>NC_051847.1:152995662-153025324 GCF_002237135.1 Teleopsis dalmanni
ATTCGTTTCGGGAGCGCGCATTGAAGCACAAGACTTTGATGGTAACTGGCATACCGCGCGTGTAGTTGAAGTTGACAATGATGATCGTGAGGTGTTGATTAAATTTGAACGCACTGGGAAAATCAAGTCTGCTGTTGTTGGTGCTGAAGAATGGATATCAATGAACTCCACGCGTTTACGTCAACGGGCAACAAGTAAACCAGTTCCAGTATTTGAATTGGAAGAAAAATGTTTAGCACGTTGGTCTGGTCCGCGAAAATTTCCGGGCACAATCAAAAAAGTACTTGGCAATAACGCCTATGAGGTGCTGTTTGACGACGGTTATGTCAAGAATGTGCGAGCTGTGCATATGGTTAAATTAGTAGCAAGTCCTGCCGTTGCTGAAAACGATGTAAAAGCGAGACGTAGCGAGTTAGCTACAACTCAAACCATTACAGCAACTTCGACACCAGTCAAAGCGTTGTCCACAGATAAAATATCTAAAGAGGACCCAGCTGAGAAACCCGTCGAAGCAGTAAGACGCTCTACTTCTGCACAAGTTAAGGATTGGCCACTACTTGATATGTCTAAAATTGATTTGGGTAAACTTAAAACACTGAAAAATTGAATTCATTTAATTTCAAATAAAATTATTTTAGCTTCTCTTAACCTACCACAAATACCGCGCGACGGTGAGTGGACCTGTCACTGGGTGAATGATCAACCAATTGGACGTGAAGGTTTTCTAATAGTAGGGGAACATCGCAAGCCCACAGTAATTGTAGACGATTGGCGTTTGCCTTCTGGTTGGGTAAAGCACATGTATCAACGTTCGAATTTATTGGGCAAGTGGGATGTCATACTTGTCTCACCCATCGGCAAGCGTTTCCGTTCGAAAGCGGATTTGAAACAATTTTTGGAAGAAAAAGGACAAGTTTATAATCCCGATATATATGATTTCAGCATACACAGACGTCGTGCTAAAGGTAAACTGTTTTATCTGTTTTTGTATAATTTATTTGACGATATTTTTTACATTATTGTAGATATAAATGCTTATGCCTTTACGTCTGGTTACACACCTCATCAACCATACAAAACAAAAGTGAACACTTCAGCTAATGCAAGTGCTAGCAACACTTCAGATTTATTGTCAACCTCCGTGACCACTCCAAGTGCTGCACAGTATATTGAAACACCGGTAGCTGGTGCAGCACCACCCGCTGAGCTACTTAACGCAACGGTTGATATAAAATCGGAAACTGAAGAAAAAAAACCAGATTTATCTACACTAGGACTAAGTTCTGATTCACCTAAAAGTAGCACAATTTTGGAAGATGGTTACGGTATGCGATAGTAGTTGTTATTTTATTGTTTATAATAATTTTTTGTGAAATTGCAGCTTACGTTGGTGGCTTAAAAGTGCAAATTGTTGATAATCTATTTCGTTGTCCCGAAGTGGGCTGTTCCAAGAACTTTCGGAAGGAAAACCATTTACAAATACATATCAAACATTATCATCAAAATTTAACAAAGTAAGTATATTTTGTAGATCTCTTTATTATAGAATAAGCAAAAAGGGGTGTTAAAAATGACTGTACTTAGCCTGGGTCCAGGTGAAGAATAGTGTTCTATTACTTGTGGTATCATTTGGATGTAAATCTATATAATTAAGCAAACGCCTATCAGTAGCATTAAATATAATTGAGTAATAATCGCTGGTCACTGTATTGAATATAACTGGGCTATAGTGTTGTGGCCAAACGACAACTCGAAAGCAAGCACATAAAAGGTCAACAAAATAAAAGTACAATGGGTGGGATAAGAAAAATAATATGGTGATCGGAAGGATTAAGAAAAAAAGTACAGGTATGGATATTAAATATAACCTAAATCCAGTTAAAGGAATCTTACCATATCCATGACGCAAAACTATGAATCCATAAGGATAACATTTGTAGACATTTGGGCAGGAAAACAGATAGGTGACGTCATGAGAAATGGAGCTGCAGTTGATTCACTTATTGGAAATGGACGCATGACAAATAACTATATAGCTTTGAGCACGTACCATTCTAGTTGCATAATCATGATGTCTATCATGGAAAATCTTCTGAAAACGTTGCTGTTGGTCGATCGTGATCTCGAAGAGAATACAGTTTTAGTATGAAAGACCCAAAGTATTAGTCCATAGTCGATGTAACGGACCAACTTTGGGGTAGTCAACGTGTGTTGATGAATTATGCATTTGGCATAACAAAATTGTTAATAAATCTTTGTTTCCGGTACCTTAATTAGTACATTGATTTTAAATAACTATTTAGCTTATTGTTTTACAATATTCATGTTCCTAGTGATTGATGTCTCTTATTTAATTCTTTAAATATGATCTGTGAATTAGTGTTTCTAATTTTTAATTAATTCAATCTGTAGTGGGTTCTTGTTAGAAATTAACACATATCCTCCTGAACACTTCTAATTAATTTTATCTGTGAGGATCAAGTATGTGTGAATGAAATGAATGCAAAAAATTTTAATGTTTGAAAATATTTTACAGTGTATGCACATATATGCATTTTTCATTAAAATACAAAAATATGCTGTATGCAAATGCTTGACCATGAAATGGTCACTTTATAATTAAACTTTCACATTAACATAGTTGCATTTTAATTGCATCTTGTAGGTTATGGCGCATTTACATGACACAAGGAATATTAAATTTGTTTTTGTTTTTTCTCATTCTGCTTGCTGCTTCTAAAACCTATTCACACAGCAAATCCAAATTTCAATAAAATGATGTTTCTCATTTTTGTTTTAAATTACTCATAATAATCCAACTCAATTGTATTGTTAGTAAGATTTCTGGTACGGTGTGGTTAAGCAAATATAAAGTAGCTGTTGTTGCCAGTGATAGATTTTTTTTTTCGAAATACATTTTTATGAACCATTTTTATCAATACACTTTAAATTCACTAACCCGGACCCATTAAAATTGAGAACAATAGTTTTATTTAGACATTCGAATTACGGAAGTCATATTAAATATTCAGTCTATGTCTTATTATATATAATAAATAATAGTAATATAATATAATAATAGTAATATAATATAATAATAGTAATATAATATAATAATAGTAATATATAATGTGGCATATATTGTTATGCCATTTTGAATCGTTATATTTTTGAACCAATTGTTTGATATTAATGTTTTCTGCGATCGATTTTTTATATATATAAATATATACGATATTAAATATACTTTTTCAAATAGACACGGAATAGTCAATCGTATTCTATTGTTCGTATTGATTCTATTCATTCCTATTATTTTATTCTATTCGATTCTATTCATTCCTATTATTTTATTCTATTCTATTCTTCTATTATATTCTATTGTTCTAGTAGATAGAAACGCCCAAAAATATTTTAGAAGATTTTATCTCTATCTAGGTTCATTTTAGATGTCTTGAAAGTAATGACGTTTTCGATTGTATCTGGATTCAATCTAGATTTATTCTCGATATGTCAAATTTTGTTGCCCAATCCAACATTTTTGTAGTAGTATTACTAGACATTTATATTTTTCATAAAAACATATATGAAATCAAAACACGCTTTATCTGTTAAATTATATAAAACAGCTGTTAATTTAAGGGTAATCTTGCTATTGCTCCTAAAATATCTAGAGTGTTGTAAATTATTCTTGAATGATTTACCAATCGAAAATGAAAATTACACTAAAGGTTCATTAAAAGACCATTTCGTTTGAAGAAATGAGTCCCCCATTTTATCGAACACGTCATAAGAATACTTCCAGATAACCCCCATTTTATCGAAAACGTTATAAGGATATTGTGTATAAAACACCTTCATACTAGTTTTCATGAGATATGGCAATGTTGTGAAATATATTATTAATAATTCCGTTTTTTCAAATACATATTCATTGTTTTAAAATTTAGTGGCTTAGAGTTTTTAATCCGAATAATCAATGTCATTCAAAAATTGATTTATTTTTATTGAGCCGTGTTACCTTTTAAACGTCACGTAAAAGATACCGCGATTTTCGATAACTGTTGATTTGCTGTCATCAGTAAAATCTACACGGATTTATTAATTGAGTAAATAATTGTAATTTTGTAAAATTGTTTGTAAATATTTTTAAAATAACTGTTTAAAAAACAAAATATTTAAAATTTTTTGTAATAAAAATTACAGATTATTGGGTGCTTGTCCAAAAATGCAGGAATTAGCTGAGAAGCGTACACATACACTACCAGATCCCAATGAGCCACAGCCTAAGAACCAAATACCAAATCAGGAGTTTTTTGCAAAAATGCATCAGCAGGATATGCAAAATTCACGTTCCAGAGGTAAGAGCTCGTTTCCTGATTCACCTGATTTGATTGGAGATATTAAAAAGGAAACTACCATGGACTTGAAGCAAGAAATTAAAAATGAAATATCTGATACGGAAAACGTTACATTGGGTTCGGTTAACATGGATACAACAATCAACACCACTGCAGATAGTTCAAGTATGTTGCCTTTAAGCTCTGCTGATGACTCGGCTTTAAATGTTTCGAATACTTCAACAAAGCGTTCCCGTTTCTCACCAACCAAACGAGTTTCTGGTGCGCGTAAAAGTAACCGGCAACGTACTACGCGTCGTTATTTGACAGCTGCTCATAGCAGCGGTGCAACTATTCCATCTACTCCTGTTACGTCTGATAATCATTTCGGAGTGTCGGATTTTGAAGAAACTCGTCATTCCTTTAATGCAACTCCGGATGCAAAATTATTAGAGACACGAAAACGCAAGATCATTGCCGCACCAGTTACGCCAATTGATTCGCCAATAACTGCTGATTCCGGTTCGTCTTCGATTCAACATATATCGGCAACGGATCCTGAAGCTACTAACCGTCCTGAATATATCAAAGAAAATGGACAGCTTATTAAAATTGTTCGCATGCGTCAGGAGGAAATTATAAACTGTGTATGTGGTTTTTATGAAGAAGACGGTCTTATGATTCAGTGTGAACTGTGTCTTTGCTGGCAACATGGTTCTTGTAATGAAATTTTCAAAGAATCTGAAGTTCCAGAGAAATATATTTGTTCTATATGCCGTAATCCACAACGTGCGCGTGAATCTATGCTTTACAAACACGATCAGGATTGGTTGTATGAAGGTAAACTACCCGTTGGCAATTATCACACTAACTCTGGAAGTATACCAAAGCGCTTTGATTATCTTAAGTTAACACACACACTTACTGGTAATTTGCTTGAGATAAAGGATTTTATACATTCCTTACGTCTTAAAACTAACGTGGCTGGGAATCGTTGTCATCCCAAGTTGTATTTATGGGCTAATAAGTGGGATGATGTTAAAGGCGATGCAGAAGGAAAGGTGAATACTGAAACTAAGCCTGCGGATGATGACAAAAATAATATTAAAGTTGAAGAAGGTTCAGTTAGCACCCCAGCTGTGGCAAATATACCAAACATCCCACAGCCAGAGGCAGCGATTGACACTGATGAATGTCAGCAAAGGTTATTGGAACATATTAAGGTGCAACAATCTAATATCGCTGCTCGCTTGGATTTGATTGAAGCAGACGTTGCTAGTAAGTTATCTGTCTAAATATGATTTTATTTTTCTATAAAACGTTAATTTTTTTTTTTTAGGAATTGAAAAAGAAGATGAGCTTGATGAGTTAAAGGGTTCCAATAGTAATTTTAATAAAGAAATACTAGCAACTTTCATAAAAGATATGGAGGCTGTAAGACAACTTGCTAAATTAAATTGTTTGGAGCACAAGAAAAAAGCAGTGGCAGTATTAAATGCACGCCCTTTATAAATTTTTTAAAAACATCAAATGCTGAAAGAAACATTTTGTAAAAGATAGAATATAAATATAAAGCCCCGTTAAAAAGAATATATGTGGACACCTCAGTTTTTAATTGAATGAATTATTCAGCATAAAAAAATTAGTTGCGTTTGTGAACTCAAATTTTACCAACTGCTTTAGAACTCCAATGTCTTGTTCATATGAACGCATTAAAGAATTTAAATTTATCTATATATGATATATACATTATAGAGTACAACTTATAATCTTATGTAAATGTAAGCAAAATGATTTAGAATAGCTATTTTGTGTGTGATAAAATCGTGGAAATGTCTTCAACTAAATTGATTTTTAAGCTGACTGCGTTTTCGAAGATCTTTTATTACACATAAAATTTTAAAATTTAAAATGGGTTTCCGTATTTAAAAATAAATATAAAAGTAAAAATATTTCATTATTGTTTAAATATCAAATCACTTGTTTTTGAAAAAAATGTATATAAAATAATTACGAGACATTGCACAATCAGTCGGGATGGAGAGAGTGATATGGTGCAAATTGGGAGTAGAAATAATTCAATAGATATAGAATGTTGTATCTAACCTGGGTCTGGTTGGAGGAATCTTACTATCTTAACGGAGTGGAGCCATAAATGAAAAAAGGCTCAATTTTGTGTGATCAATTAGATATGCAAACAGATGTGAGAATAGATTTACAGTCGGGTTCACAATGGGAATGAACGTAATAACTGTTTAGCAGGGAACTGCACGAGACTTATTTCACACCCAGAAATATCATTTTGTGGTATGTTAGTAGTCGTCCTTACTAATGTTCTCCGTTGCGGCAATAGCTGATAAAAACAATCCATATATGTAACAAGAAAAGTGGGGTTTTTTTATTATGGCGAGCGTGCTCAGCATACTGTTAAGTATGACACCCCGGATTTTTGGTTTGAAGATGATTGATATTCTAAATTTACCAGTTGAAATGAGCTGGGGTTAGAAACACCTCCAGCAAGTTAAGAGCTTAACTGAGTCGACGAAATGTGGATATTTCTATATGTAAGATATTCTGCTACTGGAGTAGAAATAAGTATATTGAAAAGATTGTGTAATCATCTACATACGGTATGGTTCCGACGTTTTCTTGGCGTTCCAGAACTTTAGAAATGTAGAGCTTGAAAACTATTGATAAAACAAAACTGCTACGCTGGACCACTTTTTTCAATTATTTGGCTTAAGGTATCTCATTTTATCTTTAAATCAACAAAAAAGTTCTACTCAGAAGAAGGTAGCAATTTCATAGCTTCTTCAAAAGTTGTTGAGCAAAATCACATGTTACACCGTGTTAAAGGCCAATCAATACTTTTCGCTCAAAGCCAATCAACACTGTGCGCTCAAAGGTGTGCTTTTAGAGACGACTGTGGGTTATTTGACATTATTTGACCTTTGGCAAAACTTAGAATGTTATTTAGTGGAAGGTCTTGAAATTGATCAATATCCTTAAATAAGTGGGCCCCTAAAGTATTGAATTGCCGTCGTGCATCAGCTGGGCAAAGACAAAACAGATGAAAAGCAATTTTATCGTTTTCCCTGCGAAAGATATCATTGAATGGGAGTTTGAATCTTGTAACACGGTTGCTTAATCTTTAACGACCTGTAAGTAATCCTACCACAAGATTGATATCTCTACGGCACATCGCAATGAGAAAATTGGATTTTCTTTTATTGTAAAATGGTCAAATTGCATACAGATGCTTGCACATCGTTAATTTCTCTATTTTCTATCTTATATTAAAAAGTTAAGCAGTTTGCCTGATGTTAATGATATGCCCAGATTGTTTAGCTGTTCTGAGTGAAATCTAAAAGCACCCCTTTTGGATAGCTTGGCTACTTTACAATTACAAAAAATATCACTATAACCGGGAACCCAGATTACAGATGATCTGAAAGCCTATGGTATGAAGATTTGTTCAGTTGCTCTGAAAAACCCCACTGTCTACACCACTACTTGTTTTGGATCCATCAGATTAAATGGTGAGTTAGAGTCAGAGTAGTCGCATCATTAGAAACATGTTCGGCAGGTGTTAAAATGATGGTCAGTCACCATATCGACTATTAACAGAAAGACTATCAACTAATGTGGTGACCGGAGATTAATTGATCGCCTGCGAAAAATGGCATTTGTAATTATATTTAGAAAATGTTGAAAAAGTGTGTTCAGACATTACATCATTCTAACGAATATCGAATTATACAATCAATTTTAGTAAGTATGTTGATAAGACAAAAATCATGTAAACGAAACATCATAATTAAATGGAAATTCATCTCTGATTCAACCATTTGTAATTTATATCCAATAATATTGGCAAGTAAATCTTTATTGTTGAATATAAATCTCAAATGGTTGAATCGGAGATGATTTCCATTTAATTATGTAGTTTCGTATACATGATTTTTAAAGAGTTTTTCAAACGGAAAATTGGGTAAATAGGAATTAATTCAACGAGTTTTCAATTACTAATGGGAATAAATATAACAGCGAAGGTCTTCAGTGTTTTCTTTGAATTTCGTCAATACATACGCTGTTAAGCGGTGCCATTGACAATTGATTGTGACATTCGTTTGTTATATCCACTTTAATTAACAATTAGAAAATGCTTTCCCAGCACAATCAATTTCCACAGGAAATTAAATTGCCATATAACTTTCAAGTAAAACTGCTGTAAATACGTTTGCGTGAATCGGTTAACATCCCATCTGAGACCAAACTACTGGCATTATGTGCTCCACGTTTTGTGGCTCTAAAAGTATGCAAAGCTTGCAGCGCCAACTGCAATGGAATTTTACATAAAGGATACAACTATGTAAAAGCCATTGTCATACAAATGCTTTGGCGGTGCAGCAAATCGCTATTATGAGATAATTGCTGCAGGATGGAATTGAATTTGTAAAGCTTTTTGTGGTATAATTCAAAATTGTTTATATGCATCAGTTGATAGCAGTGCATATGGTGCCACAACGGATGTATAATACATGCACTGCAATTTCTAAAACCACCATAAAGACGCCATCTAATACTTAAAGTTTTATTTGAATCGTAGTAAAGGCACCTACTGCCTAATCCTATTTGGCCAATTTATTTTGATAGAATTTTCTCGTATCAATAAATTTCAATTTTTTGAAATCGATATGTCCATGAATTGAAATTAGTTTGTCTCTATTTTTAGCTAAAAATTATTTTTTTAAATTAAATTTATTAAACAAATAAATTTAAATTATGTTTAAATTCCCATTGTAATAACCGTACACCAAAAATTGGAATTCATTTATTTTAATTTGGTAATAACGTTTAAGTATGCTTCTAACAGCTGTAGGAATAAGTCCCCCATTTGTTCCTAATCCGGACTTATCACGAATATTTCAAGCCACGATAACTCCTTTTATTCTATGCCATGTTTTCCTTTTATTTTTCCTTTTATTATGATTTATGGAAAATCATATAGAATGATGTGTCCCAAATAAGCTATCATGTGGAGCTTGTTACATAGCGGCACGCCATTTTCACGCCATTTTTGGTATCGAGATAGAACTTCTACGTTTATAAGGTTTTCAATCCAATGTATCTTTAGCAAATTACGGTAACATCACATCCAAAATTTTCTATTTTCTATTTTGCCTAAATATATAATCCATTCAATAATCCAGATCATATATTAAATTTACATGTTGAAAGCACAGATTTTTTATTAAGTTCACTGTTAGTAAAAATCACTGCAGATTTGAAGAAAGTATTTCTTTGCTAATTCCACTCGGTACTTTATTTCTTCTATAATTACTTTTTCCAAACTCTGTGCATAATCTAATCATCAATCCAAATATTTAAAACACTCTATACGTTCAGTTTGTGAATCGTTAATCGTAACGAAGATACCCAAATATTGATTTTGCGTTCTATTACTAGCTTTGTTTTTATAAGATTTCTATGGAATTCTTTGGGGCTACTTTTTGATTTCCCACTTCATCAAATATTGCAAATCCCCTAAGTTTCCCAATTGATTAAATATTGCAAGTCCTCCAAGTTAGTACGCATAAGTCTTTTGTATATTAATCCCAAAGATAAGTTGATGGGAATTTCAAAAACCAATTATCAAAAGTTACAAACACAATTCTTATATATATACTTTAGAACTCCTTTTTAGTCCTTAAAATAGTGTTTAAATATTGCTATAAAGCAAATATTGGTGACTATATTCCTATAGACTACATATGTTTTTAACCAATTTAACGAGACGTAGCGATTTAGTCATAACCGTTTGCCTAGCTGTTTGACAAAGAAGAATAAATAGAAATTCATTTTTTCTCAAGAAGAGAATAGTAAATCAAGGTATATGTAAAAATAGACAAAAAAACTTCTCTATACATATATATAAAACGGAAGAAGGAATATATAAGAAAATGAGGTGAAAGAACATGAAAAGTAAGAAATAAATGTGTTATGGCACTTTTGTGATTAACACAAAAAAAGTGATAATATTATTCCAATAAAATAAAAATAATAAATGAAATTCCGTACAAAATATATTATATATATTATTATGTCATTTCCTACCAAACAAAAAAATCCTATACCTACATTAAAAACATAAATCGGGTTTGAGTCCTGTGCCAGATTGCTACGATATACACATAGCGTCCCATATTATAAGCCCAGTTTGAGAGAAGGGGTACCGTCCCATATACAAGCCTAGTTAAGCCAACGTGCAGATTTCATATTCTATAAGTAAATATTGTTACTTTAGTGACTTTATGCCAGTTATTTTTCCGAAGTGTAGCACTTGATACTTATTCTGTCCATTATTATATATTTACATTATGTATCTATTTTGCATATTCCTTATAAGCTTCGTGATTATTTAATGACTGATCTAAGATTTGTGTACTGCCCCGTGCGGTTAGTGATTACTCTGAGATTAGATAGTGCTAAGTAGGACAGCATGTTGGTTTTCGCATATAGCTTCAGGGCTCGGTCCCTTAGCCTATACATTTAGTTGATATTTCTACGACATTAGCTATATATTGTAAATTCAAATCATGGTCTTTCAAACAAATATAAAAATTAAGTATATTTTTGTTTGTAGAAGTAATGCTTTGAGTATAAATTACGATTCTACAAGTATTCGTATCAAGAAGCTAAGTTAAATGAACTTAGAAACAATTTTTTATCCATTGGTAAAACATTTTTCACAAAAACCACTATTACTTATGATAAAAGTAAAATCAAATATTGACATATAATATAACTTAAGAAGGTTTATAATTTGGAAGTATAACAACTTTTCAGTTGATCTATGTATGTAACATAAATTGACTCCAATAGAGTTTTTTATTACGGCACAGATATAAAGATAGAACAAATGTACTTACCTTCTGTTGCAGTAGTCTGAAAACGATAAATAAATACAATTATTAAAACAAATAAGGTCTTAAATTAACTAATTAAGTCAAATAAGTCGATTAATATTAAATTACCTTAATAAAATTAATATATTTTTTCACACCTAATTTGTTTTTATTTATGATCCTTAAATCGCATAAATTTATTATTATTTCAAAATTTTTCAAAAATTAAAAATTCTAAATTTATGAAATGTAATCAAGAACTTTTAATGAACCTTGAATTTAATTAGAATTTTTTAAGAGAAAAGCGTAATTATGGAAATTTAACTTGACCAAAAATCAAAAGGACATTTCAGAAATTAAAAAATGTTTTTCTCACCTCGAATAAAATGTGCAATTATGGAATTAATTAACTATGTAAATATAAAATAATTGTTCATTATTATGCTTTTGAACGGAATATTTTAAAGTAATTAGCAAAATGGAATTAAAAAGTAAACATAAATAAATTATTTGATATATTTTTTTTATTTTTTGAACATCACTTAATTCATTTGGGGCAAATAAAATATTCATTTTATTCGTAATAAAATCATGAAGTTGAAATCAACATAGTTTTTATAAATATTGTGAATAAACTATATAAATGGCTGTAACTGTTTTTCTAAAAGAATATTTAACTTAATTAACAGATTAAGCAAAATATCTATTCAAAATTAAGCAACGGAATTAAGTCATGTAAAAATAATAAGTGCGTTTAAAGTGCTTAATTATCAGAGATATGTGAACGCTAATTAGATTTTAATTATGAGCCTGAATATTTAGTTTGATGTTCTTTTAGAAATATACTAGTAGCTATTAGTACTGTTCTCTGGAGGCATGAACGCAGGCTAACGAAGATAAAGTTTTTAAAGCATAACCCACACAGGGACTGGCACATGAGAGGGATTGTTTTTAGTTGGACAAATCCGACATAACACTATTGAGATGGCAATTGACAGTGCGTAAGCATTTTTAAACGTCATCTCCGCAAAAAAAACACATTGAAGGAAATGACATACGACTACTTCTCGACGTACACTTTCTAGGATCCTCTTTAATTCTATAAGACAGAATTAAGACACACTGAACCCCCTAGGACAATAAGAAAGGAAGATTGGAAGATTGCCAAAAATATAATCATAATGCCTAGACACAGGTGGGCGATTAATTCGCTCAAGCTACTGAAATCTCCAGGTATTGATGGTGTGTTTCCGGCAGTACTCCAAAAAGTAGTTGAACAGCTACTAGGTCAGATAACTAGAATAGCTAGAGCCAGTATTTCATTGGGTTATATATCAACTATGTGGAGTAGGGCAAAAGTGGTGTTTATTCCGAAGGCGGGCAAAAGGAATTCTACTCACGCGAAATCCTTCAGACCCCGTGGTACCAGATTTGTACTTTCGGTTGGGTGTCGTAAGTGAAATTCACTTACTACCAGGGATACTCCAAACAGCATCAGAATGGAGTCCTCAACGGAGTGACAAGAACTAAACACGGACAGACAAATATCTGGACAAGAAAAAACAATGACCGGAAGGAAAATGACCCGAATCGGTAAAATCTTAATGAAAGCCGTATTGTTTGAGATCAATAGGTCTATAAGTGGTCGGTTACGGCCAGCCAGATCAATCTAACCTGGCTTTGTATTAATGCAGTTTTGGTTAAATTTTCCCAATTTATATATTTAAAAAAAATATATTTCCAATTAGCCCGTTAAAAATCAAAATTATTTAAAAAAAACATATATAATCATTTTAATAATTTTTGTGAGATTTACGTGATTCCCAACTATATATAAAATTGTGCATGTTTACTATTTCTTGTAAAAAAGAAGACTTAATTATCTCTAAGTACTTTGCAATATAATTGCATTTGTATGTATCGTCTTATTTTCTGACTCTTACATTACGCTGCATTAGCTTTTAACAAGATGATTGCCATTTCGACTTCCTGTTAGCTTTTTGTAAGCACATTTGGTACAAAATATTTTTAAACTATTATCCGTAGAATAACTCAAATGATAGAAAGTTCCTGTTGCGTACCTGCACATGTATTCTTTGCAATATTGCAATTCTATAGACTTTCCGAGAGAATAGAAATTTTTCTACAAGTATGAGCGCTAACATAGGTCACGTCAGCAAAATAAAAATACTTCACATGAGTCTCGAAGCACTCGTCTTTCGAAAACTTGTTAGAAAAGTAAAACTTTCATGGGTTGATAGAATAAATACAGAAAAAAATCAACTACTTTCCTTGTATATTAAAGTTAACTTCAATATTTAGTAATAATATTGTCGTTTTGTTGTGACTGCAAATATAAAACATCAGTTATGACAAGGCAAGGAGTAGAAAAAATCAATGCACTTAAGCGATTTAGTGCAATCTTAAAGTTTCCTTACTTATACTCGAAAATAAAGTTTACATTAAAGTGATTTATTTTTAATGAATAATTTTAGAAGATAGATACTTTTTCAACAATTATCTCACACCTTCTGCAAAATTGCTATTGCTATTCACATTATTTTTATAATTTGTTCATTAATATTTTTTTATTTTTAATCATATATGAAGAGTTTGTGCCCCGTGAAGGTTAGTAATTTCAATTAACTATCTCAACATACAGAGTTGAGGTTGTTGGTGGGATATTTAACAAGTCACCGTGGACTGCATTATTACCTTAACAAATTAGGTCTGTTCGATGAGATAGATTGTCGACTCTGCTTAGAAGCAGACGCGACTTCCAGTCACATTCTCAGCCTTAAACAACTCACTGAGTCGAGAACTACTCTTCCCTTCTGACACTACGAGGTCCTCAACGGCTTTCATTCGGAAGGCATAATGTCTTCTGTTCAGTTAGAGTCTGCTGCAGCACAAAAGATCAACCATGGTCGCAGTACTCCGCTCCGTACTGCTTACCGGTGTTTATAAATTGAAGTTATTAATAATAATAGGGAAGGATTGGAACAAAATAGTCTCTAGTAAATATTGAAGAAAAATGCAAAAGACATTTATAAAATTAATTTTTTATAGTTATTTTCCTCCCATTAACCTAAATGAACTAATACATTCTGTAATGTGAGTTTTATACTTCGAAACAATAATAATAATATTAGTAATTATAGTGCACTTCTGCAATATCTATCTCTGTTTTATTGTTATTATATTAACATATATAAAAAGAAATATTTTTTAGTAACATTTTAGACCGTAACTGGGATGACGCACTTCATTCAAAATTTCGTATTTATCTCAGTCCAACTAATAATTACACATAAATTTAAAAGCAACTTGGAACTACAAACCTATTTAAAAATGGTCATTAGTATGGCGTATTTTACTTAGTTTGTACGTTTAAATGATCGAAATTTTTGAAATAAATAGTTTAAATTAAAATCAATATTTTTTTAAATTGTTTAAAATTGGTAATTAATATAGTTTCTTGGAAACAGCTTTAAAAATATAATGTTCAGATGTGTATAAAATTAAAAAAAATAAATTAAATATATAAAATATACAAAATATGACTATGTCGGGTTTTACTAATTTAATACGTTTCACGCAGATGGTTTTTAAGAGTTCTCACTCACAGGATGCTGTAAGTGAATGTCGGACTCAGTAGTAGTTTGTTGGATTTCGTTCCAATAATTTCGATGTCAAAAATGCATCCCATAATGATCCGCCAGATATTTAAAAAGCCGATAAAATTTTTCAACTGGTGGAGTACGACGGATACTCAAGTGGTCAGGAGATAGCGCAGTGAATAAACTATTAATCATATGACAATTTGGAATCATTAAAAAAGTGTTGGTTATGCATAAAGGTACGACATTTAGGTACCGCAAGGCAATGTAAATAAATTTGATTGATCGACTTAGCATTAATGAAATACCGCTGAAACGCAATAAAATCGAATCAGGTTGATGATAAATGTATTATGTATATACGAAAATATTCAATGCAGTCATATTTAAAAGATGAAACCACATGCGACTTCAAAGTCTGATATGACGGCAAACAAGGTTATATTGAGTGTTTGATGGAAGTTCTATAACCAGTTGATCTAGACTTATGCAATGGTTAATTTGGTTCTCCAATGCTCATTTTTCGATCGTTTGAAAGAAACAATCCAAAAAAAGCGACCAGAATTGGCCAACAGAAAAGAATTTATGTTCTATTATAATAATATCAGATCACACACATCTTTGAAGAGTTAGAACAAATTGACGGATTTTGGTTGTGAAGTTTAAATGCATCCATCATATAGCCCATCCACCATTCGTTTTAGACTCTTCAAAATTTTCTAAATCTTAATGGTAAAAAATTGATAGACCGAGAAGCTGCTGACATTCACTTGGGGGCATCACTTGGGGAAGGTCTATAACTACTCTACTGCTTGTTTTTCGACAGCTTAAATGAAGCAATCCAATCTATAATCAGCTGCTCTAGACTTGTGCAATGATTAAGTCGGTCCTCTACTGCTAATTTTTTGACTGTTTGAATGAAACCATCCAAAAAAAACGAGCATAATTGGTCATCAGAAAATAATTTATATTTTTGACAACTCAGCTCAAATTGTCTTAATGGTAAAAAATTGGCAGACCGAGAAGCTACTGAAAATCAATTGGCGGCATTTTAATGCATTCATCGTATAGTAAGAACTGAGCACTGTCTAAATTCCATTCGTTTCGGTCTCTGTAATATTTTCTTTATGGTAAAAAATTGGAGAACATAGAGGCCGCTGAAAAACACTCGACCAAGTTTTCCGCCTACAAACCGTAAAAGATCTATACTAATGGTATTATGAAGCCACTCGAAAAATGACGAGAAGTCTTAAATCTTAATACCTAATACATAATTGTTAAAAATTTTTCAATCAAAAAATTTGTATTCAAAATTATACCAAAAAACTGGGGATATTTATTAATATCACCCTATATTTTGATAGATGACAGGTCTTCAATAGGTTTTTATGAATAGTCAAAAAAGTATTTAAATAAATTAAAATTTTTTAATGGTATTTGAAAATATTGTCTCTATATTATTTTCGCCATTGCTGTGATTAATCCTTAAAAGCATTTCGTTCATTGTTTATATACCTATATGAATAAAAACAGAAGGCTTGTCAGTTCGGAAAAGATATTTTCTAACATTCTTAATAGGTAGTTTAGCGATTTGATACTATTGAATTCGATAATCAATTATAACCTATTCTTACGACAAAAGTCGAAATCTCGACTTTAAATTCATATGGCATAGATTCTATTCGGCAATTAGCTGGTTGATTAAAACAAACGGATGAGAAAACATAATTTTCACAAAAATCACGGTTTTGAAAAGTGGGGCACAAATGAGAGTTCTAAACTTTCTTTCAATAATAGGATTAATAATAATAAATAAATATTTGATTGCAACAGTTGATGTAGATTAACATATACCGTAGCCGTACACCATAACGTATGGTAACCACAAAACCATGTAAATGCTTCATCGGTACGATTGTCCAGCTGTCTATTTGTCAATAGTTTTTGTTTTATCAAACGAAAGTTTGTTGAGAGTAATTTTGTGATATCAAATCAAGCTAGCAAGTGTTCTGAACTATTTTACTAGGTTTGGGTCGTTAATCAAGCAATGCCATATTTATCTATTCCTACATACATGCACAATTACTGCATGCTTTCATCAAGTTTGTGGGCTCTTATCATAATTTGAACGTAGTGAACTGCGTTCGTAATTAAATTTTATCGGAATAAATTATGTCATTTGCAAATGCATCGCAAATTTAATTAATTTTCTTGAAAGCGCATCGCTTGATTGATATCGTGTGTTCATAAATGATAAATGTGTGTATTTAATTACAGTTTAGTTTAACTAACAGGATAAACAGATAAAGCAATTTAGGTGTTTGAATGCTAATATGGTTTTAATATACAAATATTTTACAATGTGTCCTATCTTAGGGTAGGGAAGCATTCAAATAACATTCATCTTTCGACAAGCGGTGGTCAAAATCGACAATATTCCTTATACTTCAATCAAAACAAGTAATATTTTTAGATATTCAACTAAAGAGGAAATAGATATACATCTATTTATATATACATCTGGAAAAAAGTATACTAAGAGCAAACGATTTTTAGTTGCAATGAAATGTAGAATTCTTAAGTTAGTCTTAAAGAGCAAGTCCAAACTTAATATTTACAAGAGAACTTTTACTACTCGAATATTAAGTCTTTTTGAACTCATAAAATCTAACTATCGCCTTCAACATGTATTGCAATTTTTTTTCTAAATTATATATTGAATTAATTATATATTCTAGGCAACTGGAATAGATAATTTGAAAAACGGGCATCACAGATACTGTCATAATTTTTTTTGCAAGCAGGCAGCAGTGTCTTGAAATATTATCCTGAGCGTCTTTTATGACCCCCACCCAATCACAAAAAAAAATCTGCCAGAACATTGCACTATCGATATTTTTTGCCCAGCTCAATTTTCAATCGACCTGCTAAATCATAGTTCTTTATCTGGACGACACAGTTCGTGGCTGTCCTCTAATTTCGCTCTATAATCGTGGCTATTATAACCACTTGTACAGAGTTTACTCTTAGTAAGTAATTACTTCCTATCAGTTACATCTTTCCCTCCTCCCTCCACTTGTTTCCAATTTTGGCTTAGATATTTGTTATTTTCTTGATTATTAATATACCTTCTGTTCAAAAAGTATCCGGATTTTGTTGTGTGTTAATTACTCCTTAAATAATAGACCTTTTTCAAAAATATTTTTTTTTGTTATGTTGGTACACCCTTTCTTGACATATGGTACAAATTTGAGCGCCATCTGTCAATTAGTTTGTTTACAGCAGCTGTTAATGTGAACCTACCTCAAGTGCATTTAGAGATTTTTACTATGGAAAATTCTTGTTGTACGCGTTTTTTTGACCAAACACGGCACCACAGTCATCGCTCAGGCACCATATTCGCCAGATCTGGATCAGTGCGACTTTTTCCTGTTCCCGATACTCAAATTGCCCCTTCGTGGTAAGCGTTTTGAGTCGATTGAATCGGTAAAAGAGAATTCGCTGAAGGAACTAAAAGCCATACCTGCACGGGCCTACGAAAAGCGTATGGAAGATTGGGTTAAGTGTTGGCATATGTGTATCGCTTTAGAAGGAGCATATTTTGGTGGAGATAAAATAAATTTGGAATAAAATTTAAATTTGTGTTTTATTTAGAAAATCGGAGTACTTTTTGAGCAGAAGGAAAGAAAGGAAAGAAGAAGAAATTTTTATTAAAGGGGACAAAATTGTAGTTATTAGTTAATTTAGCTTTTAACCTTTATGGTCCAATGACTAAAATTTATTTATTTCGCATTCCTAAGAATTGGTTCTAGTGGATTTAAAATGATATAAGTCCATCTTTTTGCAAAAGTTTTTGGCAAAAACCTTAACAAATGGGATGGATCAATATTGTGACTTTTTGTTGTCAAAGTAAAAATTTTCATTTTTAAAGGACACTTTGAATCGATTGCAATGATTAAAGAAAATTCATAGAAGCAATACAAAGGAATCAGCCTACGAATAATGTATAAAGTATTATCATTCGCATAGTTTTATTGCACTTGATGGGTTCTATTTTGATAAACAAAAATTGAATTTTATTGATAATCTGAATACTTCTTATATAGAGTGTAAACCTAGTTTTTAATTTTAGTAAAAGGATCCAAAACAGAAAATATGATGGTAATATATACCTTAAGACACAATGTAAGACAAAATGTATTCTTTTCCTAAAGAATGGGTCTGCACACTGAAAACATTCCTGTGCGGTCCAAAAGTGCAAGAATACAAAAACATATTTTTGTTCGTGCCCTCAGTTGCATATTAGGTAGTTAATAACGGATATAAGAGTTCATCAATGGATGTCACGAATAGCTAATGTCTGAGCCCACCAAATACAATCACGCTTTAAACAAGATTTCTTTGTGTTCAGTGTAAGGGTTTGTTGATGCTGATGTCAAACGCAGTTTTTTTCAGAAGACAGCTCGCTGATGATGATGATGAGTTCTATTTTTGCGCATGTGTAACAACAAAAATCTAGCAAATCACATCCGTTACCCCTTAATTTCAAGAATAAAGGTAGAGTAGGTAATAATACCCATTTCGCACTGCATGAGTTATTGTTCATTAGCTGCTTAACCTTCAGCAGTTGTTGTTGTTGCACAGTTGTTTGTTGTTTTCAGGCTCTTCCTTCTCCTAACCTTCTGGTGCAAACAGGCAAGAAAGACCGCATGATTCGCTCAAATTTCTGATAGCAGCTGCTGCTCTAAGAATAAATATCGATTGCACAGTTAGGTGCACAGTGTCATTTTTGAATGTCATTCATGAGAGAAAATCCATAAATGACACTCAAAACTGTTGGTCTGCACCAATGTATTGAATAATTTTTGTGTGCACCTTTGAATGACATGCATCAGCATATGGGCGTTCAGCTTCTCGCTAACATGTGAATGAGAGTCTGTCACCCAAAAACTTGTATACGTTATTCAAAAGCATATTTTTGCGTGGTCACAAATTATGTCTGTTCCACAAGCTGCTCGTAGTAAAACTCAAGTAAAACACAAGTAAAGTAGAAACTGAGAGCATAACACAAATAGAGTGCCAAATTACGCTCTTCACACAGATGTTCAGGGAACAGCTTTGTGTAAAACAGGGCTGTTACGCTCTCTCAGGTGCTCTCATTTACTTGTAAATTAGCTGGTGCAACGCAGGGATGTTACGCTCTCTCAAATGCTCTTGTTTACTCGAAAATTAGCTGGTGGAACGGATTTGAACGGACTTATACAGGGTTACTCAAAGTTA
Source organism: Teleopsis dalmanni (assembly GCF_002237135.1). Classification (NCBI taxonomy): domain Eukaryota; kingdom Metazoa; phylum Arthropoda; class Insecta; order Diptera; family Diopsidae; genus Teleopsis; species Teleopsis dalmanni. The sequence goes on from NC_051847.1 coordinate 153,015,811, forward strand.
CAACGAGTAGCTTGTGGAACAGATCTATTTTTACCCTGCAAATTTATCGTAAGCAGACGATATATGTTTGTATATAACAAAAACATAACATAAATTTAATTCGTGTTTTTATTATTACTTTTTTTATATACTTTCATATATATTTATTTATATATTTTATTATTAATATATTTATTATTTTTATTATTTTTATTAAAATTACACTTATAAATTTGTGTTAAATATTTAATTGTATTTTACTTAAAAAAATAAAAATATTATTAAGGTGTGCAAGTTCAAATAAATTAATGATAAATTGAGAGAAGTAGTTAATTGTATTGGTATGGCAGCGAATATTGGTATTTACTAGAATTTCGAGTAGGGTAAATTAGATAAATTAGATGTCACCATTCTGAAAATTTTGTAAGATGTTCTATAAATAATAAATAAATTTCAAAACTTTTAACCACAAATAAATAATATGTATAATAAATAAAGAAATAAATATTTACATTTACAATTTACTTTACCTCAATGTACTTGAACTCGCACACGGCCTAAATATTTCAAACAAATTTTTAAAAGTTGATTATTATAACTATAAAGAATGGCATTCAGTAGTAGTTCTTTCTCTACATTCAAATTTAAAAATTTGCATTATTTTCAAAATATTTCCCGGTTTTATTAAAGTCAACTATCATTGACATTTATTTAAAAAAATGTCACTTCTTCGTTATCTTAACTTAATCTTTTGTTTAAAATTTATCTTACGCGTAGTCGCATTTGAAATATCCCTAAATTTCAGTCTTCGTTTTAATGAAATTAAGACCACTTTCCTTAATTTCGTTCTAACCTTAAAATTTAATTTTGTATGGAAATAATAACTTAATTTCGCTGAAATAAAGATGAAATTAAGATGTGTCTGAACATAGTATAAAACAAAGATTTATAAAATTATCTTCTTATCTTATCTTATATCTTATCTTATTTAACTTAAACAAAAAAGTTCTCTACAAATAAATATTTTTCTTGTGGCTTATACTATAAACTTAGAATAATTAAATAAATAACTAAAAAATTAACTTAAATAATATAAGGGAAAAAATTGATCAACTAATACTAATAATAATACTGTGTTAACTATAATCAAACAAATTTCGATAACAATGGGATTAGCACGGTAGCAACAAGCGATGAAGAGAAGAAAACATCCTTATTCATCGAAAATTTTGCTTGAATGACAAATCTTGAATGTGAGCAGATTCAAGTTTGGTTGCTAGAATAAATTTGAGCAAGAGAGAGTGCAACTTGAATGACACTCAAAAATGACAGCAATGAGTATTTAATACTCATTAAATAGTCTTTGATGATAGTCTGCACCGTGCAGAAAAAACCTTAAGTTTGCAGTGCGAAGTGTGTATAAATTGCAAAAATTTACCGAAAGAAATTTTAAATAAAATCAGTTGCTTTCTGGCTTACATGTATTAAGTATCTAAATTTTAAGCATCTTCATCTCTTCTTTTACTAGTTTAAATTACTCAGGGTAATTCAAATTTAAATTACCCACCGGCTACACTTGCCAGAGTCTGGCAAGTCTGGAGTTTTTGCTTATCACACTCTTTCACTAACACGAAAAAAATTAGTGGAAGGATAGATAGTTCTTGCGTTCAATTAAAATGGTAAATATTTAATATTTTTAATTATTTTTATTATTTATATAAAATTCGTTAATTGTTTTAGAACGATACCGATCTTCTCATACGTACACTAGATGGTAAAACAGACATTTTTCACTGGGCGATGGAATCCGAAAATACTCAAACTGCTTCAGTTGCCTTAAAAAATAGATCTCATGTAGTACTTATAACAATAGAACATCCGTATCTCCCTGAAGCAGATCATCCAGAAAATTCTCGTTCGAGAGTTTTCAGAAAATGTCGGCATGCTACACAAATAAATGTAAGATTTGAATCTGAAAATATTCGCTATAAAAACGACCACTTACTTGACAAGGGTTTCTTAATGATTGGTGATGGAGGCCTTGAACCGAATATATTTCATGTGTTACCTCCATCCAATATTTATGAGTGTGATGCAATGGCAGTTGGCCATCGTTCCAAAAACGCACGTGACTATTTAGCGCGCCACTCCAGCGAATTTCAAGCATGTGATAAAACTGTACTAATTTGTCACGGTATCAAGGCTTTGAAGAGTACTTTAGCAGATGACGAAAATATGTCTGATCAGGTATTATGATTTGATTTGTGTTTAAAAATTTAAATCTATAAAAAAAATATAACCTTTTAGCATATTTCGATTATAACAATGCGAGTAAATGATAAATATAATTATCTTAATCAGGGGAGGGTAAATTATTATATGAATATGATTGACGATATATGATATTCACAATGAAGTGGTGGAATTCATAATAAATCCAAGAAATTATATCTAATATTTAAATTTTCGATAATAACAAGATTTGTAAAGAAATATAAATACTAATAAATTACTTCGTATTTTGATAAATTAATAATGGTTAATTTATGTATAACAATGAATACTCATTTGCCTAGAAATTTAGGTATTTCATTTTAAATACCTGGCATATTAATTTCGGTAGTGAGAACTAGAGCATCGTTTGGTTGCTAAGTCATCAAATCATACTATACTTTTTAAATAGGCAAGACCATTGAATACTTTGCGTTTGTTTTACACAAAAAAAAAACCGGTAAGCGTGAAATCAACATATATTATCTTTTATATATCACAAGACGGACCACAATAGGCATATCACGTATTTTTGATAAAAAGAAAAAACACCAAATCGGTCATTATACTCGGTAAGGCATGAAACAAAACCACTAGTTGGTAACTCAAACAAGTAAATACAAACTTAGTTCTCAGTTTATCGGCAATGTTGTGAACTATGCGTTAAAATATGGTCGGAGCCATGTTTCTTCAACTTTCTTTAGCAGTTACGTGTGAGTCAATGTTTGAATATCCTTGGCAAATATCGTTTTTGCAAACAATAACCTATAAAGTGATAGCAAGAAGTGACAAATATCATGTTTCCACTGCAATTAAAACTACTTATGTTAATGAAATTAAGATTTGGTCATTTTCATTGGTATAAACGAACATTGGATGTGTTCGTACGAACACGCAAGTCAAAATTCGCATGCAATGTAACCGCAGCATGCAATGTAAGCAGAATAAATTTTGCTGCAACAGTGGTGATAGTCTGTGGTTTATGGTTGTTGTCTATAGTTTATGACAACAGTCTGCAGCTATGCTGGTAGCTTGAATGAGAAAGATATATTATAGCAATATGTTTCTTTATTTTAATCATTCAAGTGTTCAAAAGAGATTCAAATGCATAATATAATTAAAAAGGGGATAAACGTGTTCAACTTAAGTGCTTTGCAAATTTTTAAGATATTGGAATTCACTGCCAGAATCATAGAAATACATTCTATGTTTCTATGTTTTTGATCACTAAGTTGTAAACGTGGTATTGTAATTACAGTGCAATGTTCAGCCAAATTTTTTATAAATCTAGTGGGGACCATTAGTCTCTCATAGACTGATAGCGATCTAAAAATCAAATACAGACTTGTGTGAAATACTTTTATATCTATCAACTCTTTAGAATGTTTAGAATAACAAGTAACGAAATTGATAAAATTCGATTTAGATTTATTCACTATATATATCATATATATGTATATAACATATTTTGTAATATTATTTAATAATATATATAATAATTAGAAATTTAGTTTTTAATACAAATTAAACTTTGGATTTTATTTTTAATTAAGCTTTGACTTTTATTTATTATATTTGTTTATTATAAAATTTTTTACTGTAAGTAAAAAAAAAAAAGAAATTAAATAATACAATGAATAAATATAATGAATGCATAAACTACTATTTATAAGTTTTGTTACCATGAATTTATATACACATATATTTACCGTTTTTTTATATGTTTTTTTATATTATATGTATATCTTATTTGTATTTTGTACGAACATATATTTCATAAAAATTTTATAATCAAATTTGATAAAAATGCTATATTAACAGCTCATAAGCATAAAATAAAATGAAATTAGAACAATAAAATCAAGGGAAATGGTAAACAATTTTTAAATCGGATAAAATAAAATTTTTTGTTTTATCTGAATTATAGGGATATGGTATGATTGCCATATTACCGAAATGTTTGGATTATTGAGTCTCCAGATTATCGTCTCGATACTATATATGATTTCATATATTCCTATACATTTATAACCATGTAAGTCATTTTATGCGGCTTACACATAAGATAGATTTATATCCCTAATGAGTATTGATAAGACCAACAATTCCAAAGAAGAAAAACATCATTTGAATTATAGGGATATAGTATGATATGGTGATATGGCAATATCACCGAAATATTTGGATTATTGAGTCTCCAGATTATCGTCTCGATACTATATATGATTTCAAATATTCCTATACATTTACGGTTTTAAATAGAAAATTCTTTATCAGTGTTTTCAATTCTGTATGAATGTTGTTTAAACATCGTCAAAAGCAAAGTATTTTTTCATATATATATATATCTCATGACATGTACCCACAGCTACAATATGACATTATGCATAATTTTTATTTCGAAAACACTCAGCACATATCGAGCCTACTTTTTAAATGTAGAGGCGGTCTTTTTAATCTGAACGGTAGAGAGTTTAATACATCTGATCGTGATTGTTCTATATGTAATCGTCATGAAATAGAAAATATATGTCATATTATTGGTGTATGTGCAATTTTCAGAGAACATAGGCGTAGTTTTTTTGATAAAGCACTTCTGTCCGAAGAAGAAGTGAAAATCTTATTAAACGGTAGCAATATTTATAAACTGTATAATTTTATGAAAAGTGTTTTGAGTTACAGAAAATTAATTATTGAAGAATTTATATAAATAATAATGTTAATATTATGCACCTTCTTTTGCATGCCAATCTGACACACAACAAATATGTTATTGTCAACTTAGATTTTCTAGAATTTTTGTAAGTGCTGTATGAATTTTTTTTGAATCAATAAATAATAATAATAATAATAAAAAATATAAATGTATAGAATATGTATAGATCAGATGAAAAAAAACGAGATAAGTAGAGATAATATAATATGAAACACACATTAAGATGCATAAAAAAAACATTTTACATGAGATATCATCATTAATTTATTAAGAGCAAAGTTTTGCGTCCTTTAGAGTTTCAGTAATCATTTCAATGGAATCTTTTGTGTACATATATGTATCACATTTGTAACCTTAACCATGTAAGTCATTTTATGCGGCTTACACATAAGATAGATTTATATCCCTAATGAGTGTTGATAAGACCAACAATTCCAAAGAAGAAAAACATCATTTGAAATAAGTTTTCTACAATGAATGAGAAGCGAAAACTTTAAAATAACTCAAGCCACACAAATAAATTTTTTTTTAAATAAATAAACTTGCACTTTAGTTTATAAAAGTTCTTAGCATGTGGTTTGAATGATACATTTAACATACGAAAATCTGCATTCACATTTATAGTCAGTTTCATAAGAGCTTTTTATATTATTAGTACAGATTGCATTATCCTGTAGTGAATCTTGTTTTATAAATTGTTTTGATTAAAAAAATTGTTTCCGCACACGATATTATGTATCAATCAAAGCTGCGACTATAAAGTTTGAAACTCTAATATCAGAAGAGGTAATGAGATACTAGGACATATGAGATCTATTGCGCTGCATATCCGAATGAAGGAAATCTACCACTGACATTCGATACAACATCTACCGTGTACGAGCTTATATGTTATTATTCGTCGTTGCCATATGAAAAAAAATGCTCTCAACAGTTTAAGTGCTTTAAAATATACACAAGTAGTATGCAGACGAAGTGCATTACTTTCGGAAGAAGATTTGTCCAAATAATAACAAAAAAATGAATGAAAAGTGGACGCCCACTTTCAATATTACTGGAATACTAAGTGTCAAAACAAATTCTTCATGAAAAAACAGTCAAAAAACATTATATCTTAAATATAGTTATCCCAAACCGCTGAAGTCATAAGATAGTTTTTAGTTTATTAAACATCCATTAATTTGATATCTTGCATGTTTTCTTACTTAAATCTGTGCGGATCTCTCCTCTTAAATGGAGCTTAAACTCTAAGTTATCAGTTTAAAACGAACTCTGTCATAGGAATATACAAGGATGTTATTCTATGAGCAATGTACAATTTTTAGTTCACGTTCTACCATTTTACTTCAAGTCATGGTCATTGGAACCTGGTGCCTGAAACTTTGCGAATTCCACCTCAGTACTTTTTGAGAAATATTACTGCTAAATCCCTCCATTTCGGTTACTGTATTTTTCTGTAGCTTTATTTCGGTTTATACAATTAATTGCACATATCAGTATTAGATATTCAGTGTGATCACCAGATATGCAAGATACATTGTATACATTAGTTTAAAAAAGTCTAAATTTTATTGGATTCCAAAGGTACTATGTGCCTAGTAGATATATATCTGCAATTCAAAAATGCTTCTATGGCGTTATTAATTTTAGTAAAAAATTTATTATAATGCTTCCAATATATAATATTTGTTGTATACATTCTAGCCTGTCGGTTTCTAATGGATTGGCAGAACAAGACCCCATGCTGTTTCCCTCACTTACAGAGCTTGCATCAAAAAACTTTGAATTTTAGCCAAGAAGTTCATTGTCCTATCACATTAACTTATTCCTCTGAGATAATAAACAGTGTTTCAGATTTGGAGGCGCTAATTTGACATTAATTTGACATGAGACTGAAAATTAAAGTGAGACTTGATAAATTTTTTTAAAAATAGTTGGGTGAGTTTTGTTGAATATTTGTTTGTTTTTTAATATAGGTAATGTATGCGAACACAAATTTTTAATTTGCCATGCACGTTTTTCTTTAACATTTTGAGTTTTACTAAACCATTCCAATAAATGTGTAACAACTAAATGTGTAATCCTTAAATGTGTAATCCTTAAATGTGTAATCCTTAAATGTGTAATCACTAAATGTGGAAACACTAAATGTGGATACACTAAATGTGGAACCACTAAATGTGGAAACACTAAATGTGGAAACACTAAATGTGGAAACAGTAAATTAATTTTTTGGATCGAGTTAGCTTTGGTATCCTGTATATGGATAAATATTGAAAATTAAGTTCGTTTCTATGCGCGTATTCTTGTTATTTGGATCAACGAATAAATTCCAAAAATTAATGCACTTCAAAACGGATCACTATTGTGTACTGTGCTGGCACTATTAAACTGTTATAATTAAAGTCAACAGATTGTAATTTACCTTATACAGTCTTGAAAGAAGCCCAAAATATCATCTGGATAAATGTAAGTATCTTGAAACTACATGATCTGCTTAATTCTACTTAAAATATTTATTTGTATTTTAAAAATAAATAGAATTTTTGCAAGACTTATTTTATTTAAGTAGTGATAATTAGTATTAAATCTCCATTTTTTAAATTTAGTAAAGAAATGTTAATTTTTTATCCTTAAGACTATACGGATTTAATATAAACAAAGTACTTTATATTTATTTTATTTTTTCATTTGTTTACTGCACGTTTTTACGTCGAGATATTGAAAAAATGAGAAAAAAAGCCGAATTGAGTTTTCAAAGTTTGGAAACTTAGTATTTTGTTTGATTTCCGTTTTCACGCTCGGAAAATGCGGCATTCAACAAGCTCTTGGGCATATTGTTTATATGCTTGACCTATTTTAAACTGCAACAAATACTTCAACTTTAAGTGTATTTAGTCTATCAGTTTTTCGGATTTGTATTTCGGATTTATTTTACCAAATTTTAGTTTGGAGAAGATTGTACTGGCTTTGCGGAAAGCATATAGAATTGAATCATTATATGTTATGTTACGACTGCAATACATATTATAGATAGATAAATAGAAAGATTTTAAATTAAATAGTAAAGTAAGAAAAAAATTATATTTAAAAAATTAGAGAAAATTTATTAAAGTGATAATATTATTTATACATTTCTGTATATCAGGTTTTCTAAAATGAGGATATGCCTTGGCTGAATGAATGAAAATTAATTCCATCCATTTACTAATTTTATATAAGCAAATACTAAAGCTGGAATGATCCTACAGTACTCAATTGTGGGGTTGCGTTAGCCAACAACATATTCAGGCCTATTCTGAATCGCATGGGAATGGGAGTTTGTTCCCTGTTTCCAAGTTTGCTATTCTGAATAATTTGGGAATGGGAGTTTTGTTCCCTGTTCCCAATTTTGCTATTCTGAATCGCATGGGAATGGGAGTTTTTTTCCCAATTTTGCACAAATTCTTTCTCTAGCAAATTGTTGGGGAGACAAGTTAAAAAAGTATTAAAAATGGTTTAATTTAATATAAAAGTAACTGAAAATGATCAGATTTTTGAATATATTTTAATAAAATTATTACAATAAATTTAATATTTTTAAAATTTTATTTTTTGATTAGTTTTCCGAATATATTTTAATAAAATTATTTTAATAAATTTAATATAACAAAATTTTCATTTAATGTATTTTATTAAAATTATTATTTTAATAAAAGTATAACAAATTTGAAATTTAAATTTTTATTTATTTATTTTATTCACACGGGTTTTTTCCACTAATTAAAGTGTTAACTATTGTTTTTAAAACAATAGAAAAATGAAAGGAAACCAAATTCTGAAATAAATGGATTCCTAGAATAAGATAAAATAAACTGCAATTATGTGAAGGTAAAACATTGCTTCTTTTTTATTGTAAGATCTGCACAGGTACAAACTATTATTAGTTCATTAATCGAAGCATGAAAGACATTTCTATCCTAATTATATAAAAAAAGTAAATTATAATTTACGCAAATTTTATATAAAAGCAGTGAATGTTTAAAAATAAAGACATTGAAGAATTGATATCATAACGTAAGGTTTTTTTTAATTAGTTAAAAATTTAGAGTTCAATTTAACATTTAAGTAACCAATAATAATAAATTTTGCGAATATATTTTAATGTGATATTTAATGTCTGATGCCTGATAAGCTCCTTCAGCAAAGAAATGCAAACAACCGCTCAAATTCACAATTGCAAACTGCTTCTTTGCTGGTTGTAGTTCCTCCGTAAGTTCCCCTAACAGGTAAATAAACGCTGGTTTATTTACTCTGTAATATTTTTGAAATCTATAATGAAACAAACGTTTATTTTAGGCAGCTACAAGTGGATTTGCTGCGTCTCGCAAGTTTCTCTGATTGATCCTCTGTTGCAAAATTTCTTGGTCATGTTCTTGAGCCAAATCCTTCGCTAATATTCGAAATGCAATTGAAAGCATTTTTAAAGTTTTTAACAATTTTTTATATAAATAAACACCAACAACTGCACAATTCTTTTTATATGTTTATTTTTCTCATTAAAATAAA
>NC_051847.1:153025424-153193357 GCF_002237135.1 Teleopsis dalmanni
CCTTACACTTTCTACCTTTTTTCCAAAGTTATATGCCCTGCCTTTTACCTATTTCAAAAAATATATGCGCCACGCATCTTGCGCCTTATTCCACTTATTATTTTTGCACATTGCATAAATCTTTTAACAAAAACTGGATTACTCAACTTACTGTTATGAAAAAAATTTTTTATCCAAATATATAAACTTTGAAAAAGAACACCCTTGAAAACCTAGTCATCATTCTTACTAAATACCATAAATTACAAATTCATAACTCAAAATACTTCACACAGAACAAAACCCAAGTTATACATGGTTTTTGTCTGGGATATTTCTCATGAATTGCAATTCCCAAAATCTTTACCACTTTTCCTTTTCCTGTTTTACTACTTTGTATCCATCCTTTTCCTGTACGCATGCTCTTTTGTATTTCTTATAGCAATTAATCACTATGTCCATCTCATCTAAGATCATTTCCTTATGTGCTGCTTATTACTTCAGTCATTGTTATTAAAGAAGTGCATTCCTAAGGTGCGAAGTATTTTTTATTTCTTAACAACCAAAAAAATATATTCATCATATAGAAAAGAATATATTCAACACATATAAAAAAATCCGAAAATTACACATTCATCACCTATATACAACAATTCATCTCATATATAAAAGCGCCATAAAACAATGGATACTCATACTCCAATTTCACAAACAAGCCAGCCAGGTACGCATCATACATCACATTTTATTATTTTCGCTTATTCATTTTCTAATTTCCTATTTATGCCCACTAGGTGTTCCTGCATCCATCTACAGCACTGCAAATCAGACATGTAAATTTTATTATATTTACATATATTCACTTTATATTTAATTTCATCATATCTTTATTATTTTTATTTTTATTATTATTATTGTCTTTATTATTTGTATCCTTTAAAAACCTTTTTTTTATAAAAAATTTTTAATCTTTATTATTTATACTTTTTAACTTTACTATTTATACCTTTCCAAAAAACATTTTTGTTATTATTTTTATCTTTATTATTTATATTTATTTTTTACATTCTTTTATATATTTTTTATATATTTTTATATATTTTTATTTTATATATTTTTTATTATTTATTATTTTTATTTTAATGACAATATCCTCATATATTTGTATGTTCCTCTTTTTTATCTTTATTATTTATATTTATATTTATTTTTTACATTTTTTTATATTTTTTTATATATTTTTCCTATATTTTTTCTATATTTTCCTATATATTTTATATATATTTTTCTTTATATATTTTTTTATATATATTTTCCCTATATATTTTTATATATTTTTTCTTTATATATTTTATATATTCTTTATTTTTTATTTTTTATTTTTCATTTTTATATATTTTATGACAATATCCTTATATATTTGCATGTTCTCCCTTTTTTTAACCATCTCTTCTTGCCATAATGACTTTTTCCACTTATTTGAAACTTTTCTAGTGCCTGTCCAGGATGATGTTTCTCTTGAATTAGAGAGATTAAACGATGACCAAGAATGTCTTCGTTTGTCCGCTTACGTATCCGGTATGGAATTGGCAATGGCACAACCTATCCCTAAAAAATTACCAAACCCCCTCCCATCCCCCACCATTAGTATACACCCACATCTTACTCGCCCAGCTGAATTTTCTACACCACGAATGGCCACTTCTCTCCCAAAACCTAGTTTTCTTGAAGTTTTGTATCCTCAGACAATCCCCGGTGGTTTTTTGAATCTGACAGGTCTATTTGTACCAAACGAGGTGCAAATCTTATTAAGCTTCGGTCCTTTATATTGCCCTATAACACCACCAACCATATGTGGCTACTATTCTGCCCTGTGTGTGTATCATGACGCTTATCTGGAAGCTCATGTGAACCTAAACCTATACTGTAGATCCGAAGTGGACGAACATTATACAAAATTCCTAGATGCCATGGTTCACCACCAAAATCCCACCCCTATGCATAGACTGTTACAACAATTGTTCCAAATCACCTCAGACTTTCTCCGCACTTATCCTAATATACTCATTGTTCAAGCAGACAAAGGGAAAACTACCATTCTAATATCCAAACTTGATTATATCTCCAAAGTAAATAGCTGGCTCCAAACGTACATCATCTCTGGTTTTTGCATCAAGTATACTGATGATGCCAGCCTCTTAATACGAAAACTGAGTGCAAAATATCGGTTGCTTGCACGTCCCCTATGTCACCTTTTTAGTACCAATAGAACTCTATTTCCCTACACTATTTATAAAGAGTTGCAACAACGATTGTCAGAAAAGCCTACTTTACCATATTTATATGGTACCATAAAACTCCATAAATCCGACCATCCTATTCGTCCCATATGTAGCCCCATACACTGGTACACTAGTCCTCTTCATAAATTATGTCGCCACTTATTCAATCTTATTTTAAAAGATCATATGTCCACTCACAATCTCGTTGATATCAATCATCTAGCCGATCATTTGCTGCAACTACGAACTACCCCTGGGTATTTATTGCTAACTATAGACATACGTGATATGTACTCCCGTACCCGTATTTCTTCCTTATGGGCACGGCTCCAAGATTTAATGGAAGAACCATGGTTCCAGAGTGCTTGCCCTATTAACATCGATTTACTCCGCCAACTACTCCACTACATCCTTCATTTGGGAAATTATTTCACTTTTGATGGTTCCTTATACCATCAAGTGGAAGGTTTACCACAAGGTGGTGGCGCCTCTGGGTTATTGGCTTCGATCTATCTCGACTCCCAAATTGAACTTTACTACGATGATTTGTTCCTTTCTCATAATGTCATCGCATGGTGGAAATACATGGACGACTTACTCCTATTTATGCCCCAGTCTAGTTTGGCCAGCTTCTTGGATCTATTCCCTCGCCTAATCGGATATGATATAACCTCCGAAGTCGAACACATCAACTCAGACATCAGTTATTATCCCTCCATACATTACCTAGATTACCAAATTATCCACACTCCCACTTCCTTCCTATTACATACCTATTACAAACCATCCGAGTCCCAACGCATGCTACACTACACCTCTCATGCATCTATCACCACCAAGCGGACTGCAATTTCATCTTATATCCGTCGAGTATTGTATCGATCTAGTAATTGCTTCCTCCATCAAGACCTCTCACAGTGTGTCACTAGATTTCTCCTAAATGGATATCCTCAGGCATTTATCCAAGCAGAGCTGCAAGGGATAATAACAGGTTGGATTTTCCAGTCTTCCTCTGCCGGCCAGCCCCTCACTTATGCTCGTAGAAATTTACTATATCAATTCTTACACCCATATACTTTAACTAACATGAGTCATTATCCACGCCTTTTCAATAACACATCACAACATCCACGTATTTACCGTCGCAGCATCGTATATAGCTGCGAAGAATTCCGCTCCATACTCCAACATGCTTGCCAACAAACACATACCGGAACTCCTACTTTCTCTCGTGCCAACTCACTTTTTCAAACACTTCATATGTCATTACGTAACATTCAAGATACACCACACATTACTACTCGACACCATATATTATTATCAACATGCCATGACTGTGGCATTGGTTTCATATTCACCGGAAAAGGATCACCACGTGAACTGCTTAAGGATCTACTTCACGACACCACATCCCCACTTCATATTCATCAGGAAAAATTCAAACATAAAATACTGGGACAGCCAATTGCATTGCCTTATTCAACTTCCTTGTCAACACCTGCACTACTGCGCCTTTACAAACATGTATACTCTTCGATGGGTGTAGAATGGGATCCATCATATAACTACACCTCTATACCCCGTTTTATAGCTCAAGGCCTTGATAAGTATTTGGAGAAACTTCCCACAACTCTTCCCAAAGCACCCCAAACCAGGAAGCGCAAATAATCTCATTTTCCAATATGGTTAGTACATTTACATGTCAATAAAAAAACCAAAAACCAAAAAATTATATAAGAAGTAGTCATAATAATAATTATATTAGACAAGTAGTTACTAATGTAGTTTAATTATAAATAAAACATATTATTATTTTTAAATGTAAGTAATTATAAAAATCTAATTTGTAAACGTAAGTAATTATAAAATATATAGTATCCTTCTCGTAAATAAAATCAAAACCAATATTTGTACTCTTAAATTATACCTCCATAGTCATAAATAATATTTGAACTTTCAGATAATTAATTGTAAGTAACTAAATTAGTATCAGCAATCCCATGTAAAATAGAAATAAAAACAAATAGTATTTGTAACCACATGAAAAACCAAAACTAATATTTGTGAATGGAAACATAGTTTCATTAGTATCTAATAAAAATACAAATTATAATTGTAAGTACAATATAATACAACATAATAACCCATAATAAAAGTACTAGTTCTAATAGTATGCAATTAAAATACTAATTGTAATTGTAAGTAAAGTAAAAAATATATAAATATTATAATAGTTGAAATTATAAATAAATATAACCCTTATAGTTATTATTGTACCACTACCATTGTACAACTTATTGTTTTTATTGTAGTTGTATTATTGTAGAATACTAGTTGTAATTGTAAGTAAATTCTAAAAGTAGTTTACACCATACACATAAGGATTCCTTAGCAAATAAATATAAATATACTAGTCGTTGTATCTATAAATACATATAATAGTTGTAATCATTATTAGATAAAAGTAGTCTTAGATTTAGATATAAAAATATAATCTTAACTTAAAATATAAAAACTGTAATAAGAAACTAAATTTGTTTTATAACTAAAGTAATAGTCATAGATGCCATATATGAAAAATTATTATAGTTATACCTTAACTAAAATATTGTAATTATAAACAAGAATACCAGTTGTAATTAAAAGTAAATTCCAATTATAAAAGTAGTCTAAAGCATACATAAAAACTCTTTTTTATTTTTAAATTTTTAAACCAAAACTTAGTAGCTAAAGCTGCCAGCAACTAAGCATAGTTGCATACACACAATAATACAACATAAATACATACATAAATACATAATCATATATATACAATAATATATTATCATAAATCTGTAGCATCTAACTATCAGTGGTGTCTATATGTCAGATCACCACACTTACACACTATATTACTTTGCCATTGCCAGTGGCCTACTATACTTTATAAAAACCAGACCACAAGACGTGCATGATTCATACACGCTGCAGCCCTTGCGATACTTAGAATACATTGTTAAATATACTTAGTACCATTTAATACAAATGGCATATATAAAATAAAATTTGCACATTGGAAATACCAGAACATAGAAATAGCTCATACCCCCCACCCCCCCACAATACACATTATCATGTGCACGCTCAAGTGTGAGACGTATCAGCCACACCACATTCTAGTATCCCAACTCAACGGGATCCACCGTTATCCTAGGCCACAAAATACCCAAACATTAGTCTTTACTAACCTGCTGGTCCACATGCTGCCATCTCAGCGACCAAAACAGGTGTTCTACCCTACCTCATCACATAAGCTAGTTAAAACTTCAATTTATATTATTATTAATGCCCAAACCTCCAATCATCTTTATACGATTGGAAATTTGTCATTACCTTGCTTAAATAACCCAACAAGTAGGTTATCCAACCAAGCCTCCAGAATGTCGCTAAATAGCAACAAACGGATACAGTGATGATGGTCACTGAAACATAGATATAAATACTTAACCCTACACAAATTTATGATGGATAATTTGCCCCAACACAAAATAAATATATGCACAAAAAACTTTACATGCTAAATAAATAATACATATATATACACTAACTAAAAACTAAAAAGCTAAAAAACTGCAAATTGCAAACTTAACTAAAAAACTAAATAAAAATGTTATAATTATGCCGAAATATAAATTATGTAATAAAAATAACAACTACTGGTACACACTATATAAACTTGTAGACGTCAAATTTGTCAGTAAAAAAGTGAAAAAGCTTAAAGCAATTCCTTGTGTTGGTCAAAAAACCACCAGAAAACAGTTCTCTAATAGTTTCCACTAACGCGTTTCGCCTGGTAACTAGCCAGGCTCATCAGAGTGGATTGCAAAAAATATATAGTCTGTATTCATTATGTATTGTCCATATTCATTGTGTAGTGTCCAGATTCCATATCTATAACCTATACATATACCCATCATAAATAACATATTTACCTATGTACCACTAACCTCCTATGTTAATACTGTCACCAATAAAAACCATTATATACGGAATAAGAAAATAAATATTAGCAATTATATATATATAAATCTAACAATATAAAACATTTTTTTATTTATTTAAAAACCATTATCAATATATTATCTCATACCACCTACACAGAAGCATGGAAATCAAACTTTACCAAAAACTATAAATTCACCCCACTTTATAAACAGTAAAAAAATATATATATATTATAAATAATTAACCCTATAGTTTACATATATATATGGAACCACCTTATATCTGGATTACATAATTTACTTAAATCGCAAACATTAAATAATTGGACAAATTTGTAGTTATATCATTCACTTACCTCCAAAACAATTGGAAACACTTACTTGAAACAATACTGAAAATTACTGGAAAAACCACAGCTAACTCCTAATTATACAGTTTATCCATACCACAATCAGTATACACTTAAACCTGACCAAAGTCATAAATCCAAAAATACCTTACCTTACACTTTCATTATTTCAAAAAACCTATTTGTCTTCACTCCCACGTGAGACTTACATCTCATTATTATAAAACAATTTAAATCACATTCACTTTTCTTTCACTTTTTAACCTATATCTCCACTATCCATCAATTTTAATAATATAATTACTACTAAGCTTATAAAACTTAGCATACTCCCCATATGTTTTTCATTGTATATTTACCCAATGCAAAAACCTGTTTCTCCACATTATATTAAATCACACCTGCCAACTCATCTTTCTTATTCCCATTTCCCCACCTTCATACCTTACACTTTCTACCTTTTTTCCAAAGTTATATGCCCTGCCTTTTACCTATTTCAAAAAATATATGCGCCACGCATCTTGCGCCTTATTCCACTTATTATTTTTGCACATTGCATAAATCTTTTAACAAAAACTGGATTACTCAACTTACTGTTATGAAAAAAATTTTTTATCCAAATATATAAACTTTGAAAAAGAACACCCTTGAAAACCTAGTCATCATTCTTACTAAATACCATAAATTACAAATTCATAACTCAAAATACTTCACACAGAACAAAACCCAAGTTATACATGGTTTTTGTCTGGGATATTTCTCATGAATTGCAATTCCCAAAATCTTTACCACTTTTCCTTTTCCTGTTTTACTACTTTGTATCCATCCTTTTCCTGTACGCATGCTCTTTTGTATTTCTTATAGCAATTAATCACTATGTCCATCTCATCTAAGATCATTTCCTTATGTGCTGCTTATTACTTCAGTCATTGTTATTAAAGAAGTGCATTCCTAAGGTGCGAAGTATTTTTTATTTCTTAACAACCAAAAAAATATATTCATCATATAGAAAAGAATATATTCAACACATATAAAAAAATCCGAAAATTACACATTCATCACCTATATACAACAATTCATCTCATATATAAAAGCGCCATAAAACAATGGATACTCATACTCCAATTTCACAAACAAGCCAGCCAGGTACGCATCATACATCACATTTTATTATTTTCGCTTATTCATTTTCTAATTTCCTATTTATGCCCACTAGGTGTTCCTGCATCCATCTACAGCACTGCAAATCAGACATGTAAATTTTATTATATTTACATATATTCACTTTATATTTAATTTCATCATATCTTTATTATTTTTATTTTTATTATTATTATTGTCTTTATTATTTGTATCCTTTAAAAACCTTTTTTTTATAAAAAATTTTTAATCTTTATTATTTATACTTTTTAACTTTACTATTTATACCTTTCCAAAAAACATTTTTGTTATTATTTTTATCTTTATTATTTATATTTATTTTTTACATTCTTTTATATATTTTTTATATATTTTTATATATTTTTATTTTATATATTTTTTATTATTTATTATTTTTATTTTAATGACAATATCCTCATATATTTGTATGTTCCTCTTTTTTATCTTTATTATTTATATTTATATTTATTTTTTACATTTTTTTATATTTTTTTATATATTTTTCCTATATTTTTTCTATATTTTCCTATATATTTTATATATATTTTTCTTTATATATTTTTTTATATATATTTTCCCTATATATTTTTATATATTTTTTCTTTATATATTTTATATATTCTTTATTTTTTATTTTTTATTTTTCATTTTTATATATTTTATGACAATATCCTTATATATTTGCATGTTCTCCCTTTTTTTAACCATCTCTTCTTGCCATAATGACTTTTTCCACTTATTTGAAACTTTTCTAGTGCCTGTCCAGGATGATGTTTCTCTTGAATTAGAGAGATTAAACGATGACCAAGAATGTCTTCGTTTGTCCGCTTACGTATCCGGTATGGAATTGGCAATGGCACAACCTATCCCTAAAAAATTACCAAACCCCCTCCCATCCCCCACCATTAGTATACACCCACATCTTACTCGCCCAGCTGAATTTTCTACACCACGAATGGCCACTTCTCTCCCAAAACCTAGTTTTCTTGAAGTTTTGTATCCTCAGACAATCCCCGGTGGTTTTTTGAATCTGACAGGTCTATTTGTACCAAACGAGGTGCAAATCTTATTAAGCTTCGGTCCTTTATATTGCCCTATAACACCACCAACCATATGTGGCTACTATTCTGCCCTGTGTGTGTATCATGACGCTTATCTGGAAGCTCATGTGAACCTAAACCTATACTGTAGATCCGAAGTGGACGAACATTATACAAAATTCCTAGATGCCATGGTTCACCACCAAAATCCCACCCCTATGCATAGACTGTTACAACAATTGTTCCAAATCACCTCAGACTTTCTCCGCACTTATCCTAATATACTCATTGTTCAAGCAGACAAAGGGAAAACTACCATTCTAATATCCAAACTTGATTATATCTCCAAAGTAAATAGCTGGCTCCAAACGTACATCATCTCTGGTTTTTGCATCAAGTATACTGATGATGCCAGCCTCTTAATACGAAAACTGAGTGCAAAATATCGGTTGCTTGCACGTCCCCTATGTCACCTTTTTAGTACCAATAGAACTCTATTTCCCTACACTATTTATAAAGAGTTGCAACAACGATTGTCAGAAAAGCCTACTTTACCATATTTATATGGTACCATAAAACTCCATAAATCCGACCATCCTATTCGTCCCATATGTAGCCCCATACACTGGTACACTAGTCCTCTTCATAAATTATGTCGCCACTTATTCAATCTTATTTTAAAAGATCATATGTCCACTCACAATCTCGTTGATATCAATCATCTAGCCGATCATTTGCTGCAACTACGAACTACCCCTGGGTATTTATTGCTAACTATAGACATACGTGATATGTACTCCCGTACCCGTATTTCTTCCTTATGGGCACGGCTCCAAGATTTAATGGAAGAACCATGGTTCCAGAGTGCTTGCCCTATTAACATCGATTTACTCCGCCAACTACTCCACTACATCCTTCATTTGGGAAATTATTTCACTTTTGATGGTTCCTTATACCATCAAGTGGAAGGTTTACCACAAGGTGGTGGCGCCTCTGGGTTATTGGCTTCGATCTATCTCGACTCCCAAATTGAACTTTACTACGATGATTTGTTCCTTTCTCATAATGTCATCGCATGGTGGAAATACATGGACGACTTACTCCTATTTATGCCCCAGTCTAGTTTGGCCAGCTTCTTGGATCTATTCCCTCGCCTAATCGGATATGATATAACCTCCGAAGTCGAACACATCAACTCAGACATCAGTTATTATCCCTCCATACATTACCTAGATTACCAAATTATCCACACTCCCACTTCCTTCCTATTACATACCTATTACAAACCATCCGAGTCCCAACGCATGCTACACTACACCTCTCATGCATCTATCACCACCAAGCGGACTGCAATTTCATCTTATATCCGTCGAGTATTGTATCGATCTAGTAATTGCTTCCTCCATCAAGACCTCTCACAGTGTGTCACTAGATTTCTCCTAAATGGATATCCTCAGGCATTTATCCAAGCAGAGCTGCAAGGGATAATAACAGGTTGGATTTTCCAGTCTTCCTCTGCCGGCCAGCCCCTCACTTATGCTCGTAGAAATTTACTATATCAATTCTTACACCCATATACTTTAACTAACATGAGTCATTATCCACGCCTTTTCAATAACACATCACAACATCCACGTATTTACCGTCGCAGCATCGTATATAGCTGCGAAGAATTCCGCTCCATACTCCAACATGCTTGCCAACAAACACATACCGGAACTCCTACTTTCTCTCGTGCCAACTCACTTTTTCAAACACTTCATATGTCATTACGTAACATTCAAGATACACCACACATTACTACTCGACACCATATATTATTATCAACATGCCATGACTGTGGCATTGGTTTCATATTCACCGGAAAAGGATCACCACGTGAACTGCTTAAGGATCTACTTCACGACACCACATCCCCACTTCATATTCATCAGGAAAAATTCAAACATAAAATACTGGGACAGCCAATTGCATTGCCTTATTCAACTTCCTTGTCAACACCTGCACTACTGCGCCTTTACAAACATGTATACTCTTCGATGGGTGTAGAATGGGATCCATCATATAACTACACCTCTATACCCCGTTTTATAGCTCAAGGCCTTGATAAGTATTTGGAGAAACTTCCCACAACTCTTCCCAAAGCACCCCAAACCAGGAAGCGCAAATAATCTCATTTTCCAATATGGTTAGTACATTTACATGTCAATAAAAAAACCAAAAACCAAAAAATTATATAAGAAGTAGTCATAATAATAATTATATTAGACAAGTAGTTACTAATGTAGTTTAATTATAAATAAAACATATTATTATTTTTAAATGTAAGTAATTATAAAAATCTAATTTGTAAACGTAAGTAATTATAAAATATATAGTATCCTTCTCGTAAATAAAATCAAAACCAATATTTGTACTCTTAAATTATACCTCCATAGTCATAAATAATATTTGAACTTTCAGATAATTAATTGTAAGTAACTAAATTAGTATCAGCAATCCCATGTAAAATAGAAATAAAAACAAATAGTATTTGTAACCACATGAAAAACATATGGGGAGTATGCTAAGTTTTATAAGCTTAGTAGTAATTATATTATTAAAATTGATGGATAGTGGAGATATAGGTTAAAAAGTGAAAGAAAAGTGAATGTGATTTAAATTGTTTTATAATAATGAGATGTAAGTCTCACGTGGGAGTGAAGACAAATAGGTTTTTTGAAATAATGAAAGTGTAAGGTAAGGTATTTTTGGATTTATGACTTTGGTCAGGTTTAAGTGTATACTGATTGTGGTATGGATAAACTGTATAATTAGGAGTTAGCTGTGGTTTTTCCAGTAATTTTCAGTATTGTTTCAAGTAAGTGTTTCCAATTGTTTTGGAGGTAAGTGAATGATATAACTACAAATTTGTCCAATTATTTAATGTTTGCGATTTAAGTAAATTATGTAATCCAGATATAAGGTGGTTCCATATATATATGTAAACTATAGGGTTAATTATTTATAATATATATATATTTTTTTACTGTTTATAAAGTGGGGTGAATTTATAGTTTTTGGTAAAGTTTGATTTCCATGCTTCTGTGTAGGTGGTATGAGATAATATATTGATAATGGTTTTTAAATAAATAAAAAAATGTTTTATATTGTTAGATTTATATATATATAATTGCTAATATTTATTTTCTTATTCCGTATATAATGGTTTTTATTGGTGACAGTATTAACATAGGAGGTTAGTGGTACATAGGTAAATATGTTATTTATGATGGGTATATGTATAGGTTATAGATATGGAATCTGGACACTACACAATGAATATGGACAATACATAATGAATACAGACTATATATTTTTTGCAATCCACTCTGATGAGCCTGGCTAGTTACCAGGCGAAACGCGTTAGTGGAAACTATTAGAGAACTGTTTTCTGGTGGTTTTTTGACCAACACAAGGAATTGCTTTAAGCTTTTTCACTTTTTTACTGACAAATTTGACGTCTACAAGTTTATATAGTGTGTACCAGTAGTTGTTATTTTTATTACATAATTTATATTTCGGCATAATTATAACATTTTTATTTAGTTTTTTAGTTAAGTTTGCAATTTGCAGTTTTTTAGCTTTTTAGTTTTTAGTTAGTGTATATATATGTATTATTTATTTAGCATGTAAAGTTTTTTGTGCATATATTTATTTTGTGTTGGGGCAAATTATCCATCATAAATTTGTGTAGGGTTAAGTATTTATATCTATGTTTCAGTGACCATCATCACTGTATCCGTTTGTTGCTATTTAGCGACATTCTGGAGGCTTGGTTGGATAACCTACTTGTTGGGTTATTTAAGCAAGGTAATGACAAATTTCCAATCGTATAAAGATGATTGGAGGTTTGGGCATTAATAATAATATAAATTGAAGTTTTAACTAGCTTATGTGATGAGGTAGGGTAGAACACCTGTTTTGGTCGCTGAGATGGCAGCATGTGGACCAGCAGGTTAGTAAAGACTAATGTTTGGGTATTTTGTGGCCTAGGATAACGGTGGATCCCGTTGAGTTGGGATACTAGAATGTGGTGTGGCTGATACGTCTCACACTTGAGCGTGCACATGATAATGTGTATTGTGGGGGGGTGGGGGGTATGAGCTATTTCTATGTTCTGGTATTTCCAATGTGCAAATTTTATTTTATATATGCCATTTGTATTAAATGGTACTAAGTATATTTAACAATGTATTCTAAGTATCGCAAGGGCTGCAGCGTGTATGAATCATGCACGTCTTGTGGTCTGGTTTTTATAAAGTATAGTAGGCCACTGGCAATGGCAAAGTAATATAGTGTGTAAGTGTGGTGATCTGACATATAGACACCACTGATAGTTAGATGCTACAGATTTATGATAATATATTATTGTATATATATGATTATGTATTTATGTATGTATTTATGTTGTATTATTGTGTGTATGCAACTATGCTTAGTTGCTGGCAGCTTTAGCTACTAAGTTTTGGTTTAAAAATTTAAAAATAAAAAAGAGTTTTTATGTATGCTTTAGACTACTTTTATAATTGGAATTTACTTTTAATTACAACTGGTATTCTTGTTTATAATTACAATATTTTAGTTAAGGTATAACTATAATAATTTTTCATATATGGCATCTATGACTATTACTTTAGTTATAAAACAAATTTAGTTTCTTATTACAGTTTTTATATTTTAAGTTAAGATTATATTTTTATATCTAAATCTAAGACTACTTTTATCTAATAATGATTACAACTATTATATGTATTTATAGATACAACGACTAGTATATTTATATTTATTTGCTAAGGAATCCTTATGTGTATGGTGTAAACTACTTTTAGAATTTACTTACAATTACAACTAGTATTCTACAATAATACAACTACAATAAAAACAATAAGTTGTACAATGGTAGTGGTACAATAATAACTATAAGGGTTATATTTATTTATAATTTCAACTATTATAATATTTATATATTTTTTACTTTACTTACAATTACAATTAGTATTTTAATTGCATACTATTAGAACTAGTACTTTTATTATGGGTTATTATGTTGTATTATATTGTACTTACAATTATAATTTGTATTTTTATTAGATACTAATGAAACTATGTTTCCATTCACAAATATTAGTTTTGGTTTTTCATGTGGTTACAAATACTATTTGTTTTTATTTCTATTTTACATGGGATTGCTGATACTAATTTAGTTACTTACAATTAATTATCTGAAAGTTCAAATATTATTTATGACTATGGAGGTATAATTTAAGAGTACAAATATTGGTTTTGATTTTATTTACGAGAAGGATACTATATATTTTATAATTACTTACGTTTACAAATTAGATTTTTATAATTACTTACATTTAAAAATAATAATATGTTTTATTTATAATTAAACTACATTAGTAACTACTTGTCTAATATAATTATTATTATGACTACTTCTTATATAATTTTTTGGTTTTTGGTTTTTTTATTGACATGTAAATGTACTAACCATATTGGAAAATGAGATTATTTGCGCTTCCTGGTTTGGGGTGCTTTGGGAAGAGTTGTGGGAAGTTTCTCCAAATACTTATCAAGGCCTTGAGCTATAAAACGGGGTATAGAGGTGTAGTTATATGATGGATCCCATTCTACACCCATCGAAGAGTATACATGTTTGTAAAGGCGCAGTAGTGCAGGTGTTGACAAGGAAGTTGAATAAGGCAATGCAATTGGCTGTCCCAGTATTTTATGTTTGAATTTTTCCTGATGAATATGAAGTGGGGATGTGGTGTCGTGAAGTAGATCCTTAAGCAGTTCACGTGGTGATCCTTTTCCGGTGAATATGAAACCAATGCCACAGTCATGGCATGTTGATAATAATATATGGTGTCGAGTAGTAATGTGTGGTGTATCTTGAATGTTACGTAATGACATATGAAGTGTTTGAAAAAGTGAGTTGGCACGAGAGAAAGTAGGAGTTCCGGTATGTGTTTGTTGGCAAGCATGTTGGAGTATGGAGCGGAATTCTTCGCAGCTATATACGATGCTGCGACGGTAAATACGTGGATGTTGTGATGTGTTATTGAAAAGGCGTGGATAATGACTCATGTTAGTTAAAGTATATGGGTGTAAGAATTGATATAGTAAATTTCTACGAGCATAAGTGAGGGGCTGGCCGGCAGAGGAAGACTGGAAAATCCAACCTGTTATTATCCCTTGCAGCTCTGCTTGGATAAATGCCTGAGGATATCCATTTAGGAGAAATCTAGTGACACACTGTGAGAGGTCTTGATGGAGGAAGCAATTACTAGATCGATACAATACTCGACGGATATAAGATGAAATTGCAGTCCGCTTGGTGGTGATAGATGCATGAGAGGTGTAGTGTAGCATGCGTTGGGACTCGGATGGTTTGTAATAGGTATGTAATAGGAAGGAAGTGGGAGTGTGGATAATTTGGTAATCTAGGTAATGTATGGAGGGATAATAACTGATGTCTGAGTTGATGTGTTCGACTTCGGAGGTTATATCATATCCGATTAGGCGAGGGAATAGATCCAAGAAGCTGGCCAAACTAGACTGGGGCATAAATAGGAGTAAGTCGTCCATGTATTTCCACCATGCGATGACATTATGAGAAAGGAACAAATCATCGTAGTAAAGTTCAATTTGGGAGTCGAGATAGATCGAAGCCAATAACCCAGAGGCGCCACCACCTTGTGGTAAACCTTCCACTTGATGGTATAAGGAACCATCAAAAGTGAAATAATTTCCCAAATGAAGGATGTAGTGGAGTAGTTGGCGGAGTAAATCGATGTTAATAGGGCAAGCACTCTGGAACCATGGTTCTTCCATTAAATCTTGGAGCCGTGCCCATAAGGAAGAAATACGGGTACGGGAGTACATATCACGTATGTCTATAGTTAGCAATAAATACCCAGGGGTAGTTCGTAGTTGCAGCAAATGATCGGCTAGATGATTGATATCAACGAGATTGTGAGTGGACATATGATCTTTTAAAATAAGATTGAATAAGTGGCGACATAATTTATGAAGAGGACTAGTGTACCAGTGTATGGGGCTACATATGGGACGAATAGGATGGTCGGATTTATGGAGTTTTATGGTACCATATAAATATGGTAAAGTAGGCTTTTCTGACAATCGTTGTTGCAACTCTTTATAAATAGTGTAGGGAAATAGAGTTCTATTGGTACTAAAAAGGTGACATAGGGGACGTGCAAGCAACCGATATTTTGCACTCAGTTTTCGTATTAAGAGGCTGGCATCATCAGTATACTTGATGCAAAAACCAGAGATGATGTACGTTTGGAGCCAGCTATTTACTTTGGAGATATAATCAAGTTTGGATATTAGAATGGTAGTTTTCCCTTTGTCTGCTTGAACAATGAGTATATTAGGATAAGTGCGGAGAAAGTCTGAGGTGATTTGGAACAATTGTTGTAACAGTCTATGCATAGGGGTGGGATTTTGGTGGTGAACCATGGCATCTAGGAATTTTGTATAATGTTCGTCCACTTCGGATCTACAGTATAGGTTTAGGTTCACATGAGCTTCCAGATAAGCGTCATGATACACACACAGGGCAGAATAGTAGCCACATATGGTTGGTGGTGTTATAGGGCAATATAAAGGACCGAAGCTTAATAAGATTTGCACCTCGTTTGGTACAAATAGACCTGTCAGATTCAAAAAACCACCGGGGATTGTCTGAGGATACAAAACTTCAAGAAAACTAGGTTTTGGGAGAGAAGTGGCCATTCGTGGTGTAGAAAATTCAGCTGGGCGAGTAAGATGTGGGTGTATACTAATGGTGGGGGATGGGAGGGGGTTTGGTAATTTTTTAGGGATAGGTTGTGCCATTGCCAATTCCATACCGGATACGTAAGCGGACAAACGAAGACATTCTTGGTCATCGTTTAATCTCTCTAATTCAAGAGAAACATCATCCTGGACAGGCACTAGAAAAGTTTCAAATAAGTGGAAAAAGTCATTATGGCAAGAAGAGATGGTTAAAAAAAGGGAGAACATGCAAATATATAAGGATATTGTCATAAAATATATAAAAATGAAAAATAAAAAATAAAAAATAAAGAATATATAAAATATATAAAGAAAAAATATATAAAAATATATAGGGAAAATATATATAAAAAAATATATAAAGAAAAATATATATAAAATATATAGGAAAATATAGAAAAAATATAGGAAAAATATATAAAAAAATATAAAAAAATGTAAAAAATAAATATAAATATAAATAATAAAGATAAAAAAGAGGAACATACAAATATATGAGGATATTGTCATTAAAATAAAAATAATAAATAATAAAAAATATATAAAATAAAAATATATAAAAATATATAAAAAATATATAAAAGAATGTAAAAAATAAATATAAATAATAAAGATAAAAATAATAACAAAAATGTTTTTTGGAAAGGTATAAATAGTAAAGTTAAAAAGTATAAATAATAAAGATTAAAAATTTTTTATAAAAAAAAGGTTTTTAAAGGATACAAATAATAAAGACAATAATAATAATAAAAATAAAAATAATAAAGATATGATGAAATTAAATATAAAGTGAATATATGTAAATATAATAAAATTTACATGTCTGATTTGCAGTGCTGTAGATGGATGCAGGAACACCTAGTGGGCATAAATAGGAAATTAGAAAATGAATAAGCGAAAATAATAAAATGTGATGTATGATGCGTACCTGGCTGGCTTGTTTGTGAAATTGGAGTATGAGTATCCATTGTTTTATGGCGCTTTTATATATGAGATGAATTGTTGTATATAGGTGATGAATGTGTAATTTTCGGATTTTTTTATATGTGTTGAATATATTCTTTTCTATATGATGAATATATTTTTTTGGTTGTTAAGAAATAAAAAATACTTCGCACCTTAGGAATGCACTTCTTTAATAACAATGACTGAAGTAATAAGCAGCACATAAGGAAATGATCTTAGATGAGATGGACATAGTGATTAATTGCTATAAGAAATACAAAAGAGCATGCGTACAGGAAAAGGATGGATACAAAGTAGTAAAACAGGAAAAGGAAAAGTGGTAAAGATTTTGGGAATTGCAATTCATGAGAAATATCCCAGACAAAAACCATGTATAACTTGGGTTTTGTTCTGTGTGAAGTATTTTGAGTTATGAATTTGTAATTTATGGTATTTAGTAAGAATGATGACTAGGTTTTCAAGGGTGTTCTTTTTCAAAGTTTATATATTTGGATAAAAAATTTTTTTCATAACAGTAAGTTGAGTAATCCAGTTTTTGTTAAAAGATTTATGCAATGTGCAAAAATAATAAGTGGAATAAGGCGCAAGATGCGTGGCGCATATATTTTTTGAAATAGGTAAAAGGCAGGGCATATAACTTTGGAAAAAAGGTAGAAAGTGTAAGGTATGAAGGTGGGGAAATGGGAATAAGAAAGATGAGTTGGCAGGTGTGATTTAATATAATGTGGAGAAACAGGTTTTTGCATTGGGTAAATATACAATGAAAAACATATGGGGAGTATGCTAAGTTTTATAAGCTTAGTAGTAATTATATTATTAAAATTGATGGATAGTGGAGATATAGGTTAAAAAGTGAAAGAAAAGTGAATGTGATTTAAATTGTTTTATAATAATGAGATGTAAGTCTCACGTGGGAGTGAAGACAAATAGGTTTTTTGAAATAATGAAAGTGTAAGGTAAGGTATTTTTGGATTTATGACTTTGGTCAGGTTTAAGTGTATACTGATTGTGGTATGGATAAACTGTATAATTAGGAGTTAGCTGTGGTTTTTCCAGTAATTTTCAGTATTGTTTCAAGTAAGTGTTTCCAATTGTTTTGGAGGTAAGTGAATGATATAACTACAAATTTGTCCAATTATTTAATGTTTGCGATTTAAGTAAATTATGTAATCCAGATATAAGGTGGTTCCATATATATATGTAAACTATAGGGTTAATTATTTATAATATATATATATTTTTTTACTGTTTATAAAGTGGGGTGAATTTATAGTTTTTGGTAAAGTTTGATTTCCATGCTTCTGTGTAGGTGGTATGAGATAATATATTGATAATGGTTTTTAAATAAATAAAAAAATGTTTTATATTGTTAGATTTATATATATATAATTGCTAATATTTATTTTCTTATTCCGTATATAATGGTTTTTATTGGTGACAGTATTAACATAGGAGGTTAGTGGTACATAGGTAAATATGTTATTTATGATGGGTATATGTATAGGTTATAGATATGGAATCTGGACACTACACAATGAATATGGACAATACATAATGAATACAGACTATATATTTTTTGCAATCCACTCTGATGAGCCTGGCTAGTTACCAGGCGAAACGCGTTAGTGGAAACTATTAGAGAACTGTTTTCTGGTGGTTTTTTGACCAACACAAGGAATTGCTTTAAGCTTTTTCACTTTTTTACTGACAAATTTGACGTCTACAAGTTTATATAGTGTGTACCAGTAGTTGTTATTTTTATTACATAATTTATATTTCGGCATAATTATAACATTTTTATTTAGTTTTTTAGTTAAGTTTGCAATTTGCAGTTTTTTAGCTTTTTAGTTTTTAGTTAGTGTATATATATGTATTATTTATTTAGCATGTAAAGTTTTTTGTGCATATATTTATTTTGTGTTGGGGCAAATTATCCATCATAAATTTGTGTAGGGTTAAGTATTTATATCTATGTTTCAGTGACCATCATCACTGTATCCGTTTGTTGCTATTTAGCGACATTCTGGAGGCTTGGTTGGATAACCTACTTGTTGGGTTATTTAAGCAAGGTAATGACAAATTTCCAATCGTATAAAGATGATTGGAGGTTTGGGCATTAATAATAATATAAATTTATGATGCAATTTACTAATACCTTATGTCGTCGGAAGGCTCTAACTCATCCTAAATATTATATTTTTTATCGAATTCACATTGCTGAAAGAAGTTATTTTATTTTATTAAATGGCCAAACAGCTAATTATTATCTTTTGCAATTCAATGTTGTATTAATTTATTTATGATTTTAAAATAACATGTATAGTATTTTTACCATTTTTATGTTGGTATTGTCTCAATCTAGTCTTTTAAAACCGCTTGTTCTACCGCTTGAAGAAATATCCATAACAAAAAATTAGCATTGCAATTTTGATAGATAAAATTATCGTGCCTTATTTATAATAGAAATGATGTTAATCTAATAAATCACAAAAAACATCAAAGTTAAGATTGTAGTAGATAATGTAATGTGTTACTACAGGAAGTCGACATAGCCAATTAAGGAATTTAAAAAATAGTATGTTTTTATATTGGCTATTATATGAACTTTTTAAGCATATCATAATATCACTCTTGATTCACAAGATGCTACGAAACAACTAAGCAATGTCTCCGATAGCTAATGAAGTGTGAGATCCATGCAAAAAAAAAAACGATGCAGATCCATGCAGGGTTTATCGTTATCCAACTAGGTTTGAATCAAGTTCGATATTCCAATGTTCTTTATTAATTAAACAACTTCTTGTACTATACTTATTAATTCTAAATTGTTTTTATTTTAATATATGTTTATATTTTATATATGTGATATATATCCTGTCAATGCTGACGTTTGCAAGATTTATTGGATACTTTATTCTCTAACCATTAAGTAATATACAGAACCTATATCTGTACCCCTCTTATTTCATGCATTGCATATTGTATTCCTCATTTTACACACGTTTATATAAAATCAATGTATTTAAATCTTATCTGTGAGCAATATATATCGAATCCCTTTAGTCTATTTATACTATATAATTCCATGTGACGCTTGTCATTTTCATTCATAAATGCTACACAATTTGTGCCCATAATATGTTCAATATTCGAGTTATCTGATCCAAGATTTGTATAAAATTTATCGCTTATTATTATTATAAATTGATATGAATTTACTACTGTTTAAAAAACCTTTCTATTAGAAAATAGATTTGAAGAAAAAATATAAAATTCTTAATATAAACTATTGTTTGCAATAAAGCTATTTTTATCGAACAGTAGTGAAATTGCAACAACAAAAATTTTTTTATTATTTTTAATTACTTACATTTTTGACTAACCATACAGTTGTTTCAAGAATTGCTAAATACCCCATCATTGGTGGTCAGTTAGTATTACAAAATTATAGCTAATTATAAAGTCAAGATCTATCTTTTAATGATTGTTTCGTAGGTATCACGTCAAGTCCATTTAATATCGCAAACTTTGAAAGTATAATTAGCGCAAATTCGTTTACAGATATTTACAGATATATTTATAGATATAATCTGTGTATATGATTCAAACTTTTTCTTTTTTTTTTATTTGTTGTTGATTTCTATTGCATCTGCAATACAGATATACAATGTGTCGTAGTTTAAAATGGTAGAGAAAGCTGTGAAAGTGTACTTTCTTCTTTATATATGTTATTGTCACAGTGCAACAAATATACACATAAACAGAAACTAATTTCGGTTTTTACATATTATATTCTTTACACTTTTAATCTCTATACACTTTTTTTTATTACATGTATTTTCTGTGTACTTTAAACTGCTTAAGCTAACGTATTCAGAATTATTGATTTTAAACATTATGTTTCGTTAAATGAATATCTCTTTTGATTTGTAGGTTAGTGTGATGTATATCTACTTATTAGCATTTTCTAGAGGATTAAATACTTGTACTTTACAAAACAAGCTCTTCTTCTACAAGCATTATACATACTTTTCTTTGAATTTCATAAAACTCATTTCATTCTAATTCCCATTCTAATTTTCATTCTAATTCTCATTTATTCATTTTTAATTAAATAAACTTTGTCATTGATGCAGTTTTTTATATTGACTAGCGTTCTTGCGTTCTTTTTATTCGAATTTCCTCCATATCTTTCTGTTTGTAATTTAATTAATCTTAATTCTATGCAGTTATATTAACTTTTTCCCTGTAAGTTTTCAACAATATTTTACTTACTGAATATTAGTAAATATATATTTTATATATAAAGTGCTTTTAATATTGTTCTTGTCAATTAAATATGACCTTTTTTAAGACCCAATTATATTTTATATGTAAAACATTTTTTTTAAAAGTTCAGTTTTAGTTTTTTATTCTATCTATCTTTATAATTTCTAAATAGTTATTACTATAATAACAACAATATTAAAGAATAAATCATTGATTAAAATGAATTTATATCCGTTTTTATGTTTTCATTTTACGTTAAACATTTTGCATTTTAAACAAACAAAAATAAATTTTCGATGATTTTTTA
This sequence comes from Teleopsis dalmanni, assembly GCF_002237135.1. Taxonomy (NCBI): domain Eukaryota; kingdom Metazoa; phylum Arthropoda; class Insecta; order Diptera; family Diopsidae; genus Teleopsis; species Teleopsis dalmanni. The sequence goes on from NC_051847.1 coordinate 153,047,616, forward strand.
ATAGAGCAATATTAATATAGAGATAATTTAAATAAAGAAATAAAAAATTTTAATATTGCCGTTGTAGGATTTGGTATAGCTATTTTTAAGTAAAGGTTTTTATAAATATCATTTACATGGAATAGAGTGAGAATATTTATATTTTTCGATTTGTTTGCATTTCTTTTCCTTAAATGTAGTTTTCTTCGATTTTTAAAATTAGTTGATTTTATTTATAAGTGCAAATTGTTACTAAATATTACTAATGGATACATATTTTGCAAGACTGTACTATAAGTCTTTTAATAAAGACTCCAAAACAACACAATACAGTACTAGTACAGTACTTTATCCTCAAAAAAGTAGTTACGAGTATATATCTCGCAGATAATTAATTATCTAATTTTTTAAGCGAATTTAAGAGTCTAGTTACGAGTATAAAGTTTTTGATTTTGTTAACTATAGACTCATAGTTACGATTTAGTTTCGACTGTAAAATTGGTCCTGAAGTCAAAAATTCCAGTGTTAATCAGCATATTGTTTTGAATCTTTAGAAATTTATCCCCAAATTTTTGCAATCTGTCAACCAAAAAAATATTTTCTACATATAAAAAAAATACTATATAAAAATATATTTTGTTTAAGTTATCGTTAACACAGCAAAGCATTTCTAATCGAAAATAAAATTCAAACAAAATAACAATACTTTTAATGAAATATCCTCTAACTATTTAATATTAATTTGCTAGAGGTCGTTATAATTTAAAATCAATGATACAAAAACAAAAAATATTGCTATTAAAACAAAAACAATTTTTTAAACAAATATACTAAATTATTACATTATATTAATCAACATAAACTAATGATAAAATTTCGTTTTTAAGTTATTTTAATATTATTAGTTACATTAATTAATGTTTTTATATGAATCTTAATCAAATGCTCTCAAAGCATTTTCTATCAATTTCTATTTCTATAAAATAATATTAGAAACATATAAAGAATAGAAAAGTATTTAATAAAAATCAAAACAAAACTTTTTACTAAATTTACAAAAAAATAAATTTTTTTTTTTATTTTTTTCGTTTTTAATATTATTATTCTTAGTTAAAATCATTCATAATTTTATATTATATCTTTCAGATTTGAGCATCTCAAAGCAAAGGATAATGATTTTCAGAAGCGCTTTGCCAACCTTGGTAATATTTACTATAAACAAGGTGTTACAGAGTTTAATTGGGATAGTAATATTGACGATGCGCTAAGCACAGATCATTGAAACCAAATTTAATAGAATTAAGTAGATTTAAGGACAAGTAAGACTTCAAAGCAGCTCTTAAGGACTTAGATAATGCCATCTGAAAACACTTAATCAAATGTAACGAATTAAAAATGTATCATTATGGACTTTTTAGTTATGATTACCAAATATATATATAACATTTTAATATTAATTTTTAGCTATTTCTAGTTACAAAACTGAACTCCTTTTTTCCAAACTTTAATTAACTCACAATGACAAGTAACTTAAATGATCTAAAATATCTAATATAATCATTAATACTTAATTACTGCTTTTATCAAACTTTTTTATTCAAATTTTATTTTTTACTTAAGAGCTGTGTTTTGTCTTTGAATAGTTAATATAAAACTATGAATTTCCTATGCTGTAAAGGCATATTTAAGAAATTGACAAGGACTCTATACTAGTTTTAAGTTAGTATTCTATTAATACTTATACTTAAGATTGCCCAAGTTAGTTAAAAACTTAAAATTAAGAACGAGAATTGTATTATTTGCTTAATTTGTAACTTATTTTTGTTTTTTTTTTATAAGAGAATTTATTTTAATCAATTGTAAATAATAATTATTTATATGTTGTGTAAGTGGTGGTATTTGAATCTCAGTCAATGTCATTTAATTAATTTTTAGATTCTATAAAATATGCTAAGCCAAAAAATAATTTTATAAAATATTAATTTTAGTTTAAAAAATACAAATTTAATGCATTTTTTTTTCTATGCTCTTATTAGTTTATAATGTAATTAAATGCAAGTTAAGTCAAATTATAATTCACTTTTTAAATAAGCGAATATATACATTTTGTGTTCCTTTTTTTATACTTATATGTTATAATTAAGTTTGTTTTGTGTTTTAAATTACAGAAAATCTTTAGTAGTTGGAACTTTTTTTCACAAAGAAATTAAATATTTCCTGATTTTCAAATTAATTTGCAGAATTTTAAGAAAGTGCAATATATTTAACATATGTATTTCAGTACAAAGGTAAATTTTACATTTATTTTATTTCATTAATATTGTAAGTTTAACATATTCCTCAGAATAGTATTTTAAAAAATTCTAGACTTTTTAATTTCTTAAAAAATTTTAATTATGCTCTTCACACAGCAAACTTAAGACTTCTTACCAAAAAGTGTTGAGTGTCATTCAAACTTGATTTTCTGCAGTCAGTTATGTAGTGAAACACGGAAAAAAACGGAGACAATTCAAGTAGTTTCTGCAATAATACTACTGCGATAACAGACAATATTTGCAATAATGCTGCTATATTGCAATTGAGAAAACCACTCAAGTGGAGAATTGCAAATGGGTTTGAATATAACTCAAATTAGTATAACAATCACAGGTTAAGAGGATTAATTATTAACTTATGTAGTGTAATATGAGTTTAAGTACTCACAGATACTTTTTAGAATTTCCAAACAAGTTCATTTTCAATCCTCATTACGAAATAATATTAATTTATATAAAAATCAATTATTTAAGCAACAATGCTAAGCAAATCAATACTTGTAATAAATATTACAACAGATAATATCTGTAATAAACAGATATTACAACAAAAAAATTACTGAATAAATTTTATTGTGGTTATATTTCAAACATAGAACCCGAGCTAATTTAATAATTTGTTGTATATTTTTTTGATATCAACATATAATTAAAATTCTTGTCTTAATTTATTAATATACACAAATATTTATCTGAATTTTTATTACATAAAATGTTATTTATATTTTTAAGTTAAATGAACTGAGCAGATGTTATAACATAAATTTAATATTAATTATAATATATTTGTATATTAAAATATAATTTGACTTACTTCTTTAAAACAAGTTGTTTATTTTTATTTGCTGTTCAAACATTTATGAACTAATTATAGAGTTTAGTATACATCATAATATTTTTATACAAATTAATCATAAAAATAAAAATTCTTGTAAATAAACTGTTATTTCATTGTATATTTAAGCAAGCTTTCTATTACAAAACTAAAATAAAAAATTAAAAATTAAACTCAATAGTATTGTTAGTCAACATAATATTTTAAGTAAGACAATAAAATAAACTAAAAAAATATTTAATTTAAAATAAATAAAATTTAATTTTAAAATTATTAAGTACACAAACGAACCACGCAACAAATTAACGAAATAAATGCATTTGTAACGAATCTAAATCAAAGTTATTAAAATTATATAAATTATGAAACAAACAGCAAATACAAATTATATATATATATACATATATATGAATATTGCAATTAAATTATATTAAAGTAAATACATAAAATAATTTCTTTTTTAAGTTTATTACATATATTTTTAACATATGTATTAATTCGTTCATGTGCCATTTTGTAAAATTTAATGTTGATTTTAATTTTTCATTGCTCTAAAATTTTTTTATATTTATTATTATAAGAAAATTTAAAAAAAAAACTAAAATACCAAAAAGTGTGCAATTGAGTAATTTAGTAAGTATTTATACAGTAATTATACAAATAAAATGATAAAATTATTATAATTGCTACTATAAATCAAATATTACAAAAAAAATAAAATATTATTAGTTAAAAAAAAGATTATAAAATGTATTTTATTTCTCATGTACTAGTCGAGAAAGAGGTACTTTAATAAGTACAATAGAAAATAAAAAAAAACCAAACATGTGAAACATCGGGGCCTGTTGGAAAATCTTAAAGATTCTATATAATTCATGACAATTAAATAAACATGAAATATATAAGAAATAGAATTTGTTTGATAAAATTAGAAAGGCTTATGTTCCATCATGAGCTGCTGGTCTCTACCTAAATTATTATGGAAGGTTTGTACATTAAACAATTGATTCGTTTAAAGAAGTTATGACCCAATAACGAGTGCAATATACGACCACATATGGACCCGTCATTGCCCATCACTACAAAGCCCGACAGATGTCAGCGTACCAATTAAAAAATCGGTAGATGGTATGGTTTATTCCATCCGTTGTGTAATACAACCGTTGCTTTTTTTGAATACCACCTATTTCATCAAATACACTTTCTGAAATATGATCCACATCAATTTAAGGAAATTAAAATCAGACTAATTCGTTGTTATTGTCTTTGTTGTAGCACACAAAGATTTACAAAGCAGGTACTATAGCATTAAAAATCAGAATTAACAAAAACGCATACATGCGCCATGTGGTTTGAGAGGGAAGATGAGTATTTAGGAGTTAGAATGGATTGGGGGATAGGTGGAATTTAAATTGAAGTCAACCAGATCATTACACGAGTTACAGAGATATATATATTAGCTACGTGTGTTGAGAAGGAAAGTGAGTATTTAGAACTTTACACGAATTACAGAGACATATACATTAGCTACGTGTGTTGAGAAGAAAGGTGAGTATTTAGGAGTAAGAATGGATTGAGGGATGGGTGGAATTTAAATTGAAATCAACCAGGATTAAGGCGTAGAAACCAAGCTACTTCTATGCGGCGGATCCTATGATCAATTGGACTCAATTTTGCGTGTGAATTGGTCCAGAAAATCAGCGATAGGATGATAGAACTGCAATTAGGACACACATTGATTTATGCGTAACAAGTAATTGTTTAACAAATGGCTGTATTCTGATGTTAATAGAACTAGGACAGCTGTTACTGCACTGGAAAGTATTGTTCTTTCTGGAAGATATTAGGTGGAGGCCTACTGAGAACTTTGTCACAGTTCTCTTGATTTTGAATAGGATAGTGTAACTGTGTGGAGGGCTGTAAGTGCCCGTTAATATTGGACCGTGGACTAACATTACAAGTAATTCAATTTTTTGGAAATTTTTTGATGACAGAAAGATTGATGAATTTTTTGATGAACATTCATATATAATTCAAATAAATGTGTTAATTCATGTAAAAAAATTCTAATTAATTGCAGATATTGTTAAATGCTTAAAAAAAACATTAAATTGTATATATATTAAATTCTTAGTAATCAAATTTAAGTGAATACGTTCCATAATTTGTACATTACTTTACATATAATGTGTTAAACCATTTACTGTAACTAATAGGTTGATATTAGGATGAAAAATTATCTGAATTAATTTGAATATGTATAAAAATATGTGCTTAATTTCCATAATAATGTTAATGAAAACTCAAAGAATATTTTTAAAAGTAATCGCAACACGATAGAATTGGCTATACTTAGTAATCGAAGTGACTAGTCGATAAAATTATTATTTTTCAAAGCATTCTAGTTGTGTTTCGTTACTGTAATGGTTTCATTTCTAGTTTTCCAACTAAAAGTTTTTTTTGTTTTAACAAAATATTTAGGTGTAAATATTTATAAATACAACAAAACACGAAAATGCTTTTTAATATCATATTGGTTGCACAAATTGTGCAGAGTTCAAATGATTTTTTTACTTATTTCATCAATAATTATGTTAATCACATTAGCATTATTCGTACTTGAAAACGAAAAACACAACTTTAAGATGAAATATAATTTTTTCCTCTATAATTTCGTATTCTTAATTGCCATAACTCATTGTATTTTACCAGTTCAATTTTTTTTTTTACAATTCAAAGCAAAAGAACTTTGTAAATTTCTAAATTTATTTCGTGAAACCTACACAGAACATTTGCGATTATGTGAAAGAAGGCCCAAGATCAGTTGGTGTTATTTTTTGGCAACAGTAATACGAATTACTATTCAAATCATATATCCACTTTGGACTCAGCCTGTTATCAGTTTGTTCTTCATACCATTTTATTACTTTTCATTGTTTGGATTTATTATTGGATTTGTTCTTATCATATATGTTGGATTTATAAAAGAATTGCTTTTGAAGTTAGAACATGTTAACCATACAAACGATTTCAAACGCATGGAATCTATATGGCAGCATTATAAAAATATCGTGAAATTGCGTCAATATTTCAGTAAATTTTGTTCTCCATCATTGTTTATTGAAAATGTTTTTGAATTATTTGTACTCTTCTTGTCTTTCTGCTATATTTGTTGCCATGACTTTAGAATCGAACTTATGCTAAGATTGGTAGTATTAAGCTTGAGCTACTCTTTTTGGCATGCGATAATAAATCAGGGAATTCCAAACTACGAAACAAAAATTACAAATATTTTTCTGTTATTGGACTTTAAAATTTTACCAATATATAATCCAAGAATGGTAAGTTAACCGAAATTAAAAAATAATATTTCAGACGTAGAAATGTCTGCAATATAAGTAAGATATTTTAGATTTTTATTAATGGTTTAATAATAATAATTATTTTGATCATTTAAAATTTAAAAGAAAAAAATAAACAGAATTAAAATCATTTAATTAATATAAAATATTGTAATTAAAATGAATTTAATTAATTAATAATTAAATTAATTAATTAAGTAAAAAAATTAATATTTTTATATCGACAATTTCCTGCACTTTCTGTCTAAACATTATATACATACATCCCTTTTTCATATGAAAATACATAGCTTTTCAATAACTAAACTTTTTAATTAATTTTTAATTATATTACAACTGGAATAATAAAATACACGCATAAAGTTTCTTGCAATCTTGCTATACCTAAACCCAATTATATATACTTGCAACAATACAAAAAAGAAAAAAACAGCTGTTTTGACATCTGTTGCTTCTCTTGTGGATGTGATATGATGCAAAAACAGCTATTGTATTTTGATGTTACAATTCTGCAACAGAGGTATTCTCGCACTCTGTAATTTTAGTATAGGATTCTTACATTTCGTGCACCTTGCAAAGACTTTAGAACATTCGGTATATAAAGAGCACTTTTTCGGTATGTTTGACTATTCGTAAAACTGAAAATCTACTGAATTTTGTTTCAAAAAAAAAACTAATAATCTGTACTTTTATTTTCGTTTAGTTAACGCAATATTTTATAAGACGAAATACAATTGAAACAAACTGTTTGGTAATTTTTGGAAGCTTTCATTTAACAAATGCTTTGATGTTCAAAATAGCTGTTCACACGTTTTTCAATGCATTTTTACTTAGTCATACAAACTTATCTTGGTAAAGGATATCCAAAAACACATTAAGGAATAATTGCAGAAAATAAATTATTTACATATTGATAAATGTAAATAAAGAAGTTATTATAATAATCTGCTTCGAAGAAGTCAAATGAACTTCAAATCGTTGATGACATTTGCACTCGTGTAGAAGCTAATTATACACAAAGTACGAGTAAGAGTAACACACTGAAGAACAGTTCTTTATTCAAAAGTCCAAAAATATAAAACGTAAAAAAATTAATAAAATAAATAAAATGTTATATTATATTAATTGTAATATAATATTAATTAGATTAATGTATTTGTTAAAGAGAAAATAAAATTAAAAAAATAACTCAATATAGTAATTATTAGTATTATGAGATTAATGGTACTCGTATATATATATGTTATATTTATATAAGTAATATTTTGTTTCATCTAATCTAACAAATTCCAAATACAGGAGTTACTCCATTGGTATAGACATTTTTTGTATTGAAATGTTATACATTTACTGCATGAAAAATACATCTATTTGATTAACTAAATTTATTTTTAGTGCACTTTATTTCTTTCTAAAACTAAATTGGTTTGAATTGTATTAAAATGTCAGTTCAAATAAATTATATTTCCATTAAAATTACATTTTATCATTAAAATATAGCCATTGGCTCAAAAGTTATTTCAGTCAAAATACGAGATCGTTGGAAAAACTAAAAATTAGTAGATAAAACTTTTGATAGCTCACGTATTGCGAGCCCCGAAGGACTTTGTTGTTATCTGTATAATTATTCTCAGTTATTATTAAAGTTTTAATTACAAAACAAAAGCAATGAATTTGTCATTACATAAATTATATTTGTACTTTTGTTTCTTTACTAAAGAAGTGGAACATAATATATTTTTATGAGTTAAGAATATTTTAGAACTATAAAAAGCAGAGTCCTTATTAAGTTATTGTGATAATTGAAAATATAAGAAATCACTTAAAAATGCATATAGTGTCTAATATTGTTTTATAATTTAACTCTCGAGTATCTAAAAATTATAAGTAGAATTTTTCTCATAATGAAATGCTTTAAAGATATGAAGAAATCAATAATTTAAATATAAGATATAAAACACATAATGGTTGATACAATAGTAGTCCTGTTCCTTGAAAATTGTGAGGATTATAGTGATTTCGGTATAATAGTAGCGAATAGTGACTTTGCTATAATAACTCTTTCAATGTACAACTTCAACACATAATTTATCAGAATTTTTTAAAAGTAATAAAAATCTATATTAATATATGAAACCTTTTGTTTTGTTAAACTTTAAACATAGTGATAAGATTTTATGATAACTAAATCAGAATCATTGCATTGAACTACAGTGCACACATCTTTACTAAATTAATTTGAACTTTTGTTTTCATATTTGTAAATAAAATTGATTTATTATATACGTTATAATGACTCAATCATTTAGGATTTATTTGAAATGATATAAAATTTAAATGTACAAAACTGTTATTCTAGATAAATAAATAAAATGGATTGTATTGCAGTCAGAGCTGTGCAAAATCAATTCCATTACCAGTTCTATTACAATTACATGGTAATTGGGAATTGAGTTGCAAGATTACAAATTAAGGAGTTCAAGTAATTGGAATTAGGAATGAGTTGAGAGTTTATAGGTTAAATTGAAATTTAAGAACCCAATTCCTAATTCGAAGCAATTGAGAATTGACTTAATAGATTACAAATGGAATTGGATTTGAAACATTAATTCGTAATTCCAGATAATTTGCAAAAGTACTTGAAGTAAGAAGAAGCATCGGAATTTCTGAGCAATTAGAAATTTGTTGAATTTTATATCTTGGTTTGTACGTCGTCTTTGCATTTTGTTTTCTTACTGTCAATTTCAAAAACTCTATAATGAATGCTCATAACTCAGCTTCCCATGCCATTTTTTTCTAATTACAATTACCTTGGAAATTGTTATTGAGGGTAATCTAATTACAACAGTAATCAGTACTGCACAGCTCTGATTGTAATTCACTACTTATAACTTTCATGTTTAATTTAATTAAATAAAAATAATTTTCACAGCAAACAAATCGAAGAGTTCAATCTCTATTAGTATATAAGCAAGAGATTTACAAGATTAAAGGGCATGGATTGATTTCTTTTAGCGGTAAAATTTATTCTGGTCTACAAGTAAATATGATATGGATTTAAAAGCTGTAAAGTCCTTATAAATAATATAATTTTTGAAAAATAATTTTATGGACTGTCTGGCAGGCTTATTAGTACGTACATTTTAATCGTAACATGCATGACTTTTTATGAAGAAATATAAAGCTATCGTCTTAAAGAATTAATAATGGGTGAAGATAAATATTCTATTTTCATATTTGATGAATATTGTTCTAAATATTCAAATCGAGTACATATGTCGATTGCTATTTCCTTTTTTTTTTCGTTTTGTAGATATTGTGATAATCGGATATATATTATTGTAGAGAAAATAATTTTTAATTTTTTATGAATATCCATTCCATAAATTCAGTATTCAGCTATAAATAAAATTTTTAAAAATTTGTGACATTTCTTTGAGATTGAACTTTTTTAATATAAACTTCCATATCTCAAAATGTACATAATTATTAGAAATTGGATTGGTTTGTGAATATTGTGCAAATATGTTTAAATGTCTTTATAGCAAACACTGTGTACTACGTTTTGTATTACACGAAATTGAATTACGAGTATCAATCAATCAATTTCGTACAAATGCTGGATTTGTTATTGAATTCAATTTATTCATTGCTGCCACTATTGAGGAAATGATTTTATGAATAATCAACAGTAATTTGACATATATTGAATCTCAAATTTCATTTGCACATATTATTAGTCACATTGTACAGATGCTTGTGTTGAAATGTCATTAAGAGTTTCAAATTAAATTTAAATGATATTGATTCGCATTCAGTCTGAACTGATGAAATATCCAACATAACTATAAAGTGATGTTCTGACTATTTCCGATTGAATTTTGTGCTAACATTAAATAAATCTATTTTTAAAATTTTATTATTATATTATAAAACATTTAAGTAAAGTTTATCAATAATATTTTAATCAACAAATTAATTATTTATGCAACTATTAAGTATTTCGTATATTATTAAGATAAATGCAATGTAATAACTTGATATTACCATAATATTTAATATTTTAATTAATTTTTTTTTTAACTATTAATAATTTTCTAAACAAACGCAATATTTGAAAAACTTTTTGTGTATTTAAAATTTTTTTTTTAATATGCTTAAGCAAATTTATTCATCCTAATTAGTTCATATACCGTAAATAGTTTATGAGACAAAAGAGCGTTATTCCTGAGCAACCTTTTGTATAAAATTTGTCAATAGCTAAGGTGACGTGTATTGAATAGTATCTGGTAAAGGTAGGCGTAATTTATTTGGGACCCTTTTTTATCATTTACAGGAAAACTAAAAGGACGTAATTTTCATTTAATAGATCATTTCATAAATTGCTCAGCCATTAAAGTAAAACCTTCATGGCTAAAAATGGTAAACTTTTAGTGATTGCTCTGTTAGGTATGCCTTTTTCAACCTCATTTGCTTAATGAAGATAAGTAAAGGGTTATGTAGAGTAGTGCCTAATACCAATTTTTGTAAAATTATCTGCCAAGCAAAACAAAGTTTTGTTAATAACAAATTTGCTCTTTTATTAAATCCAATTTAAAAGTTCACGTTAAAAATGCATTCACATGGAATACGAAATAAAAAGCTATTCACTTACTTATTGTGGTATTCAATTAAGTATATTTTCAAGGTTTAATAAAGCATATGTTATCTTAATTGTTATATATTTTTTCAGTTTAATATTTTTATATAATTATTATAGTCAGTTAATTTGATTAGTTTTATTAATCGTGTTTTGTTTTTGTCACATATGTATATGGTATATGTTCTTCATTTTTGTATGAGAGATGCCGCACATAGCCAATACGATAACTTCACACAAAAATATATTCAAAATAGCCTATCTATCGAAATCATATATTGCTTAAAACCTTTATTTATATAAAAATACTGTCAAACTTTCACAACTCGAAGTCCATTTTATAAAGAAAGGGTTTAGCTTATGGAGACTTCGAGTTAAAGAATTTTTTTGTAATTGCATGTAATTTGCTCTCTCAACCCTTTGCACTCTATTTAGTTCGAGTTATAGAAAATTCGAATTTCAGAAGTTAAAAATTTATTTTTATTTGATTATAAAAATATACATATTTATTTTACTTTATAGATTAAAAAATAATATAAAATACAATTTTGATCAATAATTTTTTTAATAGAAATAAATTTATTAGTATATCAGATCTAATATATTAGCCGGCATTTCTTCAATTTGAGTATTAAAATACTTCGTTATTTTTTCCAAATTTTTAGATTCCTTTTTTGATATTAAATTTATCGCCATACCTTTCCGTCCAAATCGTTTGACACAACCAATACGGTACAAATAGTTTCTAGGATTCACAGGAAGATCATAATTAATTATTAAAGAAACCTGTGGTATTAATATGCGACGTGCCATGTAATCTGTTATTATCAATACTCGTGCTGAACCAGAACAAAACGTATGTAGCATAATCTGGCGATCTAGAGGGTGCATATTTTCATATGCAGTTACGACAGTGAAGTTTTGCCTTATCAACTCTCGACTTATTAATGCTACCTTGCACTTGCAAGAACAAAATATTGCAATTTGATTTAGAGGTAGTGTTTCGTACAGGTCTCGAATGGTATTCAGTTTCCAAATTTCGTTAATGGCAATGTAATATTGCTTAATACCATCTAGACGCCTTTTATTATTCTCCAATTGAATTTTGATTGGATTATTCATTAAGCTGCAGCACGTTTGATAAGCCTTCTTCGATAATATAGTGGTCGAGAGCATTTTTTGAACTTTGCACGGCAAAGAATGGCATAATTGTTCAAGCATACGTGTATTTTGACATGTTAAAATATTTTCAATATCATCTAAGAGTAAACATTTTATGCCTTCAGACTGATCTGGTGTTTTAACAAAGTGCAATGCATGGATGGGTGTAGTAATAACTATCTGATGGCAGGTACTTAACTTATGGTTAGGCATGTAAACAAAAATGTCGACGTCCATAAATTTACACAACTGACACAGCAGATATTTTATTTGAGATGCAATTGTAAAGTTTTTAACAACGATTAGAGCTTGACAATTTTTAAGCGTTGTATCGATTTTCTGTAATATGGCAATGAGCAGCGCAATTGTTTTCCCTGTGCCTATAGGCGCATTGGCAATCACATCATATCCTTGCAAACAGAACATTAGAGCAAGCTGTTGTACTTCCGTTGGCTTCTCTATATCACTACTATAAATACCACGCAATAAATCTTCACACAAATCCATATCATGAAAGTTATCATACAATCCCTGGAGGTCATAAATAGAACTTACGATTTGAGCCATTTTGCTTGATTTTCAAAACAGCAAGTTTTCACGCGTTTCTGACCATACAGATGTGTTTAATATAATTTAGTATAGAATTCTGTGATACCTTTTCAAATTGATATGTAGCAATTTAATGTTCGGAATTCCTTGACGTCCTTTAAACTAAAAATGTGCTTGATTTCATTTTGAAAACTGCGTTACTGAGTAAGTACTTAGAACTGTCAAAAGTATTATGAATATTGCGTCTACCAAATCTCAAAACCTAACTAAAAAATACTGTTCATACTGAAAAATAATAACCTGTTTACACGGTACGCCTAATCAGTTTGCGTTGTAAGAAACTCTTGTTCACACGGTAAAATATAATTTCTTCACTTGATAATTATTCACAAATACGATTGCATAATTGTACTTTTGTGAACTAACAAAATGATGTTAAGTTAATTTTGTTTCAATTAGAATTTAATCGGACTTAAACTGTCCAGTTTTTGTACGGAAAAGGATTGTGACATCAACCTAAGTTTGTGAGGCGACTTCACGAAAGAAGGAAATGAAGTGCAAATTGGTTTATATTGTCGCAAATAACATAATTAATCCTTTTTATTGACTTTTAAAAAACAATTATTAAGTTTTCGATTTAAATTAGCACAAAATACATAGAGTCATATGTGAAAGGATAGCTTCAAAAGAAAGTATTTATAGGCGTAATTTCATAAAGACAAATTTTAAAAATATAACCATTTAAATAAAAAAAGGCATGTAAAAAACAACACTGCTGGCTTATTTAACCCAACTTCTTTAAAACCACTTTCAAATATTTAAAACAAAAATAGAAATTTTAAAAAACCAAGTACATTGAGAGTTGCTTATCGGTTAAACGGTTTTGTGTCTCTTTTTAAAATAAGCTGTTGTCTCTTTTTAATTTGCTTAGGAGCATGTAATAATTGCAGTCACGTCACGGAATTGTTGTTGCTTTCAATGCAAAATGAAATGAGCTGTCAGTATCAAATTTTCATTTTGCATTGAAAGCAACAACAATTGCCGTGACGTGACTGCAATCATGACTGGACATTTGCCATGTATTTCCAAAAATTATTCACAATAGACAAGTTTATAGTTCCGGTAACCGGTTATCTTTTTAAAATATATTTACAGAAGATAACACCTATTATAATTGCCTCAATTGAGAAAAGCGTGTCTCATAAGATTTGAGTCAGGTTATTTTGCATAAATGTTTTTTGAATGTTCCGTAAATTTGGTATTTAGCTAAATATAGTTAACCTATACGTTGGTGTAATATACTTACCAAATTCTATTATAACAAAAAGCTTGAAATTTGCACAAATGTAAATGTAAAATATAATCTTACAAATGTTAAATAATCTTAAAACATTAAAATTAAGATATATTAAGATATATATATTAAGATATACACTAAGGCTTAATAAATGAAAGTATGTAAAGGCACATCAAAGGCAATGCGTCGAAATTGTATAATTTTGGAGATCCTCCCGAAATTCACTCTTGGAAATTTTGGGAGGATGAAATTTTGTGTGATTCCAGCAGGAAGATATGCTGGGACCTAAACTTCTGTAAAATTATTTGAATAACTTATTATAATTAAATAGAGCTCATCAACTAATTGGCCACATACATTATTAAGTAAATTTGCTTTAGATACTAACTCGCATTTCATCAAGTAAAGTAGAAGCACAATGAAATTGCTTGCAATAAATAGACAAGGATACTAGACATAATCCACAAAATTGAGAAATGCCACTAAAGAACAACAAATACTTTCTAAACAAATTGATTAATTCGATTTTACATTATCTTTTGCTGGTTTGCTACTGTCCTTCTCTACTTAATTCCACTATAGCTGTACTTTTTACTGCAAAGTTAGTGCTTCTAATATATGAATGTGTATTAAAACTATATCATATAGTCATCCGCAAATAATATAGCAAGGCAAGCACTGCGATAGAACACACTAGGTGGTTGGCTACCACTAACTACCCCTAACATGGCAGAGAACAGTTGAAAAAGAATTGTTACAAGTACAACTTCTAATATAATACGATTTAAATCGATGGTGGAGGCCCTATGTTCCATATGGTAGTCAAGAAATCAGTAGTAATCATCAGGTACAATATGTTTTAATAAATTTTATACTCAATTAGTAACCCATATATTGATTTTCATACGTTCAAAAGGCAAATTAATATAATTTTACTATTTATCAATCCAATTTATGAACTTCTAATTTCATTCTTTAACTGTACAGTGATAATGCTTCTACTCAACGCCAGAAATTATATTTATGAGGACATCCTCATTTTCATTGGTTTATACTGTAAGATAATTAACTCTGTCATATTTTCAGAAGTAGCAATATTAGCGATAGTATTATAATTTAAATTATGTCGTTGTGTGTTATCGCTATGTTGTGGTACTGTGTATGAGTTTGCTCATTTAAAATACCAGAACTATTTTTATATTGCACACAAAAGCATATATCATCTCAATTGACCTAAGGAAACAAATATCCACTTAAGTGCATTCATACGTTCATGAATGGTAATTTCGACACGCATGATTCCATAAATCGATTTAAACTGGAGTTTATTACACGCACAAATATGCATTCGATCGGAATTAACGATTGGCTTAAATTCGAGCAGAATGCAAATTGAAAATCTTGCCATGTCAGTGAAAGCAGAAACCAAAGCTAGTAGAAAGAGTTTGATTTATGAGTTTTCTAGGAAAAATCACTGCAATTGCATTTTAGTTGGAAATATATTTTAGTATCTTTCTTTGTGCTTTGGCTACATATCACAGTCATTAGAACATTTTTACTAAGTATTTTTATTGACATGCATCCAATATGAGTAACTGAGCTGACAATGAAAATTCTTTAGAAGTTTTCCTTCCCAAAAAATACCATTCGACATGTCATGTGGACTAGCATTGAAGTTTATTTGTGTCCTTTATTTTTAATTTTTTTTTTTTTAGTTTCATTCTAATTGTCACTTTTGGTACTCGTTCGGAATCGAAATTGCTTTGCTGACTGTCATTCACAATGAAATGCAGTAGCCTCTGTAGTTGTTGACTTTCATTGAATTTAATTTTTAATATCAAAACTTCAAACTGTGTTCATAAATTTTTTAATAAATTTTTTATTATTTTATTAGTTTATACCATCAACTAAGTATTTGCATTGCATCTTCCATTATCGAGTTATAGAGTATAAATGAAATCATAATTTACTTTTGTATGTCATCTCATTTTCGCTTCAGTTTTGGTTAATTTTTTAAATTTTTCCATTTATTTTCAATTTAAGTTACCTTAGTATCTGAAGTTTGTCAGTTTATATGTGTGGATATTTACAAATTTGTTGAGCTCCCCGTACGCGTTGGCAATTAAAACTTTCCGAAAGTTGGCACACAATATTTCAGGGGCAATTTCACGTTCTGTAACGAACTGAAAGTTTACCTTATCCATTAACTTCCATGATTGATTTTATGCTTGTTTCCACTTGTCTCAACTTTAAAGTTTTCCTCAACGCATTTTAGGAAATTCTGCCACAAAGTATCAAATAAGCCACACTCCTCAAGTTTGGAAATTTCTTGAATTTCTGTTTTGGTTCCTAACTCGGAACATTTTAATTATTCGAAAGCTTGCATTTAAATAATTGAAAATAGAAAATTTAATTGAAAAAGATTAATAAAGATATCATATTTAAAGAAATTTGATTATTTCAAATTTTGAGTAATAAAATTTGGAACAATTTGAGATTACTAGAATAATATAATACTAGAGAGAAGAAAAATAGAAGTCCATACAGTTCTGCACTTTACAACCTATTTATATCAATTAGTTCGGATGCCGAAATTTATTTTCTACAATCTCGTTGGTGAGATATACAATAAAATGAAATAAAATAAAAAATAAAATAAAATAAATTAAAAAAAAATAAAATAATAAAATAAAAAAATAAAGTAAAATGAAATAAATAAATTATATAAACTTAACAAATAAACAAATAAATACATAAAATAAAGTTAAATAAATATGAGCAAGATTCAGATAAATCCTAGGGACTCCCATTTGATGAAGGAATTTGGTAAATAGAACTGTTTGAGCAACTTTTTCTACTACGTTTTGTGTCAATATAACATAGCTTAGTTTTCTAGATATCGAGTTTTCAAGTTGAAAATTACATACACATACTGGTTGGCGTTAGTTGAAGTGTGTAGTTTTATCTTGGCAATTGCATTTAATGTAAAAATATTATGACTTTAAACTTAAATATTTTAAAAGGTAAGCGAATCTAAGGATCCCACTTGGACCCATTGCTCCATTGTGTTATATTGGCATATTTAGTGCAACAATAAGTGGGAACTTTGCGATTGTTGTCAAATCGGCGTCGACCGGTAATCGGAATAGTATCTTCAAATAAGAACTCAACTCAGATTTCCTAAGCACACCCATTTGACTTTGAATTATTGTTAAATTTGCTATTATAAACAACTTTTTTTTTATTAAGAATCCCGACAAAGAGACAGTCATATAACGAATAGCCCCTATAATTTTTTACTTTTTTCGGTTGTTGCTAAAAAGAATGTTATATAGAGAGTGTATAACACAATTGTCAATTTTCTGCTTTTACTGTTATTTAGTTACGTTTTTTTTGTACTTACATATCCGCACAAAAATACTTACTCGTTGTAACCGCAAATTCTGGCATTGTTTATTGTGTAAAGCTGTTTTAAATAATCTGAAGACGCACAGAAAGCGTTGCCACCGGGACCAAATTTTAATTGAAGTTCTTCTATTTCTCTCAATCTTAATAAAAACAACAACAATTTCACATTTGACGCGACCATGACTGTCTGTATAACATGACTATAAGTCATATGTCAATAAAGTTTAGTTCTCGAAATATCGAACAGTGGGATTGGAATTTTTTACATGAGATCCCTCAAATACGCCATCTCATGCGTCTAATTTTTGTTCGTGCGTTCAATATAGACATCGCACGTACTACATAAAATACTTGTTTTGTGGCGTTTGTAGTGGTTTTTGTTAGTACAATTAAAGGAAAATCTATCCCAAAATAAAAAAGCTCAGGAAATTACAAAATACATTTTCAAAGCATGCTCCCTCAAAATTGTAATCTTTCCGCTTATATTATTCTGAAGTATGCGATTGAGTCATTACCATTAAACTTATTAAATATATGCCACACATAAAAATATACTCATATCAATATTCTTACAATAAAATTATTTTAAATTTTATTTAATTTCTGAAAGGCTAAATATATTGTTTCCATTTGTATTTTGCTTCCAGTTATAAAAGCTCATTTATCTCGATTGCATATATTACACAGTACAGTATTCAAATGCCATATATAAGTCAAGCGGCTGTCACTTCAAAGATACACAATTGTGTTGAAAATTATGTATAAATTTTATTTTTCCTTCTAAGCAAACTAAGCTGAAAAATTTCATTGTACGAGTATAAATGTTGGCACTTGTCTGCAAATGGTATTTTTACATTTGTGTACCGATTCACTTACATCCTGATTAAATCACGAATATCCATTTACATTTTAAGCATGCAACAAAAGATGATGCGAACGATATATTTAGTTGACAATTATTTGTGTTGTTATGTTGCTTTCAGGATTCTACAATATTTATGACATGTATCGCATCCACTCCTAAAATATATTGCCGTGCTGACATATAACATGACATAAAACACGATATGAGTTGCTTCAGGTCTGGGGCAAATAACAATAAAATATGAATTTGCATATGCCTAAATATATACAATAACAATTCAAATTTTTGTAATTTATTTTTAAAATTAATAAATTCGTTATATTGGAAAGCGGTTAAAACTTCGAAGGATATTTGATTTGAAAAAGATTAAAATTAATATAGAATATTAAATTTATATATATGAGAAAATGTTTAATGTTTTCGCTACTGCTACTACTCTGTTTTTTAAACAAATCAGCATAAGTATTATGTGTCACTCCATTTGTTGCCGTCATAATGTTGTATGTTGCTTATTACATCTGTTCTAAAATGTTAGAGTGCTGAGAAAGAAAACAACAACAGATCACTTAAATTCAATTACCGTTCGAATACTAGTTATAATCATATATAGATCAAGATATTAAAAATTAAACAAAAAAAAATGAATAAACGTAATTCGTCAGCTTAGATCTCTTTAACTATAGATGAAGAGGTTATGCTTTTAACAGTTTAACTAAAAAAGTGAAATCCAACTTCATATATACAGATAGTATTGGTTTCAATATAATATGAATGTTTAAGATTTAACTCTTTTCGGACAGAATATAGTTGGTACACCCAATGCCTCAAGCAAGTGAAAAATTAAAAATACGTTGAATGAACCACAAGTGGAAGAATATCTCGACATGCAAACAATTATAATATAATAATATTATATTATTAGCAATAATGTCAAACTTTATTTACTAACAATATGATGTTCAATAGAATAATTACGAGTAAAATTATAAGTTGTTATAAGTGGTAAACTCTTATGTGTGTGGCAAAGAGAAGGTGATCTTAAACATTGAAGCCGTATTTAATTAATTATCTTTTATAAAAATATTCTTAAATTTGATTGAACCGATTTACTTCAATATAGTAAATTTAGTTGGAAATCAGTGTTACTGTTTGAGCATAGCTTTAAAGGATCATTTCATAATTGAATTATAGTATTCCATTTTGTTTTTGTTTTTTTGTTGAACAACTTTTTTTAAAAATATTAAATTGAAATTGCTGAGATTTTAGAAAAGTTATGTCTACTATCTCAATAATTATAGCTTTTTTAAATCAAATAACATTTTTTCATTAGAATAACTTCTTTAACTTTCGCAATGTTCACATTGTGCTAATTTTTTATCAAATTTATTTAGAAAATAAAAAAGCAATTTGCTGTATGTAAAAGGATATACATGAATTTGGTTTCCAATTTTTGAATACCGCACATTTTTTACACGAACACAGCACTTTTGAAATCAGATACTTGCGGTAGAGACATCCTTTTCCAGATTTTTACTTGTGTTTCTCTAATTTTATATCTTTTTTTGTAGTTTTACATCTTGAAATACGTGGCCATTAAATGGTTTTCGAACACGTGTACGCTTGTGTGTGCATTTGAATTGACTGGTGAAATTTTGTCCTCATTTGCTCTGGTATCTCGTTTACATGCTGCAGTGTAAAAATTGTTGTCAGAATTTGTTCATCACTCGTTTGAACAAGTATTTCATTTGGCTTGCTTTTGTGTCCTTCTGCGTTCGAACAGTGTTTTGCTTTCTTCTAACAAAGGTCAACAATGTTTTCCCTCGATTAAGTTGTCCTTTTAAATATGAAGTCTTCTAGGTTTTTTCTCTATGTTTTAGTTTGGTTTTTGGCTTTTATTATTTGAGTTGACAGCGATGTGACGAAACGAGAATTTCGTAAGGCTTTTAAGTATTCCTCAGCCCAATTGATAAATGGTTTGCCATACATCAACTGCCTTGAAGCCTTGAAGGATGCTGTGTATGCCGTTGTATGTAAGAATTAAGTTGCCAGAATATTAAGGAAGATGAATTTGTTTGAATTTAATTTTGGTAAAATATGGTCAAGGATTATGATAAGTGTTAAATTCATCATTGGCTTGATTGTTGGTTTAACGAGGTTAAAATTTCAATAAGCACAAGTGTGCACAATCAATTTCTGTAAAATGTTTCGGTTTAAATGATTTAATTGATGCTCAGTAATTTATTGTAAAAAGATAATTAAGATTTAGTTCGATGGTTAAAGTATTAAAGAAGTAAATTTCAGTAATTCTATACTTTGTATAAAATAAATTGGATTCGTATATAAATTATTATTATTATATATATATGTATATTATATATTATTATTATACGAAAAGTGATTACTTTTTATCTTTTTTTTAATTTAAATGCAATTAGATATTGTCTAATGTGTGTTCCTGTAACTCTTATGCTAGTTAAGTTAGTTTAGTTAACTTTAACTTAACAAATCATTATGATAGAATAATTCTAAATATATCCAAACAAATCTCAAAGAATATTTTTTTTTAATTCCTTGATAATAATAAAACACAGATGTGTGTTTAACCATCGCTCCTATTGGACCATAAGATGGTAAAGAATAAGTTAAGACGACTTATAAAAATAATTGAATAACATCGCTTTAAGAATATTTCAAATTGAAAATGGTTTGGTTTCCAAAACTTTGCGGTAAAGTGCATCATCCATCCTATGTATTCTACACATCAGTTTTGTTCCAAGCCAAAGCAATTGTCGACAATTACAAAGAAACAGCAGAAAATGTGGGGGATTTACATTTTGTCAATATAAATGTAAATGCCAAATATTTTTCAATTCATCCTCCACACAAGACGCATAAATGCGCATATAAATTAGTTTATTATTTAAATTTTGTTGGTAAAATATTGCGAAAAGCTTTTATATTTTTATGTTTATATTTATTTATATTTGCGTCCTTTAAGGTTGCTGCTTCGAAGCGAAATCTTATGTCTTAAACAATAGCATATGGAAAACTATTTGTTTTAAATTTGATATTTGATTAATAGGTAATTAAAATTTACTTAGATTAGAGAATTTTAATCATACATGGGATTTGTGACCTCCTAGTCTATAGTATACGACCGTATCTCCAACCTAACCTAACCTAACTGTCATATTAATAATGCTATTGCTTCTTTAAACTAACAGTTCACAGTATCATATTCAATTTTTATATAATTAAACAAAAATAAAATATAATTGAATAAATTATACTATAATGATTTATTTATTTATTTCAATGTAAATAAAAAAATTCTAATTTTATATACTACTTCCTATTATTATTATGTTGAGGTTAGTTGAGTCAGTGCACTTGAGCAGTTTTACTCTCTATTAATTGTGAGGTTTCTTCAAAACCCCTCTTTGCGCCTTGACTAGATTATTGTTTATCACTTCATCAGTCTAAGCAATAATTGACCTCAGATCTTCATACGTCCCCGAGAAGCCTGTAACCATTCTGAGATTATTCCTTTTATTATTATTTGTTTGTTAACACATATTATATCCAACAGCTGGTTATTCGACACACTTACTGACTTATTGGCTACTATAGATATGAGTCGTCATTGACTCCACCTTCGCCTCCAAATCAATAATCCACCGAAGATGCGGATGTCCTTTGCTGCGTTTTTCACCTGCGGGTACCGAATCAAACACAGATACTATTCAACACAAGTTAATTCTAAATTCCCTACCTATTTCGTGTATCATCCTACTTAACCCGGTCATCCCGGTGGTCTCAGATAAATATATAACAACATTCTTTTCTGCATATATTTAATGTGTACTTATATTTTGAACTTAAATACTTAATACGTGTTTTATATTTTGTATTCAAAATGTAAATATTTCAATAAATTTTTGAATTTTTAATACATTTTTATAAAATACGCATAACACAAATGTTTACATTTTACAATAAAATAGTATGACAAATAAATTTCATTTATTTTTTTTTTTTTTGAGTCCTTAATCGATATATAGAATTTATGGTTAAATATTTTTGTTGTTCATAAAATCTAACAATGGATAAAGTTTGTCTACATAATTTACATTTGAATACGATTACACATATTTTTCCGAAAACCTTACAATGAACCATCATTATCGTTGACATTGGAATAAATTTACATGACAAAAATACAAAATTATCATTTTTGGTAAAATATTTTGAATTTGCATATGAATTTATTCCAAATTTATTTAAATAAATAAAAAAATCTATAAACATTTTGTGATTTTAATAGATATATTTTATGAATTCATGTGAAATGAATTGAGTAATTGCAATGCCAGTGATAAAAATTAGCCATAAGATATTATTTTTTATAGACTGATGTTTTCTGTTATCGAACATAAGGTATTAGTCTTAAATTTTTTCTATTTGTCAAGTTGTGTAGTTATTTACAATATGTATGCATTTATTAAAATCATTACAGAGTAGTCGAAATTGTTTTTAAATACAACAAAAAATTAGTTACACCTTATTAAAGCTTAAACTTCTTGGGGCGGCCTCTGTTTCTTGCACCTTGGTGGTCCCATTGTAGGGCTACATGTACTATTTCGGTTGTGTCCTTACGAATCGCCTCTTGTTTTAAATACCATATTTCGCTGTCGTAGATTAGCACTGATTTCATGGAGGAATTAAACATTTGAATTTTGGTTTCTCGTTTTATTATACCCGCTAAAGACCGGAGAAGATGCCAGTAGCCTTCGCTATTCTTTTCTTTATATCTGCATCTGTTCCATCTTTATCCTTGAACATTTTCTATGGGCTCCCCAAATACTTTAAACTCATTGCTGCAAAAATTATTGACCATATAAATTGCAAAGAATTTAAGTTCTATTTATTTTATTTATTAAAAATTTATTTAAGCATATAAATAAACATTTTTTTACCAAATAAACTCAGTTTATTATTCAATAATATTATTTCAATCCTATTTTGTTTATATCAAAAAAAAATTGTGCATTCGAAAGGGTTTTTATAGTGTTTTTAACATATTTATACAATGCATTTTTTTTAAATTTTTTATTAAGTATTTTGTGACATTTTTTTGTTTTATTAGGTGAAATAACTTATTTTATACAATATATTTGTATTAACATTAAATAAACACAGAAAATAAATTTAAAAAATTAAAACTATATCACATATAAATTATTATTTAATTACCTTAACAAATTTTATAAATATATGAACAACAAAGATATTTATTAGTCTGTGAATAAAGAAAATCTTTCTCAAAATAAATAAAATTTTTTATAATATGATTGAGTCCATAAAAATGTTGTCGATATTAATTTTACTTGATTTTTTCGAATAAATTTAAATTTTTTTATTAAAATTCTTGTTTGACCTCACTCTGCTGAAATAAGCAAAATACACAGTTCAGTTCAATATGCAAATGCTTTTTCTTCACTAAAGTAGTTGTTTTTTCCAAGTGTCCTGTAGTTTTGCGAACGCCATAAAGTATGTGTATCATATAACGTAATGCATCCGTGGAGCAACATAAAATACTTGTAAATGCCGTACTCAGCATGAAAAATATAGCTACGTCACTGCACAAATAATTGTCAACTGAATCAATCGCTCTACTTTAACTGACACACTCGACGGATCACTTGGAACGCTAGCAATATTATAAAATAGCATGTTAGGATGCAAAGATGTGTCAGCAAAATGGCAACACAAACTTGCAATCCTTTTATGGACCATTATAGTTCTCAATGTAGTTTGCTTGGCATAAGTATTTTACTCTTCAAATGACAAAGCATAATTTACATATGACATTTGTTGCATTTTACTAGCTGCATTTGATAGGTGCACTCAAGTGTTACCAAGTGGAAGATGTTAAAGTATTTGCATCAAGTAAACTGAAACAACTTCAAGATAATGAGAGAATTTGAAAGTTATGAATTGCATGTACAATACAAAAAGTGTATATACTCAATTTGTTTAGGA
The DNA here is from genome assembly GCF_002237135.1 of Teleopsis dalmanni. Taxonomy (NCBI): domain Eukaryota; kingdom Metazoa; phylum Arthropoda; class Insecta; order Diptera; family Diopsidae; genus Teleopsis; species Teleopsis dalmanni. Next base: position 153,072,068 of record NC_051847.1, read on the forward strand.
ACTTAATGCAATTTAACAGTTCGAAAAAATTGTATTTAATCGTTAATATTAAATAGAAAAATATACTATAAAAAATTTATAAAGAGGTCTTTTCGAACAGTAGTGAACTACAACAACAAAAAATTTAATTTTTATATTATTTTTATTTAATTGAATTTTTGGCTGAACATACAGCTGTTTCGAGTATTGCCAAATACCCATCATCAGTGGTCTTGGAAATAATTCTTGTATTTAATTATTCGTAAATAATTATTTTTGAGACTGCAAGTACCAGGAATCGAACTCGGGTCCTGCCAAATGTGAAGCTCAGAGTCAGCGTACCTTAAAAAATTTAAAAATATTATAATCAGTTACCAACTTTCAAACAAATGTTCTAATTTTTAAAAAAAGGTATTTTGATTTTATTATTATTATGAAAAAAATTATATCTGCAAGTGAATTATTTGCGTATGTAAAATTGCTAAGTTTTATATTAATTACTGAACTAATTTAACCAATATTGTAAGATACTACAAATAATACTCAAATTCAATTGCGCTTTATACAAGCACAACATTTCGTATAAAATGTTTATATATAAGTGTTATAGATGTGCATCTAACACTTATTTAGAACACTTAGTTGATAAATTAATTACTTAAAAAATGCTATATTAAGAGTTATTATTTTCTCTTGCACTAATTACGATACTCGGTGCGTATGAGTAATTTTATTTGTGAAATGTAGACGATAGAATAAAGACGATGACGCAGATGTAGTTTTAGTAATATTAATTCATGTTAGATCGTGATTCTCATGATGACTCTAAAAGAGATTCGGAATATAGAATATAAAAAAAGAAATTAAATGTGGAATTATTTAACAAAAAAAAGAACCTATAGCCGAATTAAAAAAATATATAAAAACCATTTGTACAATATCTTTAAATGGACACCTGAAATGTTTTCACATTTTTTTACATTAATATTCATATTCTCCTAGTATTGAAAATTTCTAGTTTTGCAATCCGACTTTTCAATTTCAGAACACAAATGCATAAATCAATAAAATGACAATGTTGAAGGTTAACTGCTAAAGCCAATGTTGACACAAAATCAATGAAACTCAAATAAAACCATAAAATCGTACATACACTGTTAGGTTGTAGAAATCCTTCTACATAAAGAAGAATAAAGTAGAATTGTATATGGCATCGTGACAAACTTCAATATTCAGTACCTAACATACATACAATTTTATATTAAATAAGCTTAAAAATTATAAAAAAATATACGTACTGATTAATTATCTGATAAAAAGGTATAGTAGTAATTTTTTATTTAATATTAGTAGAAATAATCTTTTTTTTTCAACACAGAACATTTTATTGTTATTCTTAAACGTGACTGAATGCGGATTTTAAAAATTTTATTAATTGGTTAATAATGTGGATATCTTGATTTACACTGAAAACCGAACGAATTTTTGTTTAAACATATAGATGATTCCTGTTTTTTTTTGCATTTAAAAAAAATTTGTTTCGACGGAAAACTTCGATAGTTATTTCTAAATTGTCTATATCTTTGTGAATATTCTTTGTAAATTTCACAATAAAATTAGTTTCTTTTATCGGGATTTAAATTCAAACTTTAGTAGCAACGGTTAAGGTTACTAACCACTAAATTACTGCTGCTACTTCTCTATTTCTATATAGAAACTTATTCAAATACAAATACTAATACTAGAACTATCTTACTTTCTACTGAATTTTCAAGCTTAGAAGTAGGCTATTTCGTCCTGTTTTATAAATATTTTTTAAAAATATAATTAAAAGTGAACACAAGTTAAAAGGTGTAATTTTTTTATTTTTTATAAGTGTACATTTTTATAAATATTACAAAACTTGGTAATAAAGTAAACATTGTCCTGTAAAAATTATTATTTTTTCATCAGTTATGAAAAGTATTTTTTTTCAACATCCTACTATGCAAAAAAAAATTTTTTGTCGAATTTATATTTGACTGCATCCATATCTATATTTCGAACTACTTACAAGTTTAACTTTAGTAAAATTTAAAGCAAATTGATTATGTCTATATTTGGATTTATAACATTATTTTGTTTTATTTTATTGGTATTATACGAAAACGTTTGGTTGTACGCTTATATGTGTGAAATATAATGAGTATAGCACAAGATTTAATTATTATATTTGAATGTTATAGATATTAAAAAATAGAAGAATACTTAACATTTGAAAACTAAATTCAAAAACAAAATTATATGTTTTTGATTATTATAATATTTAATTTATTTAATATTATTTAATATTATTTCTATATAAAGCATTTTATTTAATATCTCCACTTGTTATATTATTCCAAATTGAATTAATATATTTATTATTTAATTTTTAAATTTTTTATAAAATAAATAGAAGCAATTATAATCAAATAACCAATATAAATATTTCACTTAATTAAGTATACACTGTTATTGTCGATTTTTTCTACTCTCAACCAGAAATTTTGCCACTTCACTTAAAATATAAAATTTAAATTATTTATTTAATATTAGTCATAAGAGAATTCTATACATAAATTTAACAACCAAAAATTTTAGTAACATGCAGACGTACCTTCTAAAACTAATATTTATACTAACTTCAAATATGTACTTATACATGTAATATTCTACACTAAATATGAAAAAATATACATATTTACCTTTGGTGAAATTATATTTGTTATTCCCTCAAATTGGTTAGAGTAATAATTTTATTATTGTAATTATCAATTGTAATTATCACGCTTATTGTTATTATTACCATGCATTTATTTCGAACAATACCATTACGTGTAAGTGGGTGTTACTTTCCAACCTACCAATATTTGAGACCACAAAATGATTCACTAACAACGATATTTTAGCTTAAGTTACTCATGCATTTAATTATGATTAAATTTTTGTTAATGCAATTGGATTTTTTTGAAATTTTTTTCGTTTATTGCCACAAATTCATTTAATTAGGATAATGTGAGGAAATTGTTAATAATCTGAAAGTACAGTAATGGTTTAAAGCTTATTGTAAATGTTAATAAAAAAAAAACATTTTTCTGTTATTATTTTAAAATTTAAAGAAATAATTAAATAAATCGCATTGTATAAAAAGAAAAATATTTATAATTTATTAACAAAATAATATATATGTATTCTGTTAGAGTATCTTTTCAGTATGGTAATTATGCAATTATTTGCATACAATCATTTGTTGCTTGCCCTCAACACACACGGGCTGTCATTAAAACGCAATTGAATGATTGACAAATGTTCATTTTAGTAAATTAATTGACAAATATTTATTGCAAATTAATGAGAAAGCACAATGCAAATTTACTTCAGGCAAATATATTTACAAAATTGCTTAAATGAGCATTTCGAAGTCGACAATTCAATTTTCACTTATAGTGAAACTATTTGATAAACTCGTGCTTTACATACGAATTAAGGACAACAATGATGTCCTTTCACCATTGTATGTTATGACATATTATATTCGAATTAAACATTAAATTAATCTTTGCACTTAAATCTACAGATATTAAATGTTATTCCATATAAAATGTATGCATTACCAATATTAATAACTGTCAATGATGCTGGAATCAAGTAGAACAATATGTTATGAAATATTATTTTTAATAAATATAATTACAAAAAATATTTATAATTAAAAAATTTGTATTGATAATATTTCAATTACATATTCAACAAAAATAGAATTTTTAAATTTAATAATTTGAAATAAAAAGTTCACTGAAAATGCTCTTAAAAATTGAATATCAAAAATAAGCATCTTAAATGCAGGATTCCAAATTACTCGTACAATTATATTTTCCACGTCATTCTTCCTACTCATACGAGTATGTAAATAGCATCGAATTTTACTGAATAATCTTAATGAATTTTTCCGCTTCCCTGAGTTCTTTCGACGTTTATGCGTAATGAATATTTCTTCTATAATTTTTTACAAAAGTAAAATGTAGGAAATGAACATTGTCTGAAATTGCTGAAATACTTTGTTCTGTACGCAAATTTTGCAGTTGTAATGCTTAACCACAAAATAATAAAGTACAACATTATTTCGTATTTTTAATGAACTCACAAAAATTTTCCACTAGGATGCACATAGTCTTCCAGCCGATGGACATGCATATGTACTCATTTCTTCCTATCTGTGCATGAACCAGTACATGTGAAATTTTAATTATGCAAATTTGGAAATAATTAAAAAATGCTACGAAATTTCAGTGAGTTTTAATTTTATACATTAAAATTATGCATCAAAAATTTCACTAAATGTTTTTATATTAAATTCATCTGACTTGATGGTTGGAAATTAATGTAGAAATAATGCAAGTATTTTTAAAGTTTTTCAAAATAAAGAAAATAAAAATTTTATGGTTTATATTAATTTTTATTATTAAATAATCTACTTTCTTTCTTGGATTCTACTTCTACTCTATCCAATGTTAATTAATTACAAACTATTCGGGCTTCCATAATGACTTCTAAACCATATTTCACTTTATTGCTAAAATTTAGTGCACTTACTGTTAAAAATAACTAGAGATATTTTTATTAGCATAATTTATTGACTACGGAGTATTGTTGTGATAGAAATGAACAGGTTTTTTATATGTGGCAGTAATAAATGCATTCGAAGTAACTTTGCCAGATTGAAGATTTTCTCAGTAGAGTTTTTAGCAAACAAAAATATTGCTAAATTATTATATTAGCATACCGTAGTGAATATCATAATTTAATTTATGTCTTCTGAAACTGAATTACTAAATTTTTAACATAAATAAATTATTACAATTAATAAAAATTAATAATAATTAATTATTATTAACAAATAACAATGAAATTAATTTATTCACAAAGTTTATAAATAAGTAATAAGTACTGTATGTTTTAATATGTATTTACAACGCATATACTCTGTAAATAAAATTACAAAGTAAATATTTTACAGAATAATTTTATAGTTTAAATTTAAAAACTTTCGGAAAATATTTATCAAAAAATTTAAGCTTTAAAAAATTAAGAAAAATTAAATTGAAAAAAAAACAAAAAAAGAAATAATTACCATTGATAAGAGTACTTCTCATAGACACTTCGTGCCAAAGGTGGCTGCCGACACGTACAATTAATGGCAATTTCTTTGCACTTCGCCTCGCGCTTTGGAAACTATAAAAAGGAACAAAAGAAATTGCAGAAAAATTGTTGAATTGCAAAATAGCTGAAAGCCGAAAAAATTTCCGTTGATTTCCTTGCACATATTTTCCACTTAGACACGCCACACAGGATGTGGTAATCAACAAGCGAATGGCCATATTGTTTATACGCTTGACCTATTTAAGGACTTAACAAGCTTTCTAGCTGCTAAGTATGGCGGAATATTGCCTTTGCTTTCGCCTTTGTTGTGGTTGCATTCTTGTGGTTCGCTTTTCGGTATGATAAGGATGTAGTGAGTATATAACTGCTTCGCAAGCCAACTCTTAACAAAATTCTTGGTAAAACAGTTTTACTTTAAAACTGAAATTAATTTCAAAAAATCCCCACGCTTTTAGATAACCAAATTTAAACAAATTAAGCTAATTTTTTTTTAATTAGAAATCGCATACAGTATCTTTTTAAAAATTTATTCTAATTATCTATTCGTTATCAACTTTTTATTTAATAGAATTACTCTGTTTTATTTCAATTTTAAATCAGTCACAATTACTTTTATTATTAGGCATCAACATAATTGAATCAACCGATCATTTCTATATTTAAGCATTAAAGCATTTTCAATTAAATTATAATCTTTTTTCTATTTTTATTTAATTAACACAAAAGGCATCAGGAAGCAATTTTGTTGAAAATTACGTTTACCCATTCTTTTTATGTTTTCAGAAATGTCAGTTCTGATTTTCCCTTTTCGAACGCGTTGACTAAAATGTTGAGTTTCTGTTAAATTTGCTCGTTTCCGCTGTTTGTTCTCTATAGATTATGAACTATTATTTTTTTCAGCTTTTATTTCATTTTAGTTCTTATAAAATTTTTTGCTCTCCCTTAAACCTACAATCATTTTTACATTTGGGAAAAATATTTGTTCAACAGCGTAGAAAAACCGGAAGGTCACCACGGAAGTTTACTTTTCCTGCCCTTTAGCGTTAATGATACTTAAAAGTTATTTTGAGGTTTTATTTTCAACATGATTTCAACATTTTTTACTATTTCAAAGGACACAAAATAAATGCAAGAAGTCTTTAAATTAATTAATAAAGGTACATTTAATTCAATTTACATATATTTGTAAAAAATCTATGTAACTTAGTTTGATTTTATGTTATCTATTTTTAATTTTAACCAGATTTTAGATGTTTTAGTATTCCGATCCAATGTTACTCTGATCATCTGAAGGAAAAAAATGAATGTCAGAAAGGTGTTTGTAAACACTTTTCAAATTTTAGAAGACAATTTCGTATTGTAAGTTTCTATGAAAATTGCTTGTTCAATTTTTTCAACCATCGGTAATTTTTAAACTGGCTTCAAATTAGTTACATTACAGGAGAAAAAACCGATTCGTCAAATAACAAAAATTGTTTTGTTTGTAAGTTTGTAGAAAGCTCAAGTGTTTTGCTCTAGCAAAATAGCATTTTTCTGGTAGAAATTGATTTATTCTTTAATATAAACTTTTTCCATACTATTATTTGTGTATATGTTAGTCAGTTTGGACTATTTGCACTTAAACTTTTATTTAAAAACAAAAAGTGGTGTCCCACGACTTGCATTAATAAGCAAAACAAAGCTATTAAACAAAGTTTTTTATATATATCTATAACATCTCGTTTTTTTATTCAAAATAATGAAGTTATAATATTATGTATATAATTTTAAAATCATTTAAAACTTTCCGAAATAAAATGTGATCTAAATGCTCATTGATTATATTTGCATCGGGCACCATGGCGTATGAGTGACATTTATATTATTAAATATCAATTATTTAATTTATTAAATATAAATGATTAAATTTATGAATATTTTAAACTAAAGAATTGTAATGTTTTATACATTCTACCAAATTACCGAAAATACATTAATTTGTGTTTTGTTTCGAAGCATTACTATCTATGATTTAGCAACAGCAGTTTTTTTTAATAAAATCAGTTTATTTTAATAAAATCAAAAACCACATATGCTTACAAAGTACACAGAATTCAAAGTGAATCGAAAGATTATCGAAAAGATCTTGTTCAGAAAATGATGTACATGAATTCTGTTCTGTGACTGCAATTCATAAAAGATATGTCATAATCCCTAGTTCTGCTGTGATATTGTTCTATATTTGTGTATATTTGAGGCATTCAAAATTGAGCTTTAAATTTTATTTAAATCTAGATATCAGGAGTAGATATCTTAAAATATACTGAGTTGTATATTTCGTCCGGGCATTTTTAAAATGCAGCACGTTTTGTAGCATATTTTACATGCAATATTAACACTTATAAGAAATGAAAAGTCAAAATAAGTTCAAATTTTGCCTAAAAACGAAAGTAATACTTGTCATTTTCGTCAATATTCAAGGTTTATTGTGATACAAAAGTTTTACCAGCGATGGCTCAGACTGGCATAACCTTTCTATAGTGCATTGTTCTATTGAAATCGATGTGTTTTCAGAAAATAACGACTTGTTCTTATAGATGAAGTTAGAGGTTCTCTTTTAGAAGTAAAATGATATTATTTTGTAAATGATATTAGTTTTGACTTGACTCCTTAATAAATATTTAACCAAATTCTGTTAACCTAAACAAAAAAGGGTGATTTGTCAATTTTTGACTATGACTGGAAGGAACAGAAATTGTTATAAAAGGTTCTATTGTGGAGACATCAATCATCGCTAATTCATTAGCATGATTATTTTTCAATATATTTGCTTACCCAGGAAACCAAATTACACTCATCTTGGATCTTTTAAACTATTTTCTCTAAACCCTGACTATCAATAAAAATTAAGACTGTTTTTGAAACACAAGAACAAGCTGCTAGATTGGCAAACTCTTTTGCTAGAAATATTGAAGAGTAGTTATAAAGAACGAAAGACTTAAAAATTTCTAGGCCCACAGCTCCAGTGCGTTTATTATCTTTGACCCGTCAGTTAAAATGCTACTATTCCTTGCATTGTAATCAACCGTGCTTCGCAGTTCTTACTCTGTTGAAGCAGAATACTCTATCAATCTTACTCTGTTGCCTGGTTCTCTCGTGATTTCATTCCAAGAGTACTGTGCGTCTTTAAGCTCCTGATCCACGGTTCTTTGGCATATCTAAGTTTACTACTTTATATTTACTAAAAATGTTAAAAAGGCAAAAGTAAAACAAACTTAGTCATATTTTTCAAGTTTTGTCTAAAATTATACAAAAATGTTGTTTTAAACCGTGTGAAAATATTGTAAATTATCTATAAAATTTGAATTTATTAATTTGATTAAAGCATTCAATTCATAAATATAACGAAATTTATTTTCATAAATTAAATTTGTAACAAAAATTTTTGATGTACTGCTTTATAGTAAATGTTAATTTTTATTATATTATCTTTCGTTTATTGTGATAGACATAAATATATATATAAATAAGTAAATATATGTAAATAGTATGTGCTCGTTAGTAAAAATATTCGTATATTTGTCAACATAAAATAACTATGTAGGTATTAATTAAATGTATCTTTAAATGAATGCTTTTACAATTTGACATATATCTAACATACGTACATATTGTAAATGTATCTGGAAATGCCAAAGGCTTTTTCAACATTAAAATGTAATTCTAGTGAATTTTTCTCTACAAAAATTTAATACAAATTAATTAAATTGAAGCTATGCTATTAAGGCAAGTTATATTTGTAAATACTCAAGTAAATATTTTTATATACTTATTAGCTCAAATACCACTATATAACTTAAAGCAATATTATCATAGTGCCGTATCTATCAACAAACTGCTAATTATACGAAATCACTAAATTACTAGCCTGAGGTTGAGTAAATTGCTGCACTTAATTATTTAATTAAAGTTGATGGAATCGTAACGTAAATAAAACGAATAGATTATCGAGACTATGGTGATAAAATCCACGTTTCAAATCATACTTCACAATGTTTTTGCTTTGCTTGTTTGACTAAAATGTGAAGTCGAGGGTTTAAATTTAAGCCCCAAAATAAATAAATTTAATTGCCCAAGGATTTAAACAAACAAACCAACTAATTAATAATTATTAGTTTAAAGCAATTATTCCTAATTACATATCTGTGCACATATGTAAAGGTTTTATTATAAAATTACTGTTGTAATTAAAAACATACATATTTTCAGTTCAGAGGGCTGAAATCTGTTTAAGTACTTTTAATATTAGGAATATAGTTTAAAGTTCAAAAGGCATATGTAATGTTGCATTGGTTTCAGGAATTTATTAAAATTAAAAAATTGTCATTTCTAAAGTCACTATTATAATTGTAACTTTGTGGTTGCAAAATAAGTTCTTTAAAATTATTTTAATTGAATATTAAATGGAATTTTGGAAAATTTAATATGTTAAATAAGATTTTGTTTTGTGTTCAAAAATTTAATGACTGTACAAATATTATTACAATTTAAATGTTGTAAGTATTGCTTAAAATTTATATAAAATTTTGTATAAATCGGCTCTTAAAGTAAAAATTTGTATACTACTTCTACACTCTAAAATAAAACTTCGTCGATAAGTATCTATGTTAAACACCCGAAAATGATTAATTATTAACATTTCATAAAAAATAATGAAACTGATACCTACACGCTTTGGATATTCCATTATATCTGTAGGGCTTATATTGGATAACTGTAAAAGCCATCTGCACTTTATAATAAGAGAAACTTAGATGCATGCCTTGTATAATACCGCAGGATAAGATTAGCAGAGTAAGCTTTGCACTTCTCTATAGCATATCTCTAAATAATTGAATTTTAGATAGAAACTTCATTTTCTAGAAAAAAAAGTTTTGATGCATACCTTTTATAATATCAAAGAAAAATCCTAGCAAATTAATCTTCAGATTCTTATAGCACACCTATAAGTACTTGATTTGGAGATGAAAATCTCAATTTAAACTTAAAAAAACTGTTAATTAAACTAATTTATTAATAAATAATTAATAGTTAAATGAATTAACTAATTAACGTAAATTAATAAACACTTAGTAACATTTGACAGTGCCAAAACGTAAGCTCCACTCATATAATTTTATAATTTTTTTTTATTAATTTTATATTTAATCAGGAATCATGAGTTGGTATAACAAATTCAAATCTTATCCGTACAATCGATATATGCTTGCATATCAGCACTGCATCAATACGGTTTGAACTAGAATCTCTGGTTTTTCAGTGTAAATAAACTGAGGTACTTACTTAATCTTTTTATATTAACAAATTATGTAAAATCGCGGAAACTAAATAAGACGACTCTTAAATAGAGCATAAAACCTTTGACTATCAATGTGTCAAGTCTGAATTACATCGAAAAATTTTTTTAAATTTGAGAATTTCCACATGATTGCCATCTTTTTTAATTCAAACTTCGATTTCTTGTCATTGGACATAAAACTCTTAATTATGAAATAATTAACAAATGTCTTACTTAAATCAAATTCCTCGAAAACTGTACTCTTCATAATATTAAGTAAATTCTGAATAGATTTTTTTCTAATTTAAGAAACTTAGTTTGGTTTATGGTAATTCTAATAAATATTTTTTTTTTGAACATTTGTATCTATTCTATTCCTCAACTTTTTAGGAACGTAAAAACTACACCATTTGACTTCAATATACATTAAAATATTTTATATTAAATTAAAATTAAAATAAAAAAAAAATATGATATACAGACACTAAATTGCATTTTATCAGTTAACAAATGCAGTGTTCTTTTAAAACTATCTGAATACCTAAATATAATCGAAGGTATGTATACCTAAAGGCCATTTCCATTTTAAATATGTTTCAATCAACTTGAAGTTATAAGACACTTGTTGAATTTAATGAAATTGTAAGCATTAAAAAATTTTGATTATTTATGAGAACAGGACTTTGGTTAAAGCTGCTATGAAAGAAACCAATTAATTTTTTTTTTTTAGCAACAGTTTTACTGTGTTCTGTGACCAAACTTCTACCAATGCTGTCTTCTATCAAAAGAAACTTATTTAAAATGGGAGCTGTCAACTTGGTAGGTTAAGCTACTATGCGGTTTGTTGATGAATAACGTATCACAAAGAGGTTTTTGGTAAACTTTTTTGCTATGAACGAAATTGGCTTGGTTGCCACAATATCAACTGCACTTTGTAACTGCCACACACCCTTGCAATAAATCAGCAAAGAACAAAATTATGAGCTGCTGTGGCTTTGTGACACCTTCGAGTTTATCTTTGACATTTTAAAGTTTGCTTAACGTGCTGCATTCAATCATGGAACTGACATCAACTGCAAATATGATGCGGGCATTGTAGGAGCTCTGCTGATGTCATAGAGCAAAATGCACGTCTTCTATATTTGTAATGTGTGTGGAAATATTGCTTGATGCTGTCTATAATTCGTTAAAAAATAATAAATGAAAAATGGAAAACCATTTACTTAATCCTGCTCTGCCATTCTGCAAATCATGAAAGCACTACGAAGTAATTTGAACATCGGTTTTTGTGTATTTTTGGTGTGAGCAAAAAGAAAAAAATTCGTTGTCAACTATTGGCAAGGACATATGACAAGCAGAGAAATATTGCAGAAAAAGTCTGAAATGGGATTTTCGTATTTGAAAACAAACATTAAAAAAGAAAAATCATTTAAAATACATTTCAAGGAGCACCGAAGTACCTGTTGGTACCTTTTAAAGCAATGAACTAAAAAAAATTAAGCTGACTTGAAATTGTGAAAAAAATGTATTGAATGAAAGAACTACCTATATAAGGAAATGCTTCAAGAAAGTGATTTTATTAAATACACTAATTTTATTAAATTTTATTAAATACACTAAAATTTTATACTTTATAAAATTTTAAATTTCAAGAGTTACAATTAAAACACTTTAACTTTTCCATTCCTCTTCTTTGGTATTTACTATTAAGATTTTTTCTAGCGTTATAATTATTTTCTTCTTCCTCTTCTTCTTCTTTTACCTTATTTTCTTTATTAAAGTATAGCCAATAATTAAGAGACCTGTTATTATTTTTTTGGCGATGAAATGACTTTTCGATTCATATTTTGTTTGGAACAAAACTTTTATTTTTTTGTCATGTATATATCTATAACATTCTAACTACTAAACCTCTTGGAAAATAGCGATTAATAATATGGAACGATGGTTGGAAATTAAATTATCTTTTATTTGATATCTTGTTAAAACGAGTCGGTCGTTTATAACATAAGATATGGTGTAACATGTAAAACTGTATACAAAAACAGCAAAAACAAAAATTTGCAGCTCTCATATCTCAAAAACCTATCAATAAAAAAAATTTTTAGAATGATTTTCGAGTTTAGATTATCAAACTTTAAATAAAAAATATGGTGCCATTAAATATACATTTTGACTGTAAACTGTTAACTTAAAAATTCTTTAATGTTAATTCTTTTGTCGAAAGTTACGCTTCTTATGACGACAAAGAAAATATTTATTAAAAGTTAGAAGGGTTTGAATAGAAAAGAAAAGGCAAAAACAAAAATTAAAATAATTTAATCAAATTTGGCTGGTCATATAACGCTTAGCATTGCCAAGTACTCATCATGAGTGGTCGTAGGAAATATTCGAATTTTTTTAAATTAGTTAATAGTGCGTATATAATTTGTTAGCAAGAATTCTTGTTAGTAGAAAAGACGAAAATATCGATTTATATTTGATAATTGATTTTTATTTGATATATTAATATCAATTACTAGTGAAAGTGGAATAAATGAATAATAACTCATAACTTTAGTTTTAGTTAAATAAAATATAAATCAATATAACACTTAAATTGTGTATAATAAAAGTATTATTATCTTTGTATTGTTGTATAATATTACAAAAGTAATAAATATTAACTTCTAGGCTTAAATAACATTTTTAGTTAATATTTTTACCAAATATTTTAAGTATATCTAAATGACAGTTTTATTTGTTCACAAATATTTACATATTATTTTAGTGATGAAAAAAATAAAACGTTTCAATTTTTAGCTATAATCCTTACAATATAAACTCAATTTATAAAATTTAATGAATAAAAATAAAAAGAAAATATATTTTACGCAAATGGCATTTGAGGAAAAAACAGCAATTTTATTAAATCAATTTTCTTTTCGATGTCAGTATTGGCTTCACTTTGTGGTTTTCAATATTCGTTAATAAAAATGAAATTTCAATTGAAACCATAATTCCATTCCATCTAAAATAGATTGCATGAAGTCTTATTATAATTCAATTTATGCATCATTGTGGATAAGAAACACAATAGAATATATCAATTTTGGCAATTTTATTTTCTTGCCAGCTGAATAAAAAATCCTTTTTTTCAATTTTTAAAAAGGTGGCACAAGTGTCTGAATTTCAATAAAAATACAATTGATGATTGGAACGAAAGAATAGTTTATAAAAGTTAATAAAAATTTTCTCACTGATATACATTCAAATTAATACAATCAATTTTAAGAAATATAAATGCATATTTTATATTTTTAATTTTTTATTTTTTAATTTTATTTTTTAATGAAATATAAAATTGAAAGATAAAACAATGATTTCAAAATTAATGCAATTACACTTTTCTATTAAACTGAGTAGTGAGTAGTTATGTTCAAAAAAGGTTGATGAATTAATATCAGTTTTTGTTTTTTAAGTAATAACTAGCTTTGATTTGAAACGTTTATAGCTAATAAAGTCTTCAAGTCGTTTTTTATCATTAATTTTTGTATTTCAATTTTATTAACTTGAGAAAAAAAATTTTAAAAACAATTCTAAGTTGCATAGATATGAAGCTATGAAGTCTTTTTTCATTTTCGAAGATGTATAACCTTGTACAATTCGAGTACATCAACACTTTGATATTTTTTAAAACAAATCTTTCCTGCCTCATGCCCCACATCCACATCGTTGTGGGATAGTGCGAAATCTTTTTTGAAACATCTTTCTTTTTTTAACCAAATATTAATTTTCTCGTGGCTTTATTGTACTTCCCAAAACTTGTTAATGGTTTAAGGTTCCCATTAAACTTGACGCCAGGGTCTTAAAGTAACTATTGAGTATCAGGGCAGCCTGAATTATCGTAAATGTTAAAGCTTCGGCTATCCAAACATTAGTATAATATATCTATATATTAGAGCCGATTATTTTGGGATTTTACAAATTGTTTAGTTCGGACATTTTTCTTATCACAAAATACTATATTTGGCGATCGCCTAAGTTTGTGCAAGTGCCACAGCTCCTACATTCTATCGTATTAACGTTTTTTTTTTCTAAACATTAGGAAAATTTTCCTTCTACCTATTTTAACATAATACCTATAATGCTCTATGAGTATCTCTATCCGTATTAAATTTTCTGTAAAGTTACAGCCATATAATATCACTTGTAAAATTTAATATAATAAAAATTTAATATAGAGGTACCCACTTACTGGGATCATTAACCTTCGTTTAACTATATTGATTTGAGAGATTTAGTTAAATCTAGTTAAACGAGGCCACCCTTAGCTCGACTAGTGTAATGTACCTGTTTTTTTGGTATTTTTGACTCAATTCCATTACTCCGACCTGGTGGATGCTGTCTTAAGTTCGTCTAATATATTTCTGGAAATAAACCTTTAGGTTCAAATAGCCATAGAAAAAGTGTGATGGTGTTAATTTGGACGAATGCCAAAAATCTCAATTTTTTAATAATCAAGTGGTTATCATAGCTCGATAATGCACCTAATTGGTAGTTATTGCTTTGAAGTCTTCAAAAAAGCATGGTCCGGTGTTCATATCAGCACTATCTCCTCATGACATTGTCATTTTTTGGCTATAAGGAGGTACTTTTTTTATAACATGATGGTTTTCCATTGTGAGAAACTCTCAATAGAGTCGGTAATTTTGTTTGTTTACGACTTTGTTAAATCATCACTTATAATGGTTGTTCGCCAAAAATCCTTCTGGGTGTCAGTCAGTATTGACGGGTTGATACTACTTCATAGCAAAAATTATCTGATAGCTGACATTTTAAAGACGTGCTATTAATAGTCATTCTCAAATGTTCTTATCTGTGTTCAGACAAGTCCACGTAATATGTCAGTTAGTATCGACGGGTTGATACTACTTCAATAGTCATTCTCACCTGTTCTCATCTGTTGCCAGATGAGTCCATCTAATATAGCTTGCCCTATATGATTGAAAATTGCATAGGCAACTTATTGAAATTTTAATATTTTAATTGTGATATTTTGTGCAGTAAATTTTTTTTTTATTTGTCGAAGAAAAATCATAAAAAATGTATTTATTTTAAGGTACAAAAAAATATTCACATATATGGGTTAACAATGAGAGTTCAATACTATTAATTTAATAAGTAAATCTCTTTTATAATAACTTTTAAGTTATTTTTAATTGTGTATTGGTTTTTTTTATTATTTACTACTCTAAAATATCAAAAACTATCAAATGCATATTTGAATAAAATTTAAAATTGCATTGATAAAATAAATTTTTTAACATGATAATCTTTTTTGGTTTTGTTAAATTTTGCTAAAAGCTATGTTTTTAATAAAATTAATAATAATGAAGCTGCATTTAATTTAATTTATATTGAAAATTTTTTTAATATGTTTCAGAATGCATATGTTATGTCATAAATATGTTGGCGTTTTAAAAAAAAATTCAAGTGAAATATTAAATGCAAAGTACCGAAAGCCAAATTGCAACAATTACCACAAATCAAATTGGCTCATAAAAATTTATTATTCAAAAGCTTGTATTTGACACATTCAACACACAATTTCAGTTTCAGTTTCAGTTTCAATTTGGTTTTTATTTTGATTTCGAATTTATTTCTATATTATTTTTTCTCAGTGTGCAAACTTCAACTCAATTTGTGTTTGTTTTGTGGTTTAATATCACAAAATATTGTTACATTTATTATGCACATTTAAAGCCCTCCTGAGACCAATAAAATCCACACACAGTGAGGTAGAAATTAACGAACTGTGATTGTTTGTACATTGCGAAATGTAATTAAAAACTTGGTCTGTACTACAAATAAAAATAATAACTTCAATTGATTTCATTTCAGAGCGGTCTGGTACTCTAACGATTCAGACCATATTAAATATTTGAATTAAATTAACATGGCAGAATGTCAAATATGGGAGAGTATTTCTATAAAAAAGTGTTGAAGCTCAGATAATAGATTGCTTATCAAAAGCGATTTCTTTTTTTACTTTAGATGACATTTTAGATGTACTATACGTTTTTTAAAATTTACCCACTAGAAATTTACTAAATATTCTTAACAGTATTTTATAATTCAATCATGATATCTGATGCGCTGAAATTTGGGTGTAACTGTTTTTGACGTTCGCCATCGTTATGAACTTTTCTGACGGCAAACTTCAGTGGATAAACTAAGCACAATTGTTTAATAAAACACAAAAAACTATCTATTAACTTAAACATTTGTATTATATGCCTATAAAGTAAGCCACAACGAGTCCAATTAAACTATGCCCGCTTTTCACTCAATTGTTCACACATTTTTCCTGTGCTTGAAGTCGAAGTTTCTGGAACTATTCATCTGCAACTACAATCAACTTAAAACTCATTCCTCAAAGAGATAATTTTAACTAAGAAAATTGAAGAAAGTCACGTACGATGGTGTAAAGAATACGTTGCTAGAAATCCTTTCAAAACGCACTTAACGTTTCTCAAATAAAAATTTTTTATATTTTTTTGGAAAATTATAAATAAAAGAAGATATTATAGTTATATATATCATACAATATTAACTTATATTGTATTTTACCATACATTATACGAGAATACGTGAAAATCAACACAACTGCTTCTTAATTTTCCAGAAAATCGAATTAATCGAAAATAAAAAATAACACCGACTTCAGATAAATCTTTTATCTTTGAATAAAATCTTTTAGGCATATTTTTTAAATTTTAAATTCCGAATTCTTTGTACACGGAGCATTTATCGATACACTATCGATACAATATTGACACATTCTCTTATTTGTTTTTTTTTTTATTTCCTTTATTAATTTTACATCTATTTAATAGTAAGAAAACATTAAATGCTTGTTTGAATCTGATAGAGGAAAGTTTTTAATCGACAGCGCATTCAATAATAAGGTCGAGTTTATTGAAGATATTGTTTTAAACAGTATCTACGGGTCGCGTTCTCTTGTGTCTTCAAGTTTTTGTAAGTTCTTTTACTGGAAGGAGTTAAAAAGATATATATCTCATACATAAAAATGTATCGCAAAATGTGTTTATAAGCGCATAACTCTACAACGCCTGGACCAATTTGGTCAATTCTTTTTTTTAAATGTTCGTTGAAGTCCAATGATGGTTTTAACTGCGAGAAAAAAATCAAATTATTGCTAGTTCCAAATTGGTTCAGGCGTTGTTGAGTTATGCGCTTACCAACGCATTTTTCGATTCATTTTTACATATAAGAAGACAAGAACAAACCAGAATAGATGAGTTTGTGTGTTGTAATAAGTTGTTGATTATTGTAGGTATGTTTATTAAATCCCTATGACTTCCTTTGTAGATCATTATCTCTACTATCCAAGCGAGCCACCCACTTTCTATATATATGTCACCTTTAAGTTTCCACTGTCCCTTTAGATTTTTTTCAATCAGGTTTGAACCCTAAGTTCGCCTCTTAGTTTGAAACCTTCTGGCAGTCATCCCAGTCGGGGTTTTTTAGTGGATCCCAGAAGAGTGGCCAAAGTTCTCGGAAGAGAAGATTATTTGGTCACCCGAGATGAACCCCACACACCAGGGTGACTGTTCTGTTCAGGAGATTTTTTTTGCCCCGACTATAAAATAGGTAGAAACAAAAAACTGCCACATTCCAAATCTTTTTGACAGAACGAAGTCTGTCGGGTCCGCTAGTAAGATATATATGATATATATAATTATATGTATTATGTATAAATTTAATAGGCTTCATTATAATCGGACTAAAAAATTCAGTTTCATTGAGATAAATACTGAATTATCACCTACATTAAGTGATAATTTTTGATAAATAATGAATATGGATCTGTTATTAAATTTTCCCCAACTTAC
This sequence comes from Teleopsis dalmanni, assembly GCF_002237135.1. Classification (NCBI taxonomy): domain Eukaryota; kingdom Metazoa; phylum Arthropoda; class Insecta; order Diptera; family Diopsidae; genus Teleopsis; species Teleopsis dalmanni. The sequence goes on from NC_051847.1 coordinate 153,090,443, forward strand.
GATATAAACAATATCATGCAAATAGAATTTACCTTTCTGTTGTCTTTTATTAGAACTGTATAACTAAACAAAAAGTAATTTCGAAAATATCCACAAAAAATCCTTTTCCAACATGAAACTAATTTTTCGCTTATTTGACACCGTTTTTCGGAAAGCATACGTATTTGCTTTTATTGCAGTTAATTTAGATTTTATTATGTTTTTCATTCCGTAGTTTTTGCTGCAAATATAAAAGGAAGAGTGTACTGGGACTACGCTCGGATGAACATTACAACCAGCTAACAATTTTTCACACTAAAATTCAAATGGAAATAAATTAGGAAACATGGAATGGAATTGTAATTGGGAATAAATAAAGTTAAATGAGAATTTATAATAACAATGAGAATACTATATTTTAGTTTTAAAAAAAAATTTATCTATGGTTTGTTGTGTTCAACTGCGAAACATTTTATTATACTTAAAAAAATATTAACTACAGCAATTAGTTTATGTATTAAATTTAAACGTAACACTTAAAGAAATTTTGATAAAAGTTAACATAAACAATATTTATTCATATGAATATTAGTCGTATTAAAGCTTTAAGTTAATAAGCATTAAATTAGATATGCAACATTAAAGTTTTATAATGTTTTCATGTTACAATTTTAATTCTTTTAAATTTTAAGTCCATATATTCAAGAGAATTAAATAGAAATTAAAATAAAATTATTGTCAAACATCAGTTCCTTACTAGTGTTAAAACTGCTCACGTCCCTTGGAAGAACTCATGACAATGATTCATAACTGCTTCCACCAAAGTAAAAAATATCTGTCTCATCCAAAGTTGCAGAAGTTAGCGGGTAAATTATTTTATATTGTGCTGAATGTGATATGATTATTTCACTATAAACTGCACAAATTCAATGCTGCATTCTTATTCCACCCGTAGTAAAATTGTAATAAAATGTCCGTGTTTTGCAAAAACTTTTAACAAGAATCGTAGATCACAATTATATATGCATTGGAGCATTCAATATCCACGACTCTGAGACATGGCTTATTACCATAGAAACTAAGACAAAAATACAATGCTTTATGAGCAGATTTTTGCGATATATATTTCTACTATCATGGATTATAACAATTTCTAATGCATTCAATTTCCAATAAATTCTAATGAACAATTTTACCGGTTGTCAAAAATTTCTACAGATTCTTATATGTATATAAATATTTATTCATGTGGTTGTCCTGTTTTTACAGCACTGTAAAAAACATATGTCAAACATAACTGTTATCCAAGGCATCATATGCCCCGTCTAAGATTTATCAAGATTGTCTTGATATAAAAACACTTATAAAGGATATATACGATTTGTCAAGATTTTTATACCATATTGAAGGAAACGTCATAGACCCCATAAATTATATATGTGTTCTTGATCAGCTTGATAAGTTGAGTTAATATAATCCTGTCTGTCTGTCCACCTGTCTGTTTCACTCTAAACGTCTCTCTGTTTTTAAACTATGTAATGAAACTTCGAACATATCCTTTTCGGCAGTCAAATTTTCAAATTTGGAAATTATATATAATGCTTGAAATTATATATAATGATTTAAACTGGCAACATATGAACTTTATTATTTCTCCATGTATTCGCTGCTTATTTAAAATTTAGTTATTTGCTGTAAAAAAAAATGCATGGCAAGAAAGATATTAATCAGTTTATATTTCAATAAAATTGTATTCAAGACTTGTATTTCAGATTAATTTTATTCTGGACTATGGATATTGCTATTTTCTGACGTTAGACTGAAGATATAAATATGGCGACTATAAGAGCTTCGATTTTAACTTTGTTATGCTAAAAACATTTTAGTAATTTCAATTAATCTGGAAGATCGTGCAATTTGGAACCATTACAATTTTTTGTGAGGCTTACAAAAAATCATGGTCCCTACGCACTTTAACCTTCTAACTCTATAGCCTTTGGTGGCGAGCATTCGTCAAGTTTTGGCTGAGCAATGATTAGCAATGAGCCGACAAGTCACTGAAAATTAACTTAAATTGATCTAGTACTGTAAGGCCCATGTTATTTAGAGTGTCAGGAGCCAAAATCAAAAATGTTGTTGGATTCAATACAAAAATAATTGAGATTGAGAAAAAAAATAAATGTCGATTTAAATTCTATCATGAGAGCCGAGGTTATCTGTGCCTTATATCTCAGTCAAAGCCGTGTTGTATGTATATAGGTATATATTTCCTTTAAAATGTAGGCACAACAAAGAAGTAAAAAAGTATAAGTAGAAATACAAAATTGACAAACTAATGTGACAATCTGCATAACAGGTATTTTCGTCATAATCCGAAACAGCCGATTTTGACGTGCCCGTGACACTATACATAACGTGAACCTAAGATGTACCGTAGAGAAAATTTCAATAATGTATATTACACCTTACAGTAAGTAAAATACATTGAAATAAAGATTTAATAAAAATCTAAATTTTATTCTACTTAGATTTTCATTGTGAGCCACAATATGCATAACACTCTGTATAAAGCTTATTAACCCCTTACTATGAGCTTTAATTTATTTGGATACTCATTGCTATATACATCTGACTACTTATACTTTAAATAGAAACAATTTAGAAAATTAATTGTTCCTTTCGTAATAAAGTGTAACACAGTGTTACACTTTTGACTTAAAATATTTGCAAATTACAACAGTAATACATGGTGTTATATATATTTATATATTTATATGTAAATGTATACATGTAAGTATTTTAAATGATAAAAAAAAATGTATTCACAAAGTGTATTTTCCGGTAAAACCCTGAGAAATAGCAAAACTGTTGGTTTGTTTAACCACAAAAATACAATATAAATTTTGTGTGAATTCATCTTGCAGAACTCATTTCTTTCTAAGTAGAATAGATATCCTCTTGTGTGCAAAATACCAATGTATGCTTCTATTTTATTTATGCAAATTCCCAATTCAACCAAGAGAAAAACGAGGACTAAAATATTTTGAATAAAACTTTAATATGTTTACCTTTATACAATTTACAACTTTTAGTTTTTATAGAACTTTTTCTTATTGTGCTAAGCATATATAAAATTACAGTTTTACATATTAAGTATACTAAATAGTTTATTATAATTTCAGATAAACAAAGTGTGACATACTGAATTATTCACGTGTGAATAGGGTTCGGTATTCATTTTAAATGCTACACATTTGGTAAAAATAGTATTTTTTATTCCACTCCACAAATACTGTTTTACTTTAATTTAAATAATTTAGCTCAAACCTTTTTTACATTTTTTTATTTATTAGTCAATTTTCATATTAAAAACTTTTCATTCACTAATTCATTTATAGATATAAAAGCACAATGAGTGAAAAATTAATTGCAAAAGTTTAGTTAACTGAGGCAAATCTATTAGTTTCAACGATCAGCAGGTAAAGTTTGCGTATCCTTTTTTATTGTACTTTATCTCATATATGACTTCAAATGGCAAACATTCAGTTAAATGTAAATATAAAAAATTTTCTCCAACTGTAGTTAAAACTGTTGTTCAGTGTCGTAAAAGTTACTTAACTCAAAATGCAATTTGTTAAACATTTTAACAACTTTAATTAATGCTATTAAAACTTTTTGTTTGTTAAAATTTCAACTACTTTTTATATGAGAAATAATACCTTTGGCGTGGTATCAGCAGAAAATGGCAGCAAAATTAGTAATTTCGAGTTATCAAATAACAGTTTCACTGTTTAAATCTCAAAGGAAATTAGTAGATTTTAAATTGAAGTGAAGTCTAGTTGCTTCCAACATGCTAACAATTTAGATAATTCAAATATATGAATAGTCTATGCATTTAAAACAATTTAAACTGATGAAATCTATCTGCATAAAAGTTAATTAATATGCAGAAGTCATAAATTGTTTCTATGTCATAGTAAATTATTTATTACTATTTATGGGAATTCTATAAATAAACCTAATACATATATATTTAAGGTAATTTCAATCTAATGCACAAATTTATTTGTCATTAATATTGTATGTATATTTAAAACATAAAGTCAACATTAACTTTTCATTTAGATATCATCAAACTTTTCTGTTAAAGATTTTGCTTTTAGTATTCTCAAAGGATTCTATTATTTCATTTGTAAGTTTATTAAAATTATATAAATTAAAGATAATGAATATTAATGAATAGTCAGCAATCTCTTTTGAAATGCATACAGCAAAACCAAAGTAAATATATAAAAATTTAATTACTTTATTAAAACTGTATGTAGACTTTTATATGAAAACTACAATTTTATTGTTAAATAATTAAAATATAAATTAGGAATATATTACAATTTACTTATGCATTATATTTATTTTATTAATAAAAACAATATCTACTGTATGTATTTATAATTTGCATGAAATTTCATTTTTAATAGAAAGCTATAATGCAGATAAATTGCCCACAAAAAAAGACTTTCTACTTGCAAGCCCAAAACTACTGCTTGGCTTAGGAAGAAGTTATTTCATTTTACTCATACAGAAAACAGAGGAGAATTAGAGAGTATTACAATGGTGCAATATATCATAGCTATCACATTCAAAATCGTTTACAAGGACTTTCAAATATGTAATGATTTTATGCAACTACATAAAAATAATTAAACAATCATTACAAAAAACCTGACGGCACTGCAGGTTGAATTATCATCTCACAAAACTGGGAACTCTCACTAATGGAATTAATATATTTTGAAGTAAAGAAAATAAGACCCCAAAATAATTGCTGGAAACTCACTTGACACCAATGCAATATCTAAGTCGCCAAAACATAACAAATGATAACATAGGACTGAGTAAGGTAAGTTCATTCCTTTAATAAAATTTATAAGTTAACCTGAATTAGAGAAATACTATATTCTGAATAGATCTTTAAGTCGCAGTTCAAACACTTACAGCTTAATAATGAATTAAAATATTTTTAATTTATTTATAATATATATATTTTACAATTTATAAATTAAAACAATACACATAAATATGATAAAATTTATTCTTAAATAAATACCAAATATACAAATAAAAATGTAAACAATTCTTAATCCGAATAATTTACAATTTATCTTCTGTTTTAAAATATTTTTGGAATCTCCAATCAAAGGCGTTAATATTTTCGAAAAACTATCAATAGCTTTATTTTAAGAGTACGAGCACTCGTACATACTACGTATAAAATAAAAGTGAAATAAAGCAAAAATATCTATGCAATTGTCAGAATGCAGAGCCGCATAGCTTTTGGAATTTTCTTGCAATCTCATATCATTTGAATAGTTCCAGAATTGAATTGATAAATAAAATGTCACTGCACACCAAAATAATTTTGTTGCACTAAAAAATAAAAAATAAAAAATAAAACAAAACAGTAAACAAATAAAATCAATCGATATCCCAGCAAATAGAATGTCAACCAGATACAAATATGTTCTGATGGATTGATGTATGAGTTGCTAGGTAAAATGGATATGTGAAGCATTTTTAATATTATTTTAGCAAAACTGATGTCAGGGCTTTTTTATTCTCTTCAATTTCAATTGTTTTTAAAAAGTTGAAAGGCCTTTTCATATAGTTAGGTATACATTCTTTTGTTAAACCTACAAAATGAAGTTAACTTCCATTTTTGAATAGTTGAAGTATCTTGCATCATTCACTTTGAAGTTATAAATGATTAAAAATGTTTAGTATCAATAGTTCAATTCAAAAATATGTTATTTATAATGTATGATACTTGTCAGAGAGTGTAAATAGTACCCAATTTTCTTCTCATCCTCATAATAACGTTATTAATGATTAACTAAAAATTCAATCAAATTGAGCGGTGACATCAACCAAAGAAATAATAATAGCTCAAATTTCTACCAACTTCTCCTAATTTTAGATATATAATATATTAAAAATTAAAGGTCTAGAATTTTCGAGAAGTGATTTTCGTACTGATGCCACCAAACCGTTCGTCTATTAAATTTAGCACTGTGGCACTTCTTTAAGCTAAAATCTTATTATGGTAGTGAAGAAATATCGAGTCTTTTCAATTATTTTAGTATTAATCCAAGACACAAAATATCTCCATATCTTAAAATTCGATAAAAGCAAATTTTAAACTGTACCGAGAAACCTGTCGCACCCATACCATCTTAAATTTGAATGAAATAGCGTTTAACTCGGAGCTATCTGAAACTTTAAGTATTGCTTTAGAGGAGAATGTCTGCATAGCACATTTACTTTCTAGTAAAGAAAAATATTTCTAAGTTCTTTAATCCAAAGAGAGGCGATTTTTGAATATATCGAAATATTCTTTAGAAGTTCGAATTCTGTAATGCTGGAATGACTGTACTTTAAAACCATCATAAACGAATTTAATCATTTTATATCACTGATACCTTGATAAATGAATCTTCAACAATTTAAGATTTGCTTTAGTTGTTATTAATTTAACAACAATAAATGTTTCTGATCTTTATCTCTGAAGTCATTATATAAAGATTATAAAATATAGAAAACAAGTTATATTCCTTTTTAACCCGTCTCATGGATGTATCGAAATTAGAAAACAGTAGAACAGGAGCTGAAAAAATGGCACAAAATTCAAAAAATTCCAACAATAGTTCAAGTATTTTGATGTGTATTTGTAATATTTTTGTTGGGAAACAAAATAAACCAAAAATAATACATTGTCAAATATTTGAGTGACATTAAATTGTCAGGCTGTAACAACTATCCCGAAAATGGTAAATAATTGCTAAACCCTACTGAATACAATATGGAACTTCGATATTGTAGTGTTAACATGAGTCTGAGAACATGCAGAACATTAAGGCATTGAAAAATCAGATTATCTAGCCAAAAAACGATGGAGCAACTTTGCCCTTAAGTCGTCCTAAGCTTTTTTGTCGACACAGAAAAGACCACGTAAATAAAGTCATCAGAAAATGGGAAAAGAAATAATTTGAAATTTATTCGACGTAAAATAAATCCGTTAATCAAGCTGTTCACCTTGTGGGCTTTATTTGATTACTTTATACGTCACTATAACCTTCAGTATCGGTTAAATTAATTGGTGATCTTCAATGTCTGTCGTTTTCATACAGATTCCTTGCAAATGTCCAGGTCCTGTCATACAAAGGGTTAATCACTTAGTTTTTATTGCTATAAATAAAACCCATACAGTGCTACAATGTATAAAAATCTAAAAATGTAGGGTTTTAAATCAAGGCTAATCACAATAGGTCTATTTGTGTAATAATTATAATATAATTTAATAATTCATTTTTGTAATAAATTAAAGTGATTTCTGTTGAGGTGTAATACAAGGTATGAGAATTTAATTCAAGTTAATGCCCTTCTGGTTAATTTTAAAAAACTTTCTTCTTTGTTTATTATTATAGCAGAAAAGTTTCTTTTATTTGTATTATCCTGAATTTAAAATTTGGTTTTTTTATGTGAAAGTAAAATCCATTTCAACTTAACATTTGAAAAAGAAAACAATAAAATTTACTCAATTGTTTATTGTGAAATTCTTACGAAACTGATTTAAATTAAAGTTTTATTTATTTTTTCATGTTCAGTATTCGTTGTGATGGAATAAAATTTACGAATTCAATGAAGGCGTTTTCACTCGAGATGCACGCATAAATTATTCAATACCTGCAACCGAAGTTTCGCACATATTTGGTTCAACATATTTTATTATTTACCGAATTGATTGAGAAGCATTGATTGAGAACTGATTTTCATACATGTAAAAATATTTCCAGTTAATTTATCACAACAATTTGTAAACGATTTCACAGTTGCTGTTAAAGTCATTAAGTTGAAAATAAATTTTAAAATATTTAAAAAGAAGTTTTATCAGCCTAGTGGACAGAAATTGATAAATTTTATATCACTATAGGTAACGATCGTCCATTATGGCTTGTCATATGTACAAGACTTACGTGTGAAATCGAAAACACTTTAGCTCAAATAGTATAAACAGCTGTTATGGAGAAAACAAGAATGAGTGTAAATATACAGCATATATATTTGCTATCCAAGAACCACCACACCTTCAAACCAATGCAGTAGCTTCGAATACGCTATGGATTGGAAATTGTTTTTTATCAAATCTATATTTTGTTATTTTCTGTCTATGTTCTAATCAGTTTATAATTAATCCATCTCTCACCGAGATGGAAAGTTTTACTTTCATCTATCAATCTCTTCAACATTTTCAATCTTCCATTCCTTTCACACCACCTTATCTCTCGACCTTTAATTATATCACCAATCTCGAATTTCGTTCCTATATTCTCTTCCATCTGTCAATCTCCTTAAAAATTTGCAATTATCCTTACCTTCAGATAATGCAGTGTCTCTCAACCTTTCATCATATCACTTATCTCAAATTTTATTCTCATTTTCCTGAATCAGCGTTTTTGGCACTTTGTGTCAACGAAAACTCCATAAACTTATTTATAGTTATCTATTCACTCTATCAAATTTGTTTATTTTCGTTAAAAAAAAATAATAGGCAGCTTGCTTAAGATAATGTTAGTGAAGAAGTTCTTTGTCAAAATTTGTGCACAATATAAAAATTGAACATATTTATTTACATAATATATCACATAATTGTGATAATTATAATTATCACATAATTATGATTTAAAAACAAAACGTTTTTCGTAAAATAGATCCAAATTATTTAAAAAAAAATTATTTTAAATCATCAGTTGAGGATAAACACATGTTAGCACTAAATTCAAGTATATTTTTTTAACTACAACTGGACCTTCCATTTGAGATTATTAAAAAATTAAAATTATTGACGTGTAATTCCCCAACAGCCGGTACTGCGGCAAGAAAACTTCTATTGTACCATAAATAAGAGTCCTATTTTAATAAATTTTAACTGCAAATGAACCTACCATATACATAAGGTTTTCTGTATTTCAGTAAATTTTAAAAATGGACACTGCTTTTCTTTTACTTTTTATTTGTTGAACCAAAAAACTAAATCTAAAATTCACGGGACATTTCTATAAAGCACCATGTATATAGCTATGTCCATGTCTACATCTCTTGACTGCGTTATTGTTTCTAGTATGATAATATTAATACCTCTTAAGTAAAATGAGTTAAACCAAAAAGCTCAAAATAAATATCTTACAAATCGAAGCATATAATTATAAAATATTTAAATTAAAATGAATAATGTGTTCAGAATCAATAAATAATCTTCAGAAATGATTTGTTTGTAATATTGAATCGATTGAAGTACTTAATTTATGAGTATAAATTATTGACTTTAAAAATATATTTGCTTACTAAAATTAATTATTCTTCTAATCATATCAAAGCTTAAAAAAAAGCATACCAAATAATTTTGCTTCTATAAATGTAAAAGCCTTAATCATGTGCATAATCACATAATCATATTTTATGTGTTGTTTATTGAAAGAAGTTTGCATTAATTATCTTATTTACTTGCTTATCACATAAATTATCTATAAACCGACATTAGGTTTTATTTTAATATTAATCGTCTGGAAATAATTTTGCTATTGCATTTCTTTTGTTTAACATTTCTGTGCGGGCAAGACCTTAATAATTTAAATCATTATTTAATGCTAAATTATGTGGTTTTGTAACCTCGCAATATTTAAGTGATGTTACGGGTAACTTAATTGAAATAGCTTATCCTGTATATCCTAATTAACTACACTAAATTATGTTTGAAGGAAGGCAATGTATTTAAGTATTTTAGGGTTGCTTTTAAGTCATGAACACAAAACAGACCTGAATAATTTAATTCATAAGCTATAAATATTGCTTTAATTTTGGTTTCAGATATTTTGCACAGACTCTCTTATTCATTTTATGTGTAAATTTTGATAATCAGATAATAGTCCTTTTTGTTGTAGTGAATGAAATATAAACAACAATTTAAGCATTCATAATAGACTTAAGTGCTATATTGAAATGGAAATCAATTAACTTATATTTTTGGCTCTTAGTATTGCATTAAATCATTTAATTATTTATGTTGTATTTAAATGATTAATTGATTTTCTACTAAATAAATAGTATCAAGCTCCGTTTTCTGAACAAAATGTTCTTCTTAGAATTGGAATATGTGGCATTTATTTAATAAATATTATTTGATATATATATGAAATTTAATTATTTAAACATTAAAATGCAATACACTTGAATAATTAAAATAAAAAAGCTTATTGAAAAATTATTTTATGAAGATATTCTATAGTATGATAGCCGTCCAATTTTTCAGTGCAAAATTTAATTTAATTAATCTGCCATTTAGCGACTTATCAATTAAAATAATGAAGTATGCTTAAAATTTAAATTGATATCATTAAATGGATTTTTGTTTTGTCGTGTTGAACAAAAATAGTTCAAATAGCAGTGTCATAATTTACGATCTATCTTTATTTTAATCTTTTAATACGATTCTTTCACAAAAATGTGCTAACATTAAAATAGATTTTTTTTGACTTAGATCCGACGTATTCAAAACGATGTACCATCATTTACGCATATTTATATTATTTATTGAAATCTTCTGTCTTATAACCATCGTTGTCAATATTTCAGGTTCCCTTCAAATAAGATCTTAAGCAGAGAAAATATAGAACACGTAATTGATTGAATTATGTTTATTCTACGAGACTGGGACTGGAAACTTTTTTTAAATATAAAACTTTTAGTATAGTATATGGAATAAATATAATATGAATTAGATTCATAAAAAAACAGTATAATAACCCTTTTCTTTGTATAAAAAAAATTTAACTTTGATAGTTATTATCTGATAATTGCTGTAATACCCGTCAAAAGATATAAGAAATGTATGCATGTCATAAGTCATTCAATAAGTCTATGATATCACGGATATTTGATGACCAGAATATAAAAGTACATATAATAGCTAAATGCAAAGTTATTCTTAAAAAACGAATGTAAAATATTTTGTATGTTAAATTGTACTTGAGAATCTCTTGTGAATAAATAAAACTGCTTTGGATGGTAATTTTTTAAAATCAAATTTGAATATCACACGTATTTGAATTATGTTAAGCAAAACTATGTAGATTACATAGTAAAAATAGATTTTAAAATATCTGTGATATTATAACCTTGTGGAAGGACTTATAGTATTGCTGCAATTTTTAGTTCCCTGTAAGAAACACTGGCAATATCATATCAAATTTATAAAAATTCGTCAATTAGTAAGCCATGCTGTTTTTATGTTAGTCCCACTATTAAACACTAATGAAAAAACATTTTAAAAAATTAGTTAAAGACAATTAAAGTACATCAAAGAATGAAAACATTAGCTGAAAAAATTGTGACAATATTTTTATTAAATTTACAAGGTGTATTTTTATTTGAGATAAAGCAATTACTGCAATTTTATTTTATGCTTTAATTAAATGCAAAAATGTATAATCATTTCAAGGAAAATAAGTATTACTTTTAATCAAAACAATATATATATTCTTAATTACCTGCCACTCTTAAATGTTGATGGATATAGAGTCTCAACAATCGTTCTTAATTAATTCATGTTATATATATTTTGATTGATTTAACTAAATTTCAACTAAATCTTAGGTCAAAATATTCTTACTCGACACATCATGTTGGTTTAACCATATTACATGTTGATTTTCATATCTTCTGTGGTATAGAAGATATGAAAATCAATGAGATAAAATTTCTCAAACAAAATAATCAGGCCGATATACCATAACTAGTAGAGCATATTTTTCTGAGTGTACGCTTCACACCATACTTAACACAAGGATCCATTTATTTGCTCAAGTAAAAATTGATCATTCTTGGATTTCATAAATAATAATTAAATAAATAATATTAATAAAATAATATTTAAAATTAAACAATTAAAGGAATTATTGGAGAAACGTAAGAAAATTTTAATTAGTGCCTATTAAGAAAAATATCATCAAAGATTATTATTCTGGTTATTAATCCTTAACTTTTCTAACTGCCGTCATATTATATTTTATCTTCAGAAAAACTTTCATTTGAACATATATACGATTTTCTGAAAACAGATCAACATTTTATAAAATTCTATCATTTGCCACTTCAAATACAATATTATTCAACTTTAAACCTAATTGTAAAATAACTGTAAACAGTTATTGTAAACAAATAGGGTTTACAATTAACTCATAAAATTTTATATCTAATATATTTTTATACAAACACATTATATACAAAGACCTATTGAAAAATAAAATTCTATAGTCAAATTCTACCAAACGATACTTTTATCCTCAATTCATGTTCATTAAATTTAAGGACTTTTGAATAAAATAAAACCAAAAAAGAGTTTAATGGTAAGCGAATAATTCAATTGTGAGACTACATTGGTGTCCTTTGTAAATGTTTAAGAAAGGACATAAAAGCAATATAAATAAAAAACAATTGAGTGTCAAACCGACTTTAAAACTGACTTCAACAATCCTGCATGTAAACGACATGTAAGCAAATCAGTTGATGGTACCACTTCAGATAGCAAAAAGGAACCAAAAATGTCACGACTGGCATTCACATAAAAAGCGAAATAAGTAAAAAAGGCGTTTTTGCGGAAATTGTGTGATTTCAGAAATATTTTAGCCAAAGGAATATCCATAAACATAAACGTACGAGTGTATATAGAAGCTGTAAAAATCCTTGCCGAATTGAAGTGGTCATAAATATTTGTGTGTTAAAGTACAACAAACATAGCACCACTGTACTTGATACCAATTTGATGTGTTCCAGAGGAAGTTGAAATTGGATTTGACCCGCATTAACCAAAGGAAGAAAAAATAAAAATTTCTAAACTAGATTTCAACCAGGATATTAGGATACCAAACACATGTACAACATATTAAATATGTTTAAAATGTATTTATCTGCATTTAATTTAAATTTTAATTATATGTTTAAGAATTTTTTTTTCACAATGCCTTCTGCGAACTTCATTAATCAAAAAGTTCCTTACAGCAAAAGTCAAAAAAAAAATTTTTAACATTTTTAACATTTTCATATAACAGCAGTTTTATTTTATTTTTTTTTTACTGCAATGAAGTTCAGTTCGTACACTGAATTTCCTCTCTGGAAGGCTGAACTGTATTACAGTGTTATAATAATAAACATTTTAATAACGTGGACACAGCTGACACTCTACGGCAATGAGAAAAAACACATTCTGCAAGATTTTTATAGAAATTTTATGCAGACGGGCACATTTTTAAGGTCCTCAGTGAAATTTATGACCGTTAATTTTGAATTTAAAAACTTCAGCAGAAGTGAGCAGAATTAAAGTTCTTAGAAAGTTTTGAAACTTAATTTTAGTTATTCATTATAAAAAACATAAATTATGCTCATTTGTTTTTGATCTCATTTAATTTAATAATTAATAATCACAGTGTTTGAATATTCCATTTTATTAATTTATAATTCTTATTTTTATAAGAATTATTTTATAATTCTTATAATAATTCTTTATAATTTTTATTTTATAATTCTTATAATTCTTATTTTTATCATATCTTCAAATTCAATAGAATATTTAGTATTTATAGAATATAAGAAATAGCCTTTCGCTCTAGAAACTAGACGCTCTATAGAGAATCCCTCCTACATAATAACCATTCTGAATTTCTAGTGTCGCTAAGCTCATTTGTACTACGAGTAAAGACAGCAGTAATACTAAATAAATGAAAAGTTGGACATATTTGTACAATATTGTCCCATTACTTCCATAATATGCAATATGATAATAACATTGAAGATGTGCATGAACTCGAGTACCTGGAAAGCATAGTCAACAGCGATGGTGGCACGTCAAAGGATGTCGACAGCAGAGTGAAAAAGGCAAGAGGTTCTTTAGCGTCGCTTAACAAAATCAGAATATTTAAAGCCTGCGTAAAATCAGCATTATTATATGGGTGCGAAACATGGTTGTTAACGAGGGCGTCGACTCATAAGATTACAAACCTTCGTTAATAGAAGCTTGCGGCGTATTTAGAACATATTGTGGCCTGCAAGAGTCTCCAACGAAGAACTATGGCAGCGCACCAAACAAAAGCCAATAGACAAGGAAATTCAGAAACACAAATATGGAAGGCATCTCACCATATTTAGCAGTTGAACATACTTCGTATCAGCACATCAAAGCCAATATTAAAGAATTTTATAGACGGGCCATTCACGCCTTTAACCTTACTCTTTAGTCACTTTATAATAACACATACTAGTTACGACTAATATTAAAGCATTCTACAGATAGGCCATATACGTCTGCCGCCTTGTTCTTTAATTCTCTTAAGAAAAAACTTAAGAAAAAAAAGGATTGATGTTTTCTTCACCAGATAACATTTGGAAGAAATGTGAAAATGAAAGATTTTTTAAGGCAAAAAGTTTGATTTCACTACAACACTTAATGATAAAACAGGTAAATCATGTCACTGATGGAGTGATCAAGTTGAAAAAGTACTAATCCACTTGATTTAGAAGACTATAGAAGGCGCGCACGCGGTCAAAGCGCCTAGAGAGACATGCTGCGCCCGGCCGAAATCTGGTAATGGATTTTTATGAAAATATTAGTAAGTAATAAAGAAATAGTAACCAGTAAAGTAAAAAGCTACCACTGAAAACCAGACACATAAAAGAAAAAAGTGGAAATTTTTCAAAAACGTTATGGAAACTATTAATAACATATTACATTATGTTCTTGATGCATTTAAAGAATAGAACTATAAACCAGCGACTGAAAATGAGAAGAAATTATATACTATTCAACTAAAATATTACATTATAAATTTTAGTCACAAATCGAGTATAATGATGATCAAGTTATCGAAATTTTAATTTTTATTGCTGACCCAATTATCATATTTTCCAGATCGGTCTGTTAGTGACAACGGTCTTTCTGAATAATCCGGGAGAAAATATTTAAGTGAAATTATTTCGTGATCAGCGGTTTTAAAGTTCTCTATGAATTTTTGATATAAGACAAGAATAGAAATGTTAGAAATGCGTTAAAATTATTGCACTGTTGTATGGATAAACATAAGCCACATTAAGTAAGGGTGAATTTTTCCCAGAACTGATTGTGTTTTATATATATTAAATTCGAAATGTTTTAAGTTCTTATGTTATATTAAAAGAAACATAATATAATTTTTAATTTGTAATTAAAACTGATATCTGCAATCCAATTTACAAATATTCAATATATCAGTTTGCATGCCAAGAAAACTAATATTTAATCTTCTCTTAACAGCATGTCTGTGCTTTTCAAACAAAACAGAGCACTTCTGTTAATCTGAAAAGTAGCTAAGAATAAATCTGAACATATGAACCAAGTCAATTATAAGGGACTTATCTTTAATTCCAAACTGAATCAGAATACTGAATACTTATAAAAGTATTCAAAGTTCTATTGTGTTATTTTGCAATATAAAAACATGCAAACTGCATAAATATTTGATACTCTTAGCAAAGTTTTCGGTAGAAATTGCGGTAGAAGTAGCGTATCTTAATTGAAAAAAAATTCTAACCAAACCTGTAACTCTAAACACACCGTGCAAATAGCCCTAAGCGCACTTCATGAAGTTTTTCAGGATAAATTGAATTAGTTGGATGTAGAGTATTTGGGAATTGGCGAATTTGGGAATTTAGTAATTCGGAAATACTAAAAAGGCTTGTATTTGTCTTTTGGCTTCGCACGGCTTTCATTTACAATCTATACAAATTTTAAAAGAATGTTTTAATATTGAACGATTCTGAAGAATTCAACTGAATTTTTCAAACTATATTAACTTTTTTTATTTCAAAATTGAAAACAAATTTTATTTGAAAACAAATTTTATTTGAAAAATAAACCGTTAAATATTGTAAAATGTTGTTCAATAATTGAGAAACGTTTAACATCAGCAGACATCTCGTATGTATACCAATTAAAAAAATTTTATCTAATTTTTAAAACTTGTCATCGACATTTCCTTCTTCATTTTGTAAACAGCTCAGATACAAAAGAACAGAAATTATTTAATTATTTGTGCACTTAGCTTTTTTTTTCCAGATTACAAAGTAAAATCCTCTCTTTATATCAGTTGTAATCAAGTTGTCTTAATACTTTCACACATTTATTTAATTTATTTAATTGTAATTAATTATTAACTAAATTAACAATTAAAAACCTCTTTAAATTTGCTTTAAAAACTAATAAAATTCAAAAACAATGTTAAATGCAAAAAGCTTTTTAACAGCTTCTGAAAGGGACATTGTAAAGGACATGTTAACACACCCAAAATATGGTGAACTTTTGAAAATCTACTTGAAGCGGTTAGTGCATGGAATGCAAGTGGACTTCGCAATCATAATAACTACTGGCACTTGTCGTAACTAATTTTTACTTCATCGTTCCACAAAGATTTTTAAAACTAGATACTTACTTACTATTTGTGCATGTGATATATTAGCAGACTGTCCTGCTGCTCTACTAGTAACTATGATTGTACTTAATTCAATGTCCTTTTACGTCAATTGCGCAAAATTCAATTTGGGGTAAATCATAATATGTATGAACTGCTGCTTCCACTCAGAACGAAAAATGACATTTTTCACAGCGAACCATCCGAAACGTGACACTTTGCGTCCACAATTACAGAGGCTTCACACTGTGACACCGAAACGTGGCTGAAATGAAAATGGGTGAGAACCAGAAATAAGCAGCTTATTTTCCCGTAAATCGCTTATAACATTTCGTTGAAGTTTCTGTTAATGTCGCACAACACTTTGTTCTACTTTTTTTTACTATTATTTTCATTTTTTATTCACTACATTTATTTGTTTTATTTTAAATAATTTTATTTTTTTTTTATCTTTTTTTATTTTATTTTATTTTATTTAACTGTTATTATAGTTGTCGTTATATTTTGACAAGATTTTCAACAATTGTAAAGGTCCTGACATAATATTTACTTTTTTAAATTAAAAAATACGAAAAAAACGTTCTTTACCCTTTGGATTTAATTGATCCTTCTTTACTCTTAATGTTCGGATTTTTCATAATTATATATGCATTCTAAATAAAATATATAAAATTTAAAAAAACAACATATCGAACGGAAAAAACTTTGAAATAACCACTATTTGCTATGTTAGTTTTAAAGTCAATGCATTACCTCAGATATGATGAAAAATATAAAAATGAATTTATATACTTATTTAATTTCAAACTTGAACCAGATTTGGATTTTTATAGAATAATATTATATTATTCTATCTAATTATATTAAGAATATGCGATTAAGCACTTTAAATATCTTGTTTGGTTCTCTTCATTGACCAAACGGCAGACACTTTTCCAAATCACGTGATTAATATTTATTTACCGCTTTAAAATCACATTCATCGGAAGAAATCTATATGGACTTTATGCAATTTAAGAGTTCTTTTGTTCTTAAGGATGAGCAGTCTGACAGACTGGCGAAAAATCACTTTACTAAAAATCTGTCTCTTCCCGGTAGTCACAGAGAAAGTGTGAGAGTGTCTCTTTTTCGTTCAAGTTGCCACAACATCTACAATAAGGCATCCCGTTCTCTGTATGGGATTCTATTCACTAATAACTTTTTTAAACTATAAGCGTGGCGATATGGAATTGGTTTCAATTAATTAGTTCTCTACTGGAATGTTCTACATGTTACGAGTGACTTCCACTTGACTTCTAGCTATAGAAAAAAAATATAGGTGTTTAGTTTCATTACAGAAACTAATGTCGGTAAATCTAGCGAGAGGTCTATAGAAATGCTCAGGTAGGCTAAAGTGTTCATAATCTTTTTCCTTTCAATGTTCCTATGACCGTGGTGTTATACAGTTTAAAATCTCAATACAGTTCTTAATCTCAAAATTAATGGAGCATGTTATTTAATGGAATATTTATTCAATTAATTAGTTTCAAAGCTTTACTAAACGTGTGAAAAGAAGACCTTAAATTGTCAGTTAATATTAAATGTATTTTTAACGTCTGTTTTAATGAAACTAATTTCTACAAAATTTTATTATTTTTAATTAATTAAATTTTTATCTAACCACATAGCTGTTTCGAGTATTGCCAAATACCCATCATAAATAGTCTTGGTATTTTTTTATTATATTTAATTATTCGTAAATAATTTGTTGAGACTGCAAGTACCAAGGTTTGAACATGTAGCCTGCCAAATTTGAAGATCGTTCTAAGTGTTCATTAGGCAACTGATCCAAAGCCATACTTAACTTGTATATTCGAACTTGGAGTTTTTGTTAATTTGCTGTGAAAGTTCATGACAAATTCACTTGTAAAATATTTGAATTAATTACATTTTTATTTTTAATTTACAAATTTCTGCGGTTGCACTACTTAGACGGCTAAAAAGAATACCTATGGTAGACCTAATGAACAGCGAGTAGCAAAATAGATTCGTTTTCACCTTAAATATTCCAATCAAATTGCTTATTAGAACATCTTATTTGTTATTTGTACTAGGTCCGATATTAAAAAAGATTTTTTGTCTATATTTTAAGAATCGTTAATAAAATATATAAAAAAATTTTAATACTATGCTTTTGTAGGGACATTATTGTATGTTTTTATTACTCTTTCTTGTGTATAGAACCTAATCTAGGAATCTAATACGGAGAAAGTCATGATAATGTTACTCCACGACTCGCTCAGACAACATTAAAAATTTAATAAATTTTTTTATTCATATTTTATTCATAATTCCACAATTAATACTCGTATTAATACTCTCTATTATATTATATATGACTGTTATTCATGATATTATTTGATATTATATATGATTATCATTATATTTAAAATGCGTTAATATATATAAAAGTTAGTGTACGCTATTTTCAAAGATTTTTGCTTCTTTAGAGAGCTTATATTATATGCTTATTACATATACGTTTGAGTTTCAAAAAGCACTATTTTTATTAATATGTATATACTGTATAAATTAACAATAATATTACAAATTAATGTCAGTTTTTGATAAAAAAAATAAATTAATTAATGACGGATATACAACAGGCAATTAAAGTCAAACTTAAGCCTTTAATTTTTCTTTATGTAAATAGTAAAATTTAATCGCCTTGATGTTGCACTACGACTCACCCATTGTTCAAATATTTGCTTTTACTTAAGGACTCTTTAAATTAAACGAATGAACGCATTTCGTCCTTAACATTTTTGTTATTTATTTGAAGAATGTAGAGTGCGGTGAGGAAAACTTTCGAACACAATCTTTTCATAGGAAATTGGCTCAAAGTGTTTGATTAATGATTTCTCTCTCAAGTGTTTGGTTTTCTGGCTTTCAATGGTGTATGTTATGTGGATCTTTGTATATCTTTAAAATTAAATCAAGGTTCCAACTAATTTGGAAAAATGTTTTCTCTTATAATGAATATAAATGGGAAAGATGTACATCCCTGAACTAAAAAACACAATATATTTTAAAACAATATTTTACAAATTTTACAAAGTTGTGATTTTAAACCTCTTAATAAAAATATGAATATTGTAAATGCGTTGTTGAACGTTAAAAATTGCAATGAATTATTAATAATTTATTTTCCGGAATTATGCAACTTCGTAGCAATTTAAGCATAATATTTACTACAAATATAAACAATAAAAAAGATGGTTTCTTATTAAAATTGCACTTGAAAGCGCTCTTAGAGTTGTAAACGCAAGGAACATTTCGTAAGAAATTTAAGATCCCTACTTGCAGTTTCCTCCATTTTACGTGCTTTTAATGATGAAGCCATTTTAAGCAGCACATAATAATGAAAAAGATTCCAAAAAACGACAACATCCTAAAGCAAAGACAAAGAAGGAATTTCCATAAAATGTCAGGCAGTAAATCGAATTTCTGCTTCCTTTTGCTGGTGATTGTAGTGCTGCATTCCTTTAAACGGATGAAGTGACTGCGTAAGGATTCGCAGTATGCCACTCAAAAAGGCTCGCTTTATATCGACGAAGTGCCCGTTTCTGCTACGGCATTGTGTTACTGGTGGAGTCTTTTGATTGCCTGCAGATTGTATCGTTTCACTTTTAATGCTTCCACTGCACCAATCTCATTTGCAAGAGTTTTGCAGGCAAATATTTAGCAAAATTACCGTTTCATGAGTTCCCCGTAATTTTTATTTCAAATGGGCAAATTAACAAACAAGGAAGCATAAAATTTTATTAGAAACGATAAATTTGTCTCCTCTTTAATTCTTCACAAAAAGGAATGTATAAATAAATAAAACGAAATGAAATAGCGAACCTTATTCAGAATAATTGCAAAAGTTTTTAACGAGTTGATAAAATTTTTAAAAATTAAAAAAGTAATTGGTTTCAATTACGTTGAACCACCCAATGGTTATTTCGAAGAAGGCCAAATAGATATAATTAAAGCTTTTAAGTATTCATAATAAAATTTAAGTGAAGATAGAGAAAATTCTCAAAAAGTGTGTAAATGTTACCTATATATATAAATGATTGCAAAAGAAGAAATTAAAAATTTAAACTTAAACTTAATTAATAAATTATTTACGAAATAAAAACTGTTAATATAGTATATAAATTATAGTATATTGATAGTAAAAAATGATAATTGACTACTGATTTATACTATAATTATTAATATCATTGAATGTAATTTTTGTATCTTCTTTAACAGAAAATCATATTTAATCTAAAAAATGTCGCTATAACAAATTAAATATTATATACAAGGTGCTTCTTAATTTTGGGAGAGGAATCTGTAAATATATAGTTTCCTTCAAACAACATTTAAAAAACAATAGTGAATGATTAAACAAAATTGTATTATGGTAAAAATGAATCCAAATGATAAATTTAAAATTTAGTTAAAATGTCAGGAAAAATCGGTTTTCTTTTTTTCCAAACATAGAAACACATTAGAACCGCCATAATTCCCAAACCCATTTTATGTTTAGTACAAAAATATATATAAAAGCTATTTTAATAATGGCAATATTCTCGTTATAAAATGTTAGTTTTATTTTGATATTATAATCATTATGCTTAAGCTATTTGAGTCAGTGCATTTGAGCACTTTTATTCTTTATTAACTCGAGGTATCTTCAAAACCCCTCTTTACGCCTTGAATGGATTATTGTTTATCATTTCATCAAACTAAGCAATAATTGACCACAGATCTCCATACCACCCAGAAAAGCCTGTAACTATTCTGAGATTCGATAACGCGGTGTTGATTAGTCTGTCAGTTGATATTATAATAAAATATTATAATAATTATTTTAACTTCTTTTAGTGGAACAACTCTATGAATTAAAAATAATGTAGTTTTTTCTTTTTTTTTAATTATCAATGGTTTTAGATTCATTCTCAAATTGCTCAAATTTGCTACTAATATTTCTTCTAGTTATTTGAGTTTTTGTTAAGATTGAGTTAAAGTTCAAAAATTAAGGTGGTAAAATTTTTTTGTTTTAAAACTTAACACAGTCGTTTTATTTTTAAACTTATTACAAATGAACAACAAACATATCTGCCTTTGCTGTTCTTCTCCAAATTCCCTTTCACATATCTTAAAAAGAAATTCTTCTTAAGAATAATTTAAAAAAAAAAATCGTATTGAGAGTTAGTTGAAAAATACTTCCTTTGCACAAAAGAAGAAAAGATTTTGAGAAAGAATATTTAAGACAAAAATGTTTGAAAAATTGAAACTTGAAAAATACCTCTCCTTCACAGGATGAGGAAAGAATTTGAGATATAATATCTAAGACAAGAATGTTGATCTATTTATTCATTAAACATTTACTAAAGACACGAAACTCGTACTCTTAAGTTAAAAAATTTTTATTAACCCATTATTACCTAAATTTTTGTACTTAAACGTATTATTGCCGTTATCTCTGAAAACAAAGTTTCTCTATTAACCATTTTATAGCACAGTTTTTAAACTTCAACATGTAATGGGCAGAGACCCAACTCTGGAGAAAACTGGACTCCAAATTTCAGCTCAACAGTCCCAAATTACCCTAGGTAGGTGGGTAGGTTGGAGTGGTGGCCTTATTACCAAAAAGCCCACTTGAGCGCAAATGATCCTAACACTTTTACAAAATCAAAAGGAGAATTTAGTTCCATGCAATATAATTAGAGTAATCACAACAGGGGAAATGTTTGAAAGAAATAAGCTTTTGAAAACATACTTGCGGGATTTGTTCATACGGAAATTCAATGACATTTTAGTTTAAATAAAAAACCGAAAATAAAAAATGCAATACGTAAAATAAAAAGACAAACTATATACTTTATTGACTGTTTGATTCCAAAGTGCATTAGCGTAAAGCGTTGTCTTCTAGTTTTAGAAGTAGTTTTTGTATATAACACAGAAAGCTTTTTGACTCTTGTGACGTGCACTCAAATCCAACATTCATGCATTCTCTACTCTTTAGAGAGCGACGAATGCAGACAATGCATTTAAGTAAAATGCGTTAAAATAACCAACAAAGAATAAAAGTTGAAGTGCCTCTAGCAATTTGAACAAATTTTATTTACCCAAGAAGCTGACAAATACAAATGCTGTGTTTAACTTTATATAAACAGAAATTTTATTGAGCAAAATTCAAGAAATTATTAAAGAAAAATAAAGTTTTTATCTACATCTTTGCGACAATTTTGAGATCCTTTTATTCCAGCAACATCAGCAATTCACAGCAATTTGCAGCAATTTTTCGAAACAACTGGCAGCTCTGATGCATTCTAGCTGCTATTTGCGATAAAGGAAATTATTACTTTTGTATTTAAAAGCAAAAAGCAAAAAGCAAAAAGTTAAAAGTATGTAAAGCATAAATTTATAGTTCAAGTATTTGTATTTAACAAATTTATTTTAAAAGTGTACCAAAGTTCAGATGACGTCCATACTTCTGGCTTTGTTACATTCTCTATTCTTTTGAAGTAAATTTGCACATTTGCGGTATGAAATCAGTATCTCAATGCCGCACTGCGCCTTTGCTCTGCTGCCATATGACAAATAAAATTTGTTGCGAAAAGGATAAAAATAAAAATCTTCCATTATGTATACGGCAAAGTAAAAAAGTAATTTTCCTGTGAAAAATTTTGTCGAAATAACTGCACCACCGCAGGCACTGTTTCGCATCGGTTAAAACTTTCATACTGGAAAAGAACAAAAATTATTGTGTTTATAGTGCAACTTATTTAGAACTTCAACCATTTGCAACGTTTTATGTTAATGGAAGCTACAAAATGCAAAGTGCAAAAACTTTTTCCACATTTATAACCTTATAAAGGTGAAAATAAAAGATATTTGTAAATTATTCAAGAGAAGTGAAAAAGGCTTGGGACAAAATATTTATATGCACTTTTCTATGCGATTTTCATGAGAGTATGCAACGCATTTCAATATACAAGAGAGTATAACGCAAAGTACACAAAACAGTAAACATATATTTTTTGAATATATGTGGCTGTTTAACATCAATAATTGAATAATAGTAATGATATTTAAGAGATAGTACAGTGCGACCTAAAAAATCTATTATGTCCCTTAGTCGGATTTGAATGTTTCTCCCAAACCGATTTCTTTAATAGAAAATGGAATGGAGCCTATCGTTCTAATCCTGAATTCCTATGTTCCATAAAATACCCTCCTAGGTGGTTTTCCGCTTGTGTATCATTGCCGGGCACTTCTATACAGGATCTGCAGTCTGAATTGAATTTCTAACTTTATTGGGTGATTATTCAATCTACAGTGACCGGTTAGTAATCCCGTAATAATTTTTAGATTATTCTTTTTTTTTTCTATGCAATCCTTGAAATGTTTTAGTTTGTAAATCCCTAAAAACATTTCAGATTGTGATAGGGTAGGTAACCCTTTGCAATAGAGTTATCTTTCCTTTTCATCTACGGCATTCATAAAAAGGGATAGAGTTCCTTTTCCTAGACCGCAGAAAGTTTCTGGGCATATCATTATTGTAGCCGCGCCTCTTACGAGTTTATCTGCCATTTCACTGCCTTGAATAACAGCATGCCCCGGAATCCATAATTAGTGAACCTGATTGTTTAAGTATATTTGGTTCTGCTTATCAATGCACTTCCATACCAGTTTAGATGTGACCTGGTAGGACATAAGTGCCATTATAGCTGCCATTATAGTGTCATTTTAATAGATGTGAAATATCTTTTTAAAATTCCAAAAATAATTCTAACTAAATTTTATATTTGTAAAGTTTATATCACTTAGGCCTGCTATCGTGGTTCTCTAAACGTGACTGAGACCCATCAACAATTCTATCACAGGACTTATATCTTAATGAACATCTCAATGAAAATACTACAATTTTTTTAAGGAAATAGCGGCAAATTTGCATACTGAAGCCCACATATCATTAAGTCATCTTACCTTGTATTAAATTGAGCAATATAGACACCCATTTTTGTATTGCTGTTGACAACTCTTTGCATGATGCTAGCGGTGTGCTCAAGTTCTTCAGATGTTTCATATAATTACTAGAAGCACCCCGTCTGGTCAGGTCATCTTTTTTCTTAATGGCTTAAATATCCTTATGACCAGAGGATAGAGTACCCAAAATTGAGAAATGTTAAACCACGTCGACATCTCATTCAGCAATGTTCTAAATATAAATTCAATTGAGTTCAAGGATTTCAAAACCGCTTAACTGTCCGATAGTATGTATACATTTCAATTCAATATGTTATCCACCTCCAGATAAGTTGTGGCGTCCCTAATAGCGATCATTTTCATATGAATAACTCTGCTCTTTAATATATAAACTGCTTACACCAGTCCCTATTTTTTTTTTTTATTTTTGAGCCATTTAAGCCATATTTTTGAGTCTTCATCATCACAATTCTGCGTATTATCACATACTGCCTGAGTCACAATCCTCAAGTACTGTGACTATAAAATCATGCTAAATTTTTTTTATTATTTACTATAAAGAGGTTTTTTCGAACAGTAGTGAACTACAACAACAAAAATTTTATTTTTTTATATTATTTTAATTAAATATTTACTATCTAATAGGTAGCACTGAGTAGAAAGGATTTTGTTGACGTAATAAAACTTTCAAACCATATTTCTCATGGAGTTGCATATACTCGTATTACTAATTTTCTATACTTCCTGTGTAAAAAATTGGATAATAAAAATAATACGGTTTATTTATTTCAATATATTTCTGACATCTCATTCATAACTCTGACTTTAAATTATAAAATGAAGAGCTCAATCAAACATTTTATAAGTATTTAAAATTTGTCTGGTGAATTGAATGTAATTTTAACATATTACAGAATATCTCAGCTGCATTTCACTGAAAAGTAAAAAAATTTCTAAAATGTGTTGCATCACATTTCTAGCTTTTCCAACCGGAATAAAGCAGAAGATTGAAAAAAAACAATTTGCAGCATTCAAATTGAGAGCATTTCAAGTTGCAGTTCATTATGCTGCACAAATGCACTTGATTTATGTTGACAGCAACAAATGCAACTGTTACATTAGAAGCGAAATTATCAAGAACTCAAGCTGCATGCATCGTCTCTTTGAAACGTTTGTGCAAATTGCAGTTGAAAGTGCAGTTGTTGTCATCACAAATGGAAAGTGTGGAACTTCAGCGTTAAAGAACTTTTGATTTCAACCATTTCAGCTATTCAACGAGCTCGTCATTTGCATTGCACCATGTTGAATGCGACGATGCACTCTTCCAAGTCATGACACAATTTCTAATGCGGTTTAGCTGTACTGGTTCAGTTGCGTTCAGGTGAATGTTAAATATTTAACTGAATTAAGTTAAGTGTATGGATAAGCAAATCATATTTTCTTTGCTAATTTAAGCAAACATTAGCTTAAAATATTGTATTTTAAAAACTATTTCAACTGGATGTGTAGAATTAAATTAATAAAAAGATTTATAAAGATTTTATGCAAAATTTTTTTGTTGAATTATTTGTCAATTCTTTTTAGTGCTATTAGTTGACATTTTTCAATATTGTAATTGTTTAAATAATGGTTTTCTAAAATTCCTCTCTTGAAAATTCCTTTCCAATTCTTCTGATTTCATTCTATCTCTTAAAAGCAGTTATTAGGCAGTTTTTTATTTGTTTTTTATACTTTTAGTGCAGTTACCTAGCACTTCTATTTATCTGTTGTATACCATTACAGTATAAAAATATGTTTTTGACTCATGTGAACCTATTATACTATACTGGTATATTCTGTAAAAAGTTTAAAGTATTCCAATGATATAAATTTCGTCTAAATATCGATAGCTGTCAACAATAATTTTTTTTCTCAAATTTATCAGTAGCACATCAGTATTCAATAATTCAGGCATCACTGCATTAAAAACATCACATATATTTTTTTCTCTCTATTCTTATGTTAAACCTTTTCCTAGTTAGTGCATGTGAGCACTTTTACTCTTTAATAACTGGGGATCTCTGCAGGGTCCCACACTTCTCGCTGACTAACTTAAGTATTCCTCAAAAGCTTCGTGAATATTCGATAACTGTTCATAAATCTGCGTACAGCTTCGCGCGGCTAGTAATTTTTCTGAGATTAAATAATGTTAAGTAGGGCAGTCTGTCGATTTTTGCGAATAGCTTCAGGGCTCTGTCCCTTATGTATGTTTTGACCGGGTCTATTCTAAGGTCTCATAGCATGTCAATCATGAAGATCATGGCACTTTGAAGAGTGTTTTGTGAGTCTGACTTTAAGCAACTTGCAGCTTCTGGATAGTAGAGTTGGCAGCTTTGCTATCCGCGACACACCCATGGAGTAATGCTGGTCTGATTATCTGGCTATAAATCAGCTTTCTGTTCTTCAAAAAAACGTTATTGGGTTTGAAAAGTAGTTGTATGTTAAACAGTGCAGTGTTTTTGCGCAATTACTTTAATGCTGTCCTCTCAATTGATCGCAATGTCACCAACTCTTACTCTCGGTGAATGCTGCCTGTGTTAACGAGTTATAAACAGGGCTTTAGTTGTTAATATTAATTTTCCATTTCTGGAAGAACTTCATAAAAACGTTATTGGGTTTGAAAAGTAGTTGTATGTTAAACAGTGCAGTGTTTTTGCGCAATTACTTTAATGCTGTCCTCTCAATTGATCGCAATGTCACCAACTCTTACTCTCGGTGAATGCTGCCTGTGTTAACGAGTTATAAACAGGGCTTTAGTTGTTAATATTAATTTTCCATTTCTGGAAGAACTTCAGGATGAGAATAACATGCTCCTGACAAGTTTATCGGAATATAACAAGCATATGTCATCTGCATTTAATACTAGCATGAGGAACAAACTGGAAAAGCATTACCACAAGAATCCTGGCATGTAATTTTTTCCTTCTTTTTTCATATATTTTTTAAATAAATTTATAAATTTTTTTTACATTAGGCGTATAAAATTTTTTCGATTCATTTTTTAAGAGTTCATTTGCAAGAGTCGTTTTTACTATTCCAATAAAATGCTACATTTGACATCAAATTTGCTGTCAATTGATTAACACTAACAGAAATTATATATACTTTTTAAATTATTAATAAAAATAAAAATTTCTCTTAATAAGAAACAAAATTATCGGGACTATTTAAGCATACTGTATTACTGCCAATGCTCTGAATAAAGTTCATAGTGTTCTGATATTAGAGAACGGTCTTCTTTTTCCTTAATACAGTGCATATCTGTAAAAGATTTATAGATTTCTATTTTTTTATAATTATTCTATTATTAGATATTTCTATATTAGAAATGACATAGTATATTTCATTTTTTAAAAATATGTGATTTTGAAAAGTGCTAGCTTTAATTGTACATTTTATAATCACTATGAAAAATCAAGTATTAAAAAGGGTATGTGCCGCAGTGATATATTATCAGAAAATCGTCGAAGAATATATTTTGCTTACTTTTGAATTATATTCTTGATAGCAATATCCGTTCGATTATACTCCTATTAATCGGTATGTTTTGATTCATATCAAAAATCGGTATGTATTTTTTTTTTTTTTTTTGGCAAATATATCATCTTCTGAATTTAATTTATTTTGACAACAAATGATTTATATATATTACAAATGTACATATAAAAATATTTTAAATTCTTACTGTAATTTTATTCCGAAATCTGACGTTCCATGTAATTGCGTTAATTGGTCCTGAAGACATTTGACTTAAATTAAGAGAATTGCAAACAATTAAAACACATATAAAGTCAAGTTTAACCATATGTCGTAAAACTTACATTTCATTTTTGAGAGTATATCATTGTAAAATATTAAGTTTGTACTCACGTTTTCAGAACATAATTCATACATTTTGGCAGTTAACATTTTAAGCATCGCCTTATGAAATTTTAACTTGAACATGGCAAACAAAAAAGTTTTTAATGATTTGTGTGTGAAAAGCCGTAAAGTTTCCAAATAAAGTTTCTCATAGCAACGTTTTGACGCCACTCTGCACAAAACCTTATGACAAAAAAAATAATCAACTCTTAAATACAAAAGCTTTTTTAATATGGTAATATTTATTTAAACCATTGAAACATTTGAAGAAATTATAAAAAAAATAATGGAAGAATGCAAGACTTAATATAACCAACAAAAAAAAAACAATTTAATAAGAAAATTATTAAGTAAACTCAGAGCAAATAAATATCAGAATATGAAATAATAAGTTACTATTTAGTGTCAGGTCCTGTAATTGTTCAGGATCCTCAAGAAAGAGGCCTCCTAAAGTATTAAATCGCCGCCTTGCATGAGCTGGACAAAAACACAGTAGATGAAGGGCACTCTCATTGCCTTCCCTACAGCTGCGACAGATTTGATTGAAAGGGAGACTGGATCTTCTAGCATGGTTCCTTAGCTTACAATGATCTGTTAGTAAACCTACCAAAAGACTAATATCTCAACGGGGTATCTCAATGAGAATTTTAGATTTCCTTTTACCACAACATGGCCAGATTGCATACAAATGTCTGTATATCGATGAGTCTTCCCATCTTTTATTAAAAATTTCAGTGCAGAAAGAACTCAGTAACAATTTGCATGATGTTAGCGATACACCCAGATTATGTAGGTGTTCCAAGTGCGGTCCTGAAGCACCCCTTCTTGAATATATTCTACACAAAATTATTAAATATCAATTATGATCGGTGAACATTACTAGCAGCGACAATTACGACGAAATAAAAGAAACCGAACATCAAGCAAACCTTGGAGCATCTTCTCTATATCTATACAGCTCTCTCGAAAACACAAATAAAATTTATTGAAACTACCAGTTTTGAGGGGTTTGATCTTGTCCCTGATTTTAGAGTGGACTATCTCTTAAAATTCGCTGATAAATACATACATATCGTTATGGACATATTAGGTCTATGTGCGATTTGGATAGCTAGCTCCACCTGACTATCTAACTAATTGGATTATAACTGATAATATTGTATTACTTTTAATAGAGATTAGTACTTCCTGTTGTTATTAGAATACAATAACCATACGATTACGAGTATTAGCCACCTATCCTTATATGCATAGATATGAAAACAACTTTTTAATCCTGAAGGATAATTATTTAACGCCAGAATATCATTTTGAAGTTTTACGACGTTACCGAGAGAACTTTTTTCTCTAATATTTTTAATTAATTGTCAATTTAAGGATTATAATGGTTTTATTTCTTTTGTGATTATTTATATTAATATATAAATTTTGCTATTAAAAAATAATCTGAAATTCGTGCTTATAGCAAATTTGTTCATATACTTTTGAATATTTGATGCTTATTTTTGACAAAATAATTAAAAATGCAAAAGTTTATGCATTCAAAAAATACAATTTGCTAAACTAAATTAAGCTAAAATAATTGCTTTCAAAATTCTGATGATTCCTTCCGACAAACCATCATAATGTGGTGACATATTATTTCTGAACCAGGAGCAAGAAAAAGAAAACATTGTGACAAGACATTGTGGAAAAACAATATTTTCTTGGCAAGCAAGCAAACAAGGAAGGAGACGCACGAAAACAACAGGACATGATTTATGGCCATTTACTTTTTGGCACGGCTGCCAACGCGATTATGAAGTTTCCTGTCTCTGTATTAAGTTGTTTTAATAGAAAATATATTGCGGGTATCTCAAAGTGAATACCGGATGAAAAAATGAAGCGCGCCAAAGTAACACTTAACTTTAATTAAAAAATGAATGAGTGTAAAAAGGAAATTCCACCAAATTGTGAGGCGTTCAGCCTTGCGAAAAATTACTTCCCTTCACTGACACTCAAATATTTTGGCTTTTTGGTTATTATCTATTTTATGAATGAATATTTTCAAGTATATTTTACTCGAATTAATTTTTGATATACTCTACATTTTAAAGTGTCATGTTCAGTTAGTGATATGGAACCAATACTAAAGTTCGCTATCAAAAATATTTACTGGAAAATATTAATTGTTTATATAAATATATTGCACAATTTAATTTAAGTTTAATAATTGTCATATTTGAAGAAAAAAATGACTCAGTTGCCAGGCATATTCGGACAATTAAAATCCAAAGACAATTTTTCCAAAGACAACTTATGATAGATATTGGGTAATACCAACAGCAGCTTTTCCGTTTAGTTTTTCAATCTGGAAATAATTTCCAAGAAATTAAAAAATATTGCTATGGGAGAGGGGTATCAAAAAATACTAACGGAAAAAATATTCTTTGGCCAGCCCCTAATAGCCTAAATTAATGGCTAATGTGTTTTTATGCTGAATTGGTTTAATTATTATTTTCGAACATTATTCTGAAAAGGAAAAATTTTCTTCACGTTTGTAAAATTATTTTGATCATTTTTTTGTATATCAATACATTATAATTTAGCGCTTCTTCGAATGAAGGTAGACTCTACCACGTACCGTTTTTTAGTAATCGGTCTTTTAAATAAGTTACATACCTATTTTTTCAACAAAAGAAGACAAATTTTTTTATTATATTTTTATTTATAAGCTGGTTAGGTAAGAGTATATCATTTGGAACAATACGATTTATTTCGTATCCTTTACAAACATATTATTTCCCGGTCTTAACAAACGTACCCGAAAATTATTCTGCTTTTCAGTAATTTTATTCTCATTTAAATTAAATTAATTTGTTTCCCTTGTTTTCAAAAATTTGTATAATTTAATAGTATATAAGATATAATCAGATATAGTATTAAGATATAATATTCAAAATATACGAATTACAGTTCAACTTTTCTACCTACGAGTACGAGTATATCATTTGGAACAAACCCCAGCATTACGATTTATTTCGTATCCTTTACAAACATATTATTTCCCGGTCTTAGCAAACGTACCCGAAAAATATTCTGGTTTTCAATAATATTATTCTCATTTAAATTAAATTAATTTATCACTGGTTTTCAAAAATTTGTAGAATTTAATAGTATAAAAGATATAATATTCAAAATATACGAAATACAGTTCAACTTTTCTACCTATTCAACTCTATCTCCAAATATAATTCCAGTGACTATTTTTTAATTGCTACCCTCAAAAGCATGATTTGGGGCAAGAGATTTTATTTCAATAAAAAAAGTGGTAGCCGAAAGAGAAGAAAACCCTTATTTTAAGTCTTTTTATAAGAAAAGTTTTGATATATTAAAATATAATAAAATTATTGTGTTAAAGAAATCGAACAAAGCAATCGATTGGTGACTTCAAAGTATGGTGAATACAAATTAGCTATCCAAAACCATTCATAAGATAATCTAAAATATTTTCAAAATAAATCAATTTGAATCCTTATTCTTCCTAACGCGTTTTGTGTATGAGAAGTAATAGGCACTAAATAGAATGACATTATATTGACTGAAAATTGATATATTATTTCAACCATTTTTGAGATTAGTTTTATGACTACAACTTTATTTCGACAGACACATTCTGTTCACATCCTGTATATCGGTAAATATTGACAATGACCTTCTGAGACGTAGATAGTTTTTCCACTTTTCGGACCCAAAAATTAATATTTTAAGGCAAATATAATATTTATTTATAGTATTTATTTTATATATCTTTGAAATATACATTTATTTTTGAAATAAATATAAGTGCATTATTCCAAGGCTAGGCAGACTGCAAACATGATCATGCGCGAGAGCTATGAGATCATTGAGACCATGCCATACTAACAGTAAAATTTAGTTAGTTTCTAGAAATATTAGTGCAGATGATTCCAATTAAAAATATCGGCCCATACACTTGAATAATGCGCTTGTCACTAGAACTTTCATAAGAGAAAATTGGAAAACGAGTTTGATATAACAAGATGAAAAGAACTTTGTACCCAAAACCTACTGCATACAGCTGAAGATTAACTTCAGAATGGCATAAATTTAAAATTTAGAGTAGAAAATGGCACAAATTTCCTCAATTATAAAAACCTGTTCTTTAGCTACGAACAGCTGCGAAACTGAACGTTCCTACTAAATATTTGTTGAGAATATAACCTAAAAATAACAAAAACTGTACATTACTACTAAATTTTTTACTAAATGAAATCACTAAATCTAATTTACTAAATTTAAAATCCGAAAAAAGTTTACTAAACTTAAATACTGTCAGAATGGCGTCCAAGATAATTCTATTCGTTAATTAGATGATTTATCAACTAATTAAGTAATTGTTCTAAGGCCACTGTGACTTGGGCTCATATGTATGTGAAAAGGAGCACACTGATTACCTAGCAACACTGACAATTTCGCTTAGAGTTTTGGTGTCCTTTCCTACGCCTGCCAGTCACGAAATATTACTCTAATGTTTATTCAACCGATCAAGAACGACAGGTCTTCATACTCTAAATATTCTAACTTAATGTAGAAAAAAATATTAAAAATACTAAAGATAATATTAGTTGATAATATTGTATTGGTCGGTGGTCAAGAAAAAGCCACTACATCTGTTGCGTCACTCTCCAAGCTTATTCAGATCCAGGCTAAAACTTATGACTGATTCATTTTTCATTCAACGATATTTTCAGTAACGAAATGGGTCAAACACTTGTATTCATCAATCCGTTCAGGTTATCTTTTAATAATTTTATTACGAAATATAGAATCAAAACGATTTTCTTAGTTGAGACAAGTCGATCTCCTTTCTATTTTCCTAGCTATCTTAGATTAAATATATAATGTTATTTTTATTTCTTATTTTATCTTCTTAACTGTGTTTTTTTTTATTTTTTTCTTAATACACATTTTATTAAGATAAATTTTTAATTACGCACATAAATCTATTGCATTAATGCCTTAAATTGTTAAAGACATCGTATTTTATTTAACAGTTTTATACAAGTCTAAAAACTCTTATAATTAAATATTCTCTTTTGAAGGACATCTAAAGTATTTAATCAAATTTATTTTCTTTTTAAAATTTTAATGCATAATATTACTACAACACAATTTTCTTAGACAGGAAGGAATTTTAATGAATTAATTGCTTCTTTTTAATTACTTTGGTACTTTTTAATATCTTCAAATTGTATCCTTTTCAATATTAAAACTTCTTAGTGAAATTGTTCTTGAATGAATTCAGCTCAAAATTGAATGAAATAATTCTTTTCTCTTAATTTGCACATCAACAATAAAAATAGCAGTAATTTCCTGAAAAAGTAATTTATTTAATTGTCCCTTTGCGAAACAAAAATAGCGCATTAACAGCACTACAAGTTCGAGAACACAATGAGCACGCAATTCAATATTCCACAACTCAGCTTCACAGGCGCAAGTGTCTAAAACACGTAGCAGGCATCCTTTATCCTTCAAACACAACTCCTTTTACGCACCAAACGAATACACTCAAAGGAATTTAACCCCTAATGTAACCTGTACAAATTACGATTACAACTCGGTTTCGTTGGTTTCCGCCTTCAGGTACTTTGCTGCGTCTTGCTGGTGGAGCTTATTTTAAATGGCTTCATCATTAAATTAACGTTAAACAAGCGTGCCTTTCCTTGCCTGCCTACCCGTTAAGTGAAAATCTCAAAGATTTTGTGGTGTTTGTTTCGCGTTAATGTGCAATAAAATTTGTTATGTGCTTTGTCTTGTGAATCATTAAAGGAAACCCACTACTAAATTGGGCTCCTATCATGCAATTCATTTTACTTCAAATTGTATCTCCTACTTTTCTATAATCAAAATACCCGTATTTATAGCATATTATAAAACCATAAAAATATATTGCACTCTCTCTCCAAAGGTCAGTAGATTTAAAAACTGCTAACAAAAGACTGATTCATCATATATAACATATTAAGCTTTTAATTTTACGTTGTTTGCTTTCTTTTCAAGGCAGGTATTAATAAAGGGTTAAAATGTTTAAATCTCATTACTTATTTTATTGTTCATAAACAAAAAGAAATAGAGAAGCATGGTTCCGGTTACAGTACCAAAATTTCTATAGCCTTATTGCCACAGAGAAGAAAGCAATTCAATAGCGAGTAAACATATATAGCCAAAATAAGAACAAAATATATTGCACAAATGAAAAAAAAATTTGGATGCACAGAAAAAACTTGATCATCCTATAAGTACAAATTGCGGAACCTTTAATATTGAAATATTCTTATATTCATAGCATTGGTCTCTGCTAGCAATAGTAGTTTTGTTAACACTGAATACTGAGATAAGATTGGTTTATAGTCTCTGCATACACAAACTCTTCAACCAATCTATATAATCCATCAAACTTATCCGCAAGTTTCAACTATGAAACTTTTATCATAGAACTCTTCTTATATAGAATTGGTCTCTGCCTCCAATATTGGATCCGTTAAAGCTGAACATTGAGATGAGATTGATTTATAATTTCTACACAAACTAATCCAAATAATCCGCATAATCCATCAAACTTATCCGCAAGTTTCAACTATGAAACTTTTATCATAGAAATCTTCTTATATAGAATTGGTCTCTGCTACCAATATTGGATCCGTTAAAGCTGAACATTGAGATGATATTGCTTTATGGTTTCTACACAAACTTATCAGAAATGCAGACTGAAAAAAATATCAAAGTAACTGTCTGACATTGAAATTGATATTTTGTATGTTCTATACCCGAAATAGAACATAATTAAATGAAATTATACAGGCATATATTTACTATTTGTAGATAAAATTAATGTACTCGTAAGTGCGGAATACTAACTAAAAGAGTACCAATCAGACATCCACAAAGAGAGTACAGTTCGGATCAAATATTCGTTGTTGCACAGGTTGCTGACAAATGCTTAAAACCTTATATAGACCCATTACTGGTCAATGTGACAGAAGATATAACAAAAAGTACAAATCTTAGTACATGATAAGTAGACTAAAACCAATTATCGAAAGTAATTATAGAAAACTGTACTACAAGCTTAGATTATCTACGGTATGCAGTCTCAAGATCACTCCTACTTTCTTGCAATTTCAATAGCGGAAGTCATTAAAATAATTATTTCTAAATTATTTTTGAGTTCTCAAACCAACTATATAATGGTGGTGATGTAATTAACATTATTGTTTAATTTTTAACTCAATGTTTCAGTACAATATATATGGTGGGACGTTGGGACAGCGCATCTTTTGTTAATGCAAGCATCTCATTTAGCTTGAGGTTTCCTGCCAAGTCGTCACCAACCCAATGGTGTCCCAAGACAGTCTTCCTCCTACTTGCCAGTGCTGGACATTGGTACAATATATGCACCGCTGTCTAGACATAGTCAGCAAGTGTCTTCCTCAGCAAGAGTTATCTTTTTGAGGTGATACTTGAAGTTGCCATGTCCAGTAATTAGTGAGGTCAGCCAGCTTAGAGTGCTCCGCGAATAACTAAGCACTTTTCTGGCCCACGGTTTAGGTAACATGAGTTTGATCTGTCTACAAGTACTCAACTCTCTCCATCTATTAAAATGAAGTGAGATTATCCACTTATAGACATAGGCTGCCGTCATGCTGTACCCCAATGGTATTCTGGGCTCCGGGCCACAGAAATTATGGCTTGATCCTTGCTTTGCAATTTCATATGCCTTCTCGTTTTGCTCAATACCGATGTGTCCTTTAACCCACATGATCGTCATCTCTCTTTCAGTACAATATTTCCAACTAGTCATATATATAAACCCCGAAATCAAAGAGTAGCTATTAAGGTTCTTAAATATCATCAACTGATATCAAAACCGGTTAAGCAGTGCTTAAAAAAACTGAACATAGTGATTTAAAATAATAAAATATGGATTCTATAAGAAATTTTGGGGTCGAAGACAATGAAAGGGCGGATGTGCCAGCAAAGAAAGAAGCGGGATAGTCTTTTATGGTCCAAGCACCTTTCTTTGGCATAGTAAAGAGTAACATTTCTCTATTTATTTGAAAAGAAGAAGAAAAACAAAAAAGATTATACTGGGAAAACTATCAGGTCTACCACATTATTATTCCCTTTCAAGAACCTAAAACCTAAGTTGATATAAGAAATGTCTAAACTCAATAAAACTAATTTGAGAATCACAACATGAATTCAAGCAGGACATTGTAAGTTGATCCACCACTTAAATAAACTGAGAATTGTCTCCGATGGAATTTGGAGGTTCTGTAAAGAGCAGTAGACGACAGCTACGCATGTACTGGTGAGTTGTTATGCTCAAATACTTAAACAAAAG
This sequence comes from Teleopsis dalmanni, assembly GCF_002237135.1. Classification (NCBI taxonomy): domain Eukaryota; kingdom Metazoa; phylum Arthropoda; class Insecta; order Diptera; family Diopsidae; genus Teleopsis; species Teleopsis dalmanni. The sequence continues at coordinate 153,127,286 of NC_051847.1, forward strand.
AAGGTTTTAGATGCATACTCAACATCTGATGATGAAATATCAGATCTCTACACAGATCTCTGAAAACTGAAATATTTAAAAATATAAATATACTAATATTTATTGATTAGATTAAATTTAATCAATCACTCTGTTCAAGTAAGGGTATGCAATATCTTCTCTATATATTGATATTAAAATAAATAACATGCTTTGAAAATTTAGGATTAACATGTAGTAAAAAAACATTAAGCACTTGTTTTCATTTCAAATTAAATAAACAAATTGTTTATATATTTACTAATTCCTAATCCTATTAAGATTAAGACTAATTAAATACGATTAAATACTTTTGAAATATTATTGTACAAATTATTTTAGTTGTTTCTTTAACACTATGGATTTTAATGATATTATTTGTTTTATATATATTTATAAATTTGATATTAACAACAACCCTTACTATTTGAAATAAGTATATAATTATTTTGATAATATACTATACATACAATACGTAATATACGCATTGCCCAATTCCCAATACGTAAATTAATAATAAATATATGCTATCTATTTTCAACAACCATTCAAATTGCAATTTTCTTCTTTTTAAAAACAAAAAATTATTTTTCTCGAAAATAGGATTTTTCTCACATCATCTGTAAGTCAGTGATGTGTAAAACTGACAACTTTTAAAGCGAAAATATCGCCTTGGGTCAATGCACATTTATTTATTTTAAATTGATGGGATATTCAAGATAATTGTTTTCCTTTTCGACTTAAAAGAAAAAATATATTTTGAAAAGACTTTCTCCACATTAACGCAATTGGTGGCAACTCATTTTCCTCGTATTTAGTTTAGAAGGGTCTAACCATGGAAAATGAAGTGTGAATCACGGGGTTGACTTGTTAAGATTATTGTTTAAAATGACTTCTTCGTTTGAGTCAATTGAGGTTGTTATTTGTTTGTTTACTAATATTATTCTTATTGTGTTTTATATCAATTTTTTAATTTTTTATTTCCCTTTCGATACTTTTTACATTTAATCTTATTTTAATCTTAAAAGTTCTTTCTAAACGTATAACACAAATAACTTCTTAATATATTTTTAAACATAATGCTGATAAGAAAAAACAATATCCATTTCTCTTCCTACACTACTAATGCTATGAAATATGTAAACTTATTTATGTGAGATTATCAAAATGTACTTAGGAAAAATTAATAAACGGATTAAAAATCAAAAAGGCGTTACCATTTATTAAATTTAGCGAATTCGTATATCTTACTTTCTTACTCAGAATGGTTTTGATGAAAATGGATCTGTAGATGTACATAAGTTACGGGTACCTCTGACATAGGAACCTTCATCCGATATCTATTAGTAGGCATTGTTATATAATATACTACTACAATCCAAAATTTATATAAAACTTTTGTCAATATCTGCATTTGTCCAATAGTTACGTGTTATATGAACAACAAAAAGTTGATTTATCAATTTCTTTTGATCAAATAAGTTGCATTAACTAAAATGTATTAAATAAAGTTCACGTAATGAGATTTCTGCTGGAGAAACGTTGAAAATCCTACAGAAGGCCTTCGGTGCCCAGGTTATGTCATAAGTGATGCAAACGATTCAAAGAAAGCAGAGTTAGCATTTAAGAAAAATATGTCATCGGACGATCAACAACATCTCGTCAAAGAGATTTGGGGCTCAAAAATTGCTGATTAACAACTGACACTTTGTTGATACTGTTGAAATATATTTTAGATCAGTCGAGATTGTTTTAAAGACGTTATGCGCCTGAAAAGGATAAAATAATGTTTGATATCAAAAACACTCAACTTTTTTTTGGAAAATCTCTACGTTGAATCTGTCAAATATTGGTTTCTCACTGCAAACTATTCATATGATCCGGAAACAACAAGCGAAACCCCGCAAAAAGATAAGTTTAGATCAAACAGTCACGTCAAAGTCGTTCAAAAATTAACGTCATACTAAAAATTTTCTTGGATTATCGTGGTTTGTGACTTCGGGCTAATCCCTAAACACAAGACACCACTCCTGGGATACCATTTTTACAGGATTGAGGATTCGATTTTATCGATTGTTGTGCGCTAAGAAGAACATTTCAAAAATCGACTTTAACATACGTTTATAAAATAAAGAAATGAAAAAAAAAGAAAAAAAATCATTTTTTAATATATTTTGATCAATTTATTTAAATTGTTTAAATAATCTTTAATTGCTATTCCCCTTTCATTGGATTCAACCAAGATATAGAAAATTTTTTGCAAATCCACTGTCCACTATGGTCGACAGTCGAACTAAAAAAAATTATTTGCAATATATACTATATAAAAATTAATAACTTTACCTACTGAAACCAAAAATTCAATATAAATAAATTAATTCAGACTTTTGAATAAATATTTTCGGCACGATTCTATGGAATGACGCTTTAGGTAAAGTAGTTTTGAGAATGGTTTGGTACATTGATGACACACGTGTTTCCAGTCATGGTGACCTCTCATTCGTTGATGAGCCCTCAAATTTGAGCTTCAAACATTAACACAAAAAAAAATTATAATGTTAATATTAAATAGTTTCAAATAATTGATACTAAGTAAAAAAATTATTCAACTAAAAAAATTTTATATTAAAATGTTTAAAATCAATGCAAAATTAAAATTGATTTGCATTAATTTTTGTTCAATTTTCATTACTTCAATTGAAAGCTGTTATAACTTAAAGTAAATGCAAATTTTTACCGATCACTGTAGCGTCTTGCGCAGGTATCTTCAGGACACCTAAACGGTTTTTCCCCAGTATGCATTCTAATATGCCCAAGTAAAACCCAATTACGACTAAACTGCTTAAAACATTTTGGACATTTATAGACACCATTTTCTTTTATTGGCTCATATTCTGTGTCCACCCATCTTTTTGGTTTTATTACTTTTACAATCTTCTTTTTAGGGACATTTTTTAGCTTTTCAAGAATCAGAGCGTTGAGATTATTTGCAGATCTAGCTCTGTCATTTATGGAAACCTTGCCAGCTGAATTCATCTTTCCTTTTGTCACTGCAGCAAATGAACAATTAATACAAATGATATCTGAATGAACTTCTATAAATATATTTATTACTTACCAACTCCTGTGAGTTTAGAAGCTTCTAATGATTCATTATCCGAACTATCTTCACTCACATCAGTAGTCTCAGAATCGGAAGAATTTGTTCCCATTTTTTTGCATTTTTTATTCCATAGTAATTTCATTCTATTACGTCTAGTTTCATAGTTTATCTGATCAAATGAACTATCATGTTTAGATTCATCTTGAAATTCAATTGTGTTTTCTTCCAAATTGAAATTAATTTTATAATAGTTTTTTTCTTTTTTATATAACTGAAATATGAACTTACCCTTTTTTGTCTCAAATGCAGGGTCTAACTCTTTAAAACCTGTTTTGAGTACTGAGTGCGTATGAATATTTACTTCCTTTTTGTCATCCGTTAACTCTTTTAAGGACTTCAAGGAGAAATATTTTAAAAACTCTGTTTGGATTGACATATTCGTAAAAGTTTTAGATTGAAATAAATTATAATAAATTCTAAGAAACTTAAGATAAATAAATTTGATTAAAGAAGTTTTATTAGTATTATTTTACGGAATTACAAAAGCTACTAATTATTTCTATTTCACTAAAGAAATGTAAAATTTAATAATTAAATTTTTTTTTTAATCAAAATTAAAATCCAAGATAACTTGATTTTTAAGAGGTCATTTGCTTATATGTAGTATAACTCAATTTGTGTTTAAAAGCTACTAAATTTAGTAGTATTCGCCCTTGTACTTCACTCAATACAAGGTAGTAGTAACTTCACTACAAAAAGTAGAAATGGAATTCTTATATGGTTTCTGAAAATTACAAGTAGTATTCAAAATAACTTAATTTTGTAACTTATTTACTGATCTCCAATATATCTTAATTTGTATGTTAAATAATATTATAATACAATAAATAGAATATTAAACAGACTTTTAATATTTATTTTAACGAAAGAAACTAAATTCTTAATATAAACTATTGTTTTCAAGAGAGAGGTGTTTTGAATAGTAGTAAATTACAACAACAAAAATTATTTTTAATTAGTTAAAGTTTTGTCTAATCTTTAAATATTGCCAAATACCATTTTTGAGAATTATTTCTTATATATAATTATTCGTGAAAAAATCTTTTAAACTGCAACTACCAAGGAACACGTGTCCTGCCAAATTTCAAGCTCAGAGTCGGTGTTCATTAACCAACTGACCCAAAGCCATACTTAACTTGTGTATTCGAACTTAGAGTTTTGATATTTTGCTGTGAAAGTTTATTAACAAATTCACTTGCTGTGTTATATTAGAACGAAATCATGAACCAGTTGTAGAATAATTAATGATTGAGTAAGAATCAATGAATGATTATTACTCAATAATCAATATTTTTATTTTTAATTGTTAAATTTCAACACTATTCTTTTGTAGAGGCATTATTATATATAAAATTCAAATAATTAAAAATTTAATAATTTTATTGTTATAAGCAGAATAAGAAATTAATTTTATTAGGCAATAAAGACATTCTAACGTTTTCATAATAAAGCTTTGGACTTGAGATGTATACTTATAATATAAGTATAATTTTAAATGCACTGCTTCATTTTATCAACTTTCATCTCTCAAATTCTTGATTTAGATCATATATTGTACCAATAAATACCTTAAAACATTGTATTTAGTTTTTTCTTCAGATTGAACATTTCGTTTCTAATGCTATGTTTAGATTTTTATGCTTAACTCGACAAATATGTGTCATTTTTCATACAAAATTCATATAAAATCCATCTAAAAGTATACTAAAGAGGTTCAATAAGTCTAAGTGTAAACATAGTCTAAGCCTGATATGCTTGAAATGTTAATCTTATTATAACTAGAAATAGCAATAACTACCCTTACGACTAACTAAAAAACATTGCCAACACCTTCATTTCATTAATTTTTTATGTACTTGAAACATCTAAAACTCTTTCTAATTAATTAATAAATAATTCTATTTAATTTTTAATGTATTTTAGATAAACTTCTTAAAGTGAAACTCTATAAGTGACTTTAATTAAAATGTAATATAATACAAGGCACTGCAAATATATCGCCGATTGTTTATTTAAAAATGCACTTTTCATCCGAAATGAACTAATCCAAGCCGGAGTAGTGAAGCATTTAATTGGATGCTTCAATGGGAGGATTATGACTGATAAGTTTTAAAATTTCCAACAAATGAATTTTACACTTTATTAAAAATACTTGTATGAATGCTTGTTCATAATAAAATCGGCTCTGTATCTCAATTTATTGTTGCTTTCTAACTCTCTTCGACTACGTAATTATGCAGCAAACTGTTAAATGCATCAAAGCTGCTGAAAATTGAAATAAGAGGAGTGTAATGTAACTGAATAGAATGTGCAATGTTGCATAAAAGCGTACTAAATGCTATTAAATGCGAAACAATGTGACGTATTTAAGTACGCATTTCGGAACAAAATCACTCATTTCAACACGAACGCACTCCGCATAATACACAATAACCAAATGAACAATTCCATTCAAATTGCGATGCATTATAACTGATATTAACACTACTGGGAACCAAATGAATATGTTCACTACAAATATTTTAATTACTTACTCTGCTGAATCTAGAAATGCAGTGAAAAATTATTTCATATTTGCACATTCACTCATTATGGATAAAGTTTCCTAATTTTAAATTAAAAGAAAGATATATGAATAATTTTTACATTTTTTTCGCATTTAATATTTCATTTTTGAATTTCATAAGCTATATGCTTTCACAAACTACACTTTACTGCGAGTTCTCATAGAAGTTCATGGACCTAGAAATAGATAGAACACTCACAAACTGCAAAAAGCGGTTTCAAACCTTTCGTAGGTGAAACAATTATAGGACCAGTAAAAAAAAATAGTATGATAAGTGACGTGTTTAACTTGTTATTGAAATAACTCGTTTTTCCAAATAATGCTCGCCTGTCATACGTGCTGGAATAATACTAGTTGATTATTCTGCATAATCTATCTTGAGTTCTTTATCGTTAGGCATATGTGCTAGATGAACGCCGAAGTAAACAAATTCAGTATACTGAAGAGTTGTTTATAGATATTTAGACACCATCAGATCAGCAATGATCTGAAATGATGAAGCTGATTAAAATCGTTAGATTAGGTTAGGTTATACCGGTAATGCTAATGACACTTAGGCCTTGTAACAAATACAAAAATATTTTTGTGTTATTGCTGGCATCAGGCAATTATTTGACCAGTTCATTCAGATGTTTCGAATGATTACCGAAGCAACTCCCCTGACCAACTTGTCTGAGAAATGTTGTTCAGCGATGTGTTCCAGTCAAAAATCATGTTGGGTGGAAAGTTGACTGAAGTCATGGCCTTTAAGCTAAGCTAAACTAAATTAAGCTACTTTCTTAACTGCCTGATAGTACATATATATATATGCCAATTTAATATATTATTCACTTACAGACAAGATATAGATTGCTTATAGCGATCACGACCGACTGAAAAACACTGCAGTGATCAGGCAGCCTATAGTTTATGGATTTATTCAGTGCCTCTGTCAAAACTTTTCTGGTTAAACTCTACCTTCCTACAAGGTTTTCACTACAAGGAATCAAGCGACAGCTAAGTATCTCTAGGTGAAAAATCGACATCAAATTTCCTGTTGAAATGAGAGAGAATGGGAGAGATGTGATTAACATTTCTTAGATTAAGACTGAAGAGATTAAGAGTGGAACTATGACCATAATCACCAGCCCTCCACTAAAACAGTAGGTACTACATGATTTTCACTCATATAAAACACAATATATTACTAATGTATTTGTAAATAAGACATACTTAAATCAAACTCAAGTAAATAAGTAACAAGATAGTTCGTTTTTTCTTCGACACACACGATAAATTTTTATTTAGAGAAAATATACATAATAGATATTTTAGATTATGATTTACTTTTACTTATTATTGTTCTTTCGACACAAGAGTTTCAACAATTAAAATTTACAAATTCTTGAATGTCTTTTGTCTGTATGAAAACACACCAAACTATTTCTGAACACACAATTTTAAACCACTTCATTTAAGGTTCAGGAACTTCTAGTCTATCCTTATTATATCTTTAGTAGTTTTTCTTCATTATTAATTCTAAGAAACTTCTTATCGTTACAGCAAAGCACTGACATAACTGTTACATAAAAACTTAAAATAGACTTTTGGAAAATAGTTTCAGTACATCGCATAAAGGCAGCATTTCCATATTTTTCGCATTTTCATTTCTGACTAAAATATTAAACGATTTACTGTATTTTCACATATACAATTTGCCTATCATACCCAACATGTCGAAATTTGTATTTTATCAACATTTGAATGACTTTCTACATGAGAAAACAGTAACAATTATGTTAGTTTTGAGCTTCTCAAAAATCTCTAAAGTAGAAAGTCGCCTGAGAATATTGCATAGCAAAATTGCAACAAATCCTGCTCCAGCACAGAAATGCAGAAAGTCTTACAAAATTGCATTCTTTATTCCCATTTCAACCGGTGAAACACTACTAATTTCATTGTTATATGATTTCTTATATACAAATTTGGATATCTTTAACACTCACATGAAATTCAATTATTCATTGTTTAATTTAGGAATGAGGTTGCCTCAGTGCTCTATATTATATTCACTGCGAACATACCTGTCTTCTATGAAGTAATATAAAAAAATTCTACACAAAATCGTTGGTGGTTATGAATATCATACTTTTTGAAAAAAGCTGTATGAACTATACCTTGACAGTAACACAGTCAAGGGAATAAAGACCCAGCGGTTATACCGACTAGAAAATATCATGACAATGGAATATGATGCTCCAGCTAGAAAAACGTTCGAAACCATGAAAGAAATTTTCCTTCGAACGAATATTTATAATCAGGCCTATTCTGAATCGCATGGGAATGAGAGTTTGTTCCCTGTTCCCAACTCTCCTATTCTAAATAAATTGGGAATGGGAGTTTTGTTCCCTGTTTCCAATTCTCCTATTCTGAATCGCCTGGGAATGGGAGTTTTTCCTAATTTTGCACAAATTCTCTCCCTACCAAATTGTTGGGGACACAAGTTAAAAAAGTATTAAAAATGGTTTAATTTAATATAAAAGTAACTGAAAATGATCAGATTTTTGAATATATTTTAATAAAATTATTATTATAATAAAATTATTACAATAAATTTAATATTTTCAAAGTTTTATTTTTTGATTAGTTTTCCGAATATATTTTAATAAATTTAATATAACAAAATTTTCATTTAATATATTTTATTAAAATTATTATTTTAATAAAAGTATAACAAATTTGAAATTTAAATTTTTATTTATTTACATTTTAATATGAAAGCGTTGAATAAGAGTAATAATCAGGCCTATTCTGAATACTCCCAGCGAACAAAACTCCCTATTCCCACGATGTTCCCAATCACACAACTCCCTTATTCTGAATTGCCTGGGAGACAGCAGTTCTGTAAACAACAACAGTTTCACATTTGTTTTGTTAAATTTTGGCAACCATGCCACTTTTTAATGACGAAAAGTGAGAAAATGAGCAAAACAAAGAAAAGAATTGCGTATCATATGTTGATTTAAATGTTAAAATCGCATTATTTGTTTGCTGCACAAATTATTAGAAATAAATATAAATAATTTTATAAGTGATTAATGAAAAACTTTTATTTTAATGAGAAAAATAAACATATAAAAAGAATTGTGCAGTTGTTGGTGTTTATTTATATAAAAAATTGTTAAAAACTTTAAAAATGCTTTCAATTGCATTTCGAATATTAGCGAAGGATTTGGCTCAAGAACATGACCAAGAAATTTTGCAACAGAGGATCAATCAGAGAAACTTGCGAGACGCAGCAAATCCACTTGTAGCTGCCTAAAATAAACGTTTGTTTCATTATAGATTTCAAAAATATTACAGAGTAAATAAACCAGCGTTTATTTACCTGTTAGGGGAACTTACGGAGGAACTACAACCAGCAAAGAAGCAGTTTGCAATTGTGAATTTGAGCGGTTGTTTGCATTTCTTTGCTGAAGGAGCTTATCAGGCATCAGACATTAAATATCACATTAAAATATATTCGCAAAATTTATTATTATTGGTTACTTAAATGTTAAATTGAACTCTAAATTTTTAACTAATTAAAAAAAACCTTACGTTATGATATCAATTCTTCAATGTCTTTATTTTTAAACATTCACTGCTTTTATATAAAATTTGCGTAAATTATAATTTACTTTTTTTATATAATTAGGATAGAAATGTCTTTCATGCTTCGATTAATGAACTAATAATAGTTTGTACCTGTGCAGATCTTACAATAAAAAAGAAGCAATGTTTTACCTTCACATAATTGCAGTTTATTTTATCTTATTCTAGGAATCCATTTATTTCAGAATTTGGTTTCCTTTCATTTTTCTATTGTTTTAAAAACAATAGTTAACACTTTAATTAGTGGAAAAAACCCGTGTGAATAAAATAAATAAATAAAAATTTAAATTTCAAATTTGTTATACTTTTATTAAAATAATAATTTTAATAAAATACATTAAATGAAAATTTTGTTATATTAAATTTATTAAAATAATTTTATTAAAATATATTCGGAAAACTAATCAAAAAATAAAATTTTAAAAATATTAAATTTATTGTAATAATTTTATTAAAATATATTCAAAAATCTGATCATTTTCAGTTACTTTTATATTAAATTAAACCATTTTTAATACTTTTTTAACTTGTCTCCCCAACAATTTGCTAGAGAAAGAATTTGTGCAAAATTGGGAAAAAAACTCCCATTCCCATGCGATTCAGAATAGCAAAATTGGGAACAGGGAACAAAACTCCCATTCCCAAATTATTCAGAATAGCAAACTTGGAAACAGGGAACAAACTCCCATTCCCATGCGATTCAGAATAGGCCTGAATATGTTGTTGGCTAACGCAACCCCACAATTGAGTACTGTAGGATCATTCCAGCTTTAGTATTTGCTTATATAAAATTAGTAAATGGATGGAATTAATTTTCATTCATTCAGCCAAGGCATATCCTCATTTTAGAAAACCTGATATACAGAAATGTATAAATAATATTATCACTTTAATAAATTTTCTCTAATTTTTTAAATATAATTTTTTTCTTACTTTACTATTTCATTTAAAATCTTTCTATTTATCTATCTATGTATTGCAGTCGTAACATAACATATCATGACTCAATTCTATGTACGTTCCGCAAAGCCAGTACAATCTTCTCCAAACTAAAATTTGGTGAAATAAATCCGAAATACAAATCCGAAAAACTGATAGACTAAATACACTTAAAGTTGAAGTATTTGTTGCAGTTTAAAATAGGTCAAGCATATAAACAATATGCCCAAGAGCTTGTTGAATGCCATTTTCCGAGCGTGAAAACGGAAATCAAACAAAATACTAAGTTTCCAAACTTTGAAAATTCAATTCGGCTTTTTTTTTCTCATTTTTTGAATATCTCGGCGTAAAAACGTGCAGTAAACAAATGAAAAAATAAAATAAATATAAAGTACTTTGTTTATATTTAATACGTATAGTCTTAAGGATAAAAAATAAATATTGCTTTACTAAATTTAAAAAATTGAGATAAATTGTATTTAATAGTAATAATCACTACTTATATAAAATAATTAGTCTTGCAAAAATTCTATTTATTTTTAAAATACAAATAAATATTTTAAGTAGAATTAAGCAGATCATGTAGTTTCAAGATACTTGCATTTATCCAGATGATATTTTGGGCTTCTTTCAAGACTGTATAAGGTAAATTACAATCTGTTGACTTTAATTACAACAGTTTAATAGTGCCAGCACAGTACGCAAAGTGATCCGTTTTGAAGTGCATTAATTTTTGGAATTTATTCGTTGATCCAAATAACAAGAATACACATAGAAACGAACTTCATTTTCAATATTTATCCATATACAGGATACCAAAGCTAACTCGATCCAAAAAATTCATTTACTGTTTCCACATTTAGTGTTTCCACATTTAGTGTTTCCACATTTAGTGATTCTTCATTTAGTATTTCCACATGTTATGTTTCCACATTTAGGGGTTACACATTTAGTGACAATGTTTCCACATTTAGTAATTCTTCATTTCCACATCTAATGGTTCCACATTTAGTGGTTCCACATTTTGTATTTCCACATTTAATGTTTCCAAATTTAGTGATTACACATTTAAGGATTACACATTTAAGGATTACACATTTAGTTGTTACACATTTATTGGAATGGTTTAGTAAAACTCAAAATGTTAAAGAAAAACGTGCATGGTAAATTAAAAATTTGTGTTCGCATACATTACCTATATTAAAAAACAAACAAATATTTAACAAAACTCACCCAACTATTTTTAAAAAAATTTATCAAGTCCCACTTTAATTTTCAGTCTCATGTCAATTTAATGTCAAATTAGCGCCTCCAAATCTGAAACACTGTTTATTATCTCAGAGGAATAAGTTAATGTGATAGGACAATGAACTTCTTGGTCAAAATTCAAAGTTTTTTGATGCAAGCTCTGTAAGTAAGGGAAACAGCATGGGGTCTTGTTCTGCCAATCCATTAGAAACCGACAGGCTAGAATGTATACCTCAAATATTATATATTGGAAGCATTATAACAAATTTTTTACTAAAATTAAAAACGCCAAAGATGCATTTTTGGAATGATATATATCTACTACGCACATAGTACCTTTGGAATCCAGTAAAATTTAGACTTTTTTAAACTAATGTATACAATGTATCTTGCATATCTGGTGATCACACTGAATATCTACTACTGATATGTGCAATTAATTGTATAAACCGAAATAAAGCTACAGAAAAATACAGTAACCGAAATGGGACTGCATATGGTACACTACCAAGGGATTTAGCAGTAATATTTCTCAAAAAGTACTGAGGTGGAATTCGCAAAGTTTCAGGCACCAGGTTCCAATGACCATGACTTGAAGTAAAATGGTGGAACGTGAACTAAAAATTGTACATTGCTCATAGAAAAACATCCTTCTCTATTCTTATAACAGAGTTCGTTTTAAACTGATAACCGAGAGTTTAAGCTCCATTTAAGAGGAGAGATCCGCACAGATTTAAGTAAGAAAACATGCAAGATATCAAATTACTGGATGTTTAATAAACTAAAAACGATCTTATGACTTCAGCGGTTTGGGATAACTATATTTAAGATATAATGTTTTTTGACTGTTTTTTCATGAAGAATTTGTTTTGACACTTGTATTCCAGTAATATTGAAAGTGGACTCCACTTTTCATTCATTTTTTTGTTATTATTTGGACAAATCTTCTTCCGAATGTAATGCACTTCGTCTGCATACTACTTGTGTATATTTTAAAGCACTTAAACTGTTGAGAGCATTTTTTTGCATAAGGCAACGGCGAATAGTACCATATAAACTCATGCACGGTAGATGTTGTATCGAATGTCAGTGGTAGATTTCCTTCATTCGGATATGTAGCGGAATAGATCTCATATGTCCCAGTATCTCATTACCTCTTCTGATATCAGAGTTTCAAACTTAATAGTCGAAGCTTTGATTGATAATACATAATATCGTGTGCTGAAACAATTTTTTTAATCAAAACAATTTATAAAACAAGATTCACTACAGGATAATGCAATCTGTACTAATAATATAAAGAACTCTTATGAAACTGACTATAAATGTGAATGCAGATTTTCGTATGTTAAATGTATCATTCAAACCACATGCTAAGAACTTTTATAAACTAAAGTGCAAGTTTATTTATTTAAAAAAAAATTTATTTGTGTGGCTTGAGTTATTTTAAAGTTTTCGCTTCTCATTCATTGTAGAAAACTTATTTCAAATGATGTTTTTCTTCTTTGGAATTGTTGGTCTTATCAACACTCATTAGGGATATAAATCTATCTTATGTGTAAGCCGCATAAAATGACTTACATGGTTAAGGTTACAAATGTGATACATATATGTACACAAAAGATTCCATTGAAATGATTACTGAAACTCTAAAGGACGCAAAACTTTGCTCTTAATAAATTAATGATGATATCTCATGTAAAATGTTTTTTTTATGCATCTTAATGTGTGTTTCATATTATATTATCTCTACTTATCTCGTTTTTTTTCATCTGATCTATACATATTCTATACATTTATATTTTTTATTATTATTATTATTATTTATTGATTCAAAAAAAATTCATACAGCACTTACAAAAATTCTAGAAAATCTAAGTTGACAATAACATATTTGTTGTGTGTCAGATTGGCATGCAAAAGAAGGTGCATAATATTAACATTATTATTTATATAAATTCTTCAATAATTAATTTTCTGTAACTCAAAACACTTTTCATAAAATTATACAGTTTATAAATATTGCTACCGTTTAATAAGATTTTCACTTCTTCTTCGGACAGAAGTGCTTTATCAAAAAAACTACGCCTATGTTCTCTGAAAATTGCACATACACCAATAATATGACATATATTTTCTATTTCATGACGATTACATATAGAACAATCACGATCAGATGTATTAAACTCTCTACCGTTCAGATTAAAAAGACCGCCTCTACATTTAAAAAGTAGGCTCGATATGTGCTGAGTGTTTTCGAAATAAAAATTATGCATAATGTCATATTGTAGCTGTGGGTACATGTCATGAGATATATATATATATGAAAAAATACTTTGCTTTTGACGATGTTTAAACAACATTCATACAGAATTGAAAACACTGATAAAGAATTTTCTATTTAAAACCGTAAATGTATAGGAATATTTGAAATCATATATAGTATCGAGACGATAATCTGGAGACTCAATAATCCAAATATTTCGGTGATATTGCCATATCACCATATCATACTATATCCCTATAATTCAAATGATGTTTTTCTTCTTTGGAATTGTTGGTCTTATCAATACTCATTAGGGATATAAATCTATCTTATGTGTAAGCCGCATAAAATGACTTACATGGTTATAAATGTATAGGAATATATGAAATCATATATAGTATCGAGACGATAATCTGGAGACTCAATAATCCAAACATTTCGGTAATATGGCAATCATACCATATCCCTATAATTCAGATAAAACAAAAAATTTTATTTTATCCGATTTAAAAATTGTTTACCATTTCCCTTGATTTTATTGTTCTAATTTCATTTTATTTTATGCTTATGAGCTGTTAATATAGCATTTTTATCAAATTTGATTATAAAATTTTTATGAAATATATGTTCGTACAAAATACAAATAAGATATACATATAATATAAAAAAACATATAAAAAAACGGTAAATATATGTGTATATAAATTCATGGTAACAAAACTTATAAATAGTAGTTTATGCATTCATTATATTTATTCATTGTATTATTTAATTTCTTTTTTTTTTTTACTTACAGTAAAAAATTTTATAATAAACAAATATAATAAATAAAAGTCAAAGCTTAATTAAAAATAAAATCCAAAGTTTAATTTGTATTAAAAACTAAATTTCTAATTATTATATATATTATTAAATAATATTACAAAATATGTTATATACATATATATGATATATATAGTGAATAAATCTAAATCGAATTTTATCAATTTCGTTACTTGTTATTCTAAACATTCTAAAGAGTTGATAGATATAAAAGTATTTCACACAAGTCTGTATTTGATTTTTAGATCGCTATCAGTCTATGAGAGACTAATGGTCCCCACTAGATTTATAAAAAATTTGGCTGAACATTGCACTGTAATTACAATACCACGTTTACAACTTAGTGATCAAAAACATAGAAACATAGAATGTATTTCTATGATTCTGGCAGTGAATTCCAATATCTTAAAAATTTGCAAAGCACTTAAGTTGAACACGTTTATCCCCTTTTTAATTATATTATGCATTTGAATCTCTTTTGAACACTTGAATGATTAAAATAAAGAAACATATTGCTATAATATATCTTTCTCATTCAAGCTACCAGCATAGCTGCAGACTGTTGTCATAAACTATAGACAACAACCATAAACCACAGACTATCACCACTGTTGCAGCAAAATTTATTCTGCTTACATTGCATGCTGCGGTTACATTGCATGCGAATTTTGACTTGCGTGTTCGTACGAACACATCCAATGTTCGTTTATACCAATGAAAATGACCAAATCTTAATTTCATTAACATAAGTAGTTTTAATTGCAGTGGAAACATGATATTTGTCACTTCTTGCTATCACTTTATAGGTTATTGTTTGCAAAAACGATATTTGCCAAGGATATTCAAACATTGACTCACACGTAACTGCTAAAGAAAGTTGAAGAAACATGGCTCCGACCATATTTTAACGCATAGTTCACAACATTGCCGATAAACTGAGAACTAAGTTTGTATTTACTTGTTTGAGTTACCAACTAGTGGTTTTGTTTCATGCCTTACCGAGTATAATGACCGATTTGGTGTTTTTTCTTTTTATCAAAAATACGTGATATGCCTATTGTGGTCCGTCTTGTGATATATAAAAGATAATATATGTTGATTTCACGCTTACCGGTTTTTTTTTTGTGTAAAACAAACGCAAAGTATTCAATGGTCTTGCCTATTTAAAAAGTATAGTATGATTTGATGACTTAGCAACCAAACGATGCTCTAGTTCTCACTACCGAAATTAATATGCCAGGTATTTAAAATGAAATACCTAAATTTCTAGGCAAATGAGTATTCATTGTTATACATAAATTAACCATTATTAATTTATCAAAATACGAAGTAATTTATTAGTATTTATATTTCTTTACAAATCTTGTTATTATCGAAAATTTAAATATTAGATATAATTTCTTGGATTTATTATGAATTCCACCACTTCATTGTGAATATCATATATCGTCAATCATATTCATATAATAATTTACCCTCCCCTGATTAAGATAATTATATTTATCATTTACTCGCATTGTTATAATCGAAATATGCTAAAAGGTTATATTTTTTTTATAGATTTAAATTTTTAAACACAAATCAAATCATAATACCTGATCAGACATATTTTCGTCATCTGCTAAAGTACTCTTCAAAGCCTTGATACCGTGACAAATTAGTACAGTTTTATCACATGCTTGAAATTCGCTGGAGTGGCGCGCTAAATAGTCACGTGCGTTTTTGGAACGATGGCCAACTGCCATTGCATCACACTCATAAATATTGGATGGAGGTAACACATGAAATATATTCGGTTCAAGGCCTCCATCACCAATCATTAAGAAACCCTTGTCAAGTAAGTGGTCGTTTTTATAGCGAATATTTTCAGATTCAAATCTTACATTTATTTGTGTAGCATGCCGACATTTTCTGAAAACTCTCGAACGAGAATTTTCTGGATGATCTGCTTCAGGGAGATACGGATGTTCTATTGTTATAAGTACTACATGAGATCTATTTTTTAAGGCAACTGAAGCAGTTTGAGTATTTTCGGATTCCATCGCCCAGTGAAAAATGTCTGTTTTACCATCTAGTGTACGTATGAGAAGATCGGTATCGTTCTAAAACAATTAACGAATTTTATATAAATAATAAAAATAATTAAAAATATTAAATATTTACCATTTTAATTGAACGCAAGAACTATCTAGCCTTCCACTAATTTTTTTCGTGTTAGTGAAAGAGTGTGATAAGCAAAAACTCCAGACTTGCCAGACTCTGGCAAGTGTAGCCGGTGGGTAATTTAAATTTGAATTACCCTGAGTAATTTAAACTAGTAAAAGAAGAGATGAAGATGCTTAAAATTTAGATACTTAATACATGTAAGCCAGAAAGCAACTGATTTTATTTAAAATTTCTTTCGGTAAATTTTTGCAATTTATACACACTTCGCACTGCAAACTTAAGGTTTTTTCTGCACGGTGCAGACTATCATCAAAGACTATTTAATGAGTATTAAATACTCATTGCTGTCATTTTTGAGTGTCATTCAAGTTGCACTCTCTCTTGCTCAAATTTATTCTAGCAACCAAACTTGAATCTGCTCACATTCAAGATTTGTCATTCAAGCAAAATTTTCGATGAATAAGGATGTTTTCTTCTCTTCATCGCTTGTTGCTACCGTGCTAATCCCATTGTTATCGAAATTTGTTTGATTATAGTTAACACAGTATTATTATTAGTATTAGTTGATCAATTTTTTCCCTTATATTATTTAAGTTAATTTTTTAGTTATTTATTTAATTATTCTAAGTTTATAGTATAAGCCACAAGAAAAATATTTATTTGTAGAGAACTTTTTTGTTTAAGTTAAATAAGATAAGATATAAGATAAGATAAGAAGATAATTTTATAAATCTTTGTTTTATACTATGTTCAGACACATCTTAATTTCATCTTTATTTCAGCGAAATTAAGTTATTATTTCCATACAAAATTAAATTTTAAGGTTAGAACGAAATTAAGGAAAGTGGTCTTAATTTCATTAAAACGAAGACTGAAATTTAGGGATATTTCAAATGCGACTACGCGTAAGATAAATTTTAAACAAAAGATTAAGTTAAGATAACGAAGAAGTGACATTTTTTTAAATAAATGTCAATGATAGTTGACTTTAATAAAACCGGGAAATATTTTGAAAATAATGCAAATTTTTAAATTTGAATGTAGAGAAAGAACTACTACTGAATGCCATTCTTTATAGTTATAATAATCAACTTTTAAAAATTTGTTTGAAATATTTAGGCCGTGTGCGAGTTCAAGTACATTGAGGTAAAGTAAATTGTAAATGTAAATATTTATTTCTTTATTTATTATACATATTATTTATTTGTGGTTAAAAGTTTTGAAATTTATTTATTATTTATAGAACATCTTACAAAATTTTCAGAATGGTGACATCTAATTTATCTAATTTACCCTACTCGAAATTCTAGTAAATACCAATATTCGCTGCCATACCAATACAATTAACTACTTCTCTCAATTTATCATTAATTTATTTGAACTTGCACACCTTAATAATATTTTTATTTTTTTAAGTAAAATACAATTAAATATTTAACACAAATTTATAAGTGTAATTTTAATAAAAATAATAAAAATAATAAATATATTAATAATAAAATATATAAATAAATATATATGAAAGTATATAAAAAAAGTAATAATAAAAACACGAATTAAATTTATGTTATGTTTTTGTTATATACAAACATATATCGTCTGCTTACGATAAATTTGCAGGGTAAAAATAGATCTGTTCCACAAGCTACTCGTAGTAACTTTGAGTAACCCTGTATAAGTCCGTTCAAATCCGTTCCACCAGCTAATTTTCGAGTAAACAAGAGCATTTGAGAGAGCGTAACATCCCTGCGTTGCACCAGCTAATTTACAAGTAAATGAGAGCACCTGAGAGAGCGTAACAGCCCTGTTTTACACAAAGCTGTTCCCTGAACATCTGTGTGAAGAGCGTAATTTGGCACTCTATTTGTGTTATGCTCTCAGTTTCTACTTTACTTGTGTTTTACTTGAGTTTTACTACGAGCAGCTTGTGGAACAGACATAATTTGTGACCACGCAAAAATATGCTTTTGAATAACGTATACAAGTTTTTGGGTGACAGACTCTCATTCACATGTTAGCGAGAAGCTGAACGCCCATATGCTGATGCATGTCATTCAAAGGTGCACACAAAAATTATTCAATACATTGGTGCAGACCAACAGTTTTGAGTGTTATTTATGGATTTTCTCTCATGAATGACATTCAAAAATGACACTGTGCACCTAACTGTGCAATCGATATTTATTCTTAGAGCAGCAGCTGCTATCAGAAATTTGAGCGAATCATGCGGTCTTTCTTGCCTGTTTGCACCAGAAGGTTAGGAGAAGGAAGAGCCTGAAAACAACAAACAACTGTGCAACAACAACAACTGCTGAAGGTTAAGCAGCTAATGAACAATAACTCATGCAGTGCGAAATGGGTATTATTACCTACTCTACCTTTATTCTTGAAATTAAGGGGTAACGGATGTGATTTGCTAGATTTTTGTTGTTACACATGCGCAAAAATAGAACTCATCATCATCATCAGCGAGCTGTCTTCTGAAAAAAACTGCGTTTGACATCAGCATCAACAAACCCTTACACTGAACACAAAGAAATCTTGTTTAAAGCGTGATTGTATTTGGTGGGCTCAGACATTAGCTATTCATGACATCCATTGATGAACTCTTATATCCGTTATTAACTACCTAATATGCAACTGAGGGCACGAACAAAAATATGTTTTTGTATTCTTGAACTTTTGGACCGCACAGGAATGTTTTCAGTGTGCAGACCCATTCTTTATGAAAAGAATACATTGTGTCTTACATTGTGCCTTAAGGTATATATTACCATCATATTTTCTGTTTTGGATTCTTTTACTAAAATTAAAAACTAGGTTTACACTCTATATAGGAAGTATTCAGATTATCAATTAAATTAAATTTTTCATTATCAAAGTAGAACTCATCGAGTGCAATAAAACTATGTGAATGATAGCCTTAACACTTTATACATTATTCGTAGGCTGATTCCCTTATATTGCTTCTATGAGTTTTCTTTAATCATTGCAATCGATTCAAAATGTCCCTTTAAAAATGAAAATTTTTGCTTTGACAACAAATAATTCACAATATTGATCCATCACATTTGTTGAGCTTTTTGCCAAAAACTTTTGCAAAAAGATGGACTTATATCATTTTAAATCCACTGAAACCAATTCTTAGGAATGCGAAATAAATAAATTTTAGTCATTGGACCATAAAGGTTAAAAGCTAAATTAACTGCTAACTACAATTTTGTCCCCTTTAATAAAAATTTCTTCTTCTTTCCTTTCTTCCCTTCTGCTCAAAAAGTACTCGGATTTTGTAAATAAAACACAAATTTAAATTTTATTCCAAATTTATTTTATCTCCTTCAAAATATGCTCCTTCTGAAGCGATACACATATGCCAACGCTTAACCCAATCTTCCTTACACTTTTCGTAGGCCCGTGCACGTATGGCTTTTAGTTCCTTCAGCGAATTCTCTTTTACCGATTCAATCGACTCAAAACGCTTACCACGAAGGGGCAATTTGAGTATCGGGAACAGGAAAAAGTCGCACTGATCCAGATCTGGCAAAAATGGTGCCTGAGCGATAACTGTGGTGCCGTGTTTGGTCAAAAAATCGCGTACAACAAGAATTTTCCATATTAAAAATCGCTAAATGTACTTGAGGTAGGTTCACATTAACAGCTGCTGTAAACAAACTAATTAACAGATGGCGCTCAAATTTGTACCATATGTCAAGAAAGGGTGTACCAACATAACAAAAAAAAATGTTTTTGAAAAATGTCTATTACTTAAGGAGTAGTTAGCAAACAACAAAATCCGGATACTTTTTGAACAGAAGGTATATTAATAATCAAGAAAATAACAAATATCTAAGCCAAAATGGGAAACAAGTGGCGGGAGGAGGAAAAGATATTACTGATAGGTAGTAATTACTAACTAAGAGTAAACTCTGTACAAGTGATTATAATAGCCACGATTATAGAGCGAAAATAGAGGACGGACACAAACTATGTCGTCCAGATAAAGGACTATGATTTAGCAGGTCGATTGAAAATTGAGCTGGGCAAAAATATCTCAAGACACTGCTGCCGGCTTGCAAAATGCCCGTTTTTCCAATTATCTATTCCAGTTGCCTAGAATATATAATTAATTCAATATATAGTTTAGAATAAAAATTGCAATACATGTTGAAGGCGTTAGATAGATTTTATGAGTTCAAAAAGACTTAATATTCGAGTAGTAAAAGTTCTCTTGTAAATATTAAGTTTGGACTTGCACTTTAAGACTAACTTAAGAATTCTACATTTCATTGCAACTAAAAATCTTTTGCTCTTAATATACTTTTTTCCAGATGTATATATAAATAGATGTATATCTATTTCCTCTTTAGTTGAATATCTAAAAATATTACTTGTTTTGATTGAAGTATAAGGAATATTGTTGATTTTGACCACCGCTTGTCGAAAGATGAATGTTATTTGAATGCTTCTCTACCCAAAGATAGGACACATTGTAAAATATTTGTATATTAAAACCATATTAGCATTCAAACACCTAAATTGCTTTATCTGTTTATCCTGTTAGTTAAACTAAACTGTAATTAAATACACACATTTATCATTTATGAACACACGATATCAATCAAGCGATGCGCTTTCAAGAAAATTAATTAAATTTGCGATGCATTTGCAAATGACATAATTTATTCCGATAAAATTTAATTACGAACGCAGTTCACTACGTTCAAATTATGATAAGAGCCCACAAACTTGATGAAAGCATGCAGTAATTGTGCATGTATGTAGGAATAGATAAATATGGCATTGCTTGATTAACGACCCAAACCTAGTAAAATAGTTCAGAACACTTGCTAGCTTGATTTGATATCACAAAATTACTCTCAACAAACTTTCGTTTGATAAAACAAAAACTATTGACAAATAGACAACTGGACAATCGTACTGATGAAGCATTTACATGGTTTTGTGGTTACCATACGTTATGGTGTACGGCTACGGCATATGTTAATCTACATCAACTGTTGCAATCAAATATTTATTTATTATTATTAATCCTATTATCGAAAGGACTCCCTTTTATGCCTCACTTTTCAAAACCGTGGTTCTTGTGAAAATTATGTTTTCTCATCCGTTTATTTTAATCAACCAGCTAATTGCCGAATAGAATCTATGCCATATGAATTAGACTTATTCTAAGTTCCGAAATAACGACTTTTGTCGCAAGAATAGGTTATAATTGATTATCGAATTCAATAGTATCAAATCGCTAAACTACCTATTAAGAATGTTAGAAAATATCTTTTCCGAACTGACAAGCGTTCTGTTTTTATTTATATAGCTATATAAACAATGAACGAAATGCTTTTAAGGATTAATCACAGCAATGGCGAAAATAATATAAAGACAATATTTTCAAACACCATTAAAAAATTTTAATTTATTTAAATAATTGTTTGCGTATTCATATAAACCTACTCAAGACCTGTCATTTATCAAAATATAGGGTGATATTAATAAATATCCCCAGTTTTTTGGTATTATTTAAAAAAAAAAATTTTTTTGATTGAAAAATTTTTAACAATTATGTATTAGGTATTAAGATTTAAGACTTCTCGCCAGTTTTCGAGTGGCTTCATAATACCATTGGTATAGATCTTTTACGGTTTGTAGGCGGAAAACTTGGTCGAGTGTTTTTCAGCGGCCTCTATGTTCTCCAATTTTTTACCATAAAGAAAATATTACAGAGACCGAAACGAATGCAATTTAGACAGTGCTCAGTTCTTACTATACGATGAATGCATTAAAATGCCGCCAATTGATTTGATCAGTAGCTTCTCGGTCTGCCAATTTTTTACCATTAAGACAATTTTGCAGAGTCTGAAAGGAATGGTGGATAGGCTATATGCATTTAAACTTCACAACCAAAATCCGTCAATTTGAGCTGAATTGTCAAAAATGTGTGTGGACTGGCATTGTCATAAAGGAATATAAATTATTTTCTGATGACCAATTATGCTCGTTTTTTTTTGGATGGTTTCATTCAAACAGTCAAAAAATTAGCAGTAGAGGACCGACTTAAGCATTGCACGAGTCTAGAGCAGCTGGTTATAGATTGGATTGCTTCATTCAAGCTGTCGAAAAACACGAAGTAGAGTAGTTATAGACATTCCCCAAGTGATGCCCCCAAGTGAATGTCAGCAGCTTCTCGGTCTATCAATTTTTTACCATTAAGATTTAGAAAATTTTGAAGAGTCTAAAACGAATGGTGGATGGGCTATATGATGGATGCATTTAAACTTCACAACCAAAATCCGTCAATTTGTTCTAACTCTTCAAAGATGTGTGTGATCTGATATTATTATAATAGAACATAAATTCTTTTCTGTTGGCCAATTCTGGTCGCTTTTTTTGGATTGTTTCTTTCAAACGATCGAAAAATGAGCATTGGAGAACCAAATTAACCATTGCATAAGTCTAGATCAACTGGTTATAGAACTTCCATCAAACACTCAATATAACCTTGTTTGCCGTCATATCAGACTTTGAAGTCGCATGTGGTTTCATCTTTTAAATATGACTGCATTGAATATTTTCGTATATAATACATTTATCATCAACCTGATTCGATTTTATTGCGTTTCAGCGGTATTTCATTAATGCTAAGTCGATCAATCAAATTTATTTACATTGCCTTGCGGTACCTAAATGTCGTACCTTTATGCATAACCAACACTTTTTTAATGATTCCAAATTGTCATATGATTAATAGTTTATTCACTGCGCTATCTCCTGACCACTTGAGTATCCGTCGTACTCCACCAGTTGAAAAATTTTATCGGCTTTTTAAATATCTGGCGGATCATTATGGGATGCATTTTTGACATCGAAATTATTGGAACGAAATCCAACAAACTACTACTGAGTCCGACATTCACTTACAGCATCCTGTGAGTGAGAACTCTTAAAAACCATCTGCGTGAAACGTATTAAATTAGTAAAACCCGACATAGTCATATTTTGTATATTTTATATATTTAATTTATTTTTTTTAATTTTATACACATCTGAACATTTTATTTTTAAAGCTATTTCCAAGAAACTATATTAATTACCAATTTTAAACAATTTCAAAAAATATTCATTTTAATTTAAACTATTTATTTCAAAAATTTCGATCATTTAAACGTACAAACCAAGTAAAATACGCCATACTAATGACCATTTTTAAATAGGTTTGTAGTTCCAAG
The DNA here is from genome assembly GCF_002237135.1 of Teleopsis dalmanni. Taxonomy (NCBI): domain Eukaryota; kingdom Metazoa; phylum Arthropoda; class Insecta; order Diptera; family Diopsidae; genus Teleopsis; species Teleopsis dalmanni. The sequence continues at coordinate 153,151,351 of NC_051847.1, forward strand.
TTCCTTTTAAATTTATGTGTAATTATTAGTTGGACTGAGATAAATACGAAGTTTTGAATGAAGTGCGTCATCCCAGTTACGGTCTAAAATGTTACTAAAAAATATTTCTTTTTATATATGTTAATATAATAACAATAAAACAGAGATAGACATTGCAGAAGTGCACTATAATTACTAATATTATTATTATTGTTTCGAAGTATAAAACTCACATTACAGAATGTATTAGTTCATTTAGGTTAATGGGAGGGAATTTACTATAAAAAATTAATTTTATAAATGTCTTTTGCATTTTTCTTCAATATTTACTAGAGACTACTTTGTTCCAACCCTTCCCTATTATTATTAATAACGTCAATTTACAAACACCGGCAAGCAGCAAGGAACGAAGTACTGCGACCATGGTTAATCTTTTGTGCTGCAGCAGACTCTAACTGAACAGAAGACATTGTGCCTTCCGAAAGCCAGAATGTCGGCCATTGAGGACCTCCTAATGTCAGAAGGGAAGAGTAGTTCTCGACCCAGTGAGTTGTTTAAGGCTGGGCAGTCTCAGAGAATGTGACTGGAAGTCGCGTCTGCTTCTTAACAGAATCGACAATCTATCTCATCGGACAGATCCAATTTGTTAGGGTAATATTGTAGTCCATGGTGACTAGTTAAATATCCCACCAGCAACCTCAACTCTGTATGTTGAAATAGTTCATTGAAATTACTCCACTAACCTCCACGGGGCATAAACTCTTCATATATGATTAAAAATAAAAAATATATTTATGAACAAATTATAAAAATAATGTGAATACTAGTATATACCTAAGCTTGTAGTCTTAATTCAAAAAATGTTTTATACTTTTGTATAATGTCATCAATAGCAATTTTGCAGAAGGTGTGAGATAATTGTTGAAAAAGTATCTATCTTCTAAAATTATTCATTTAAAAATATAAATTACTTTAATGTAAACTTTATTTATAAGTAAGGAAACTTTAAGATTGGACTAAATCGCTTAAGTGCATTGATTTTTTCTACTCCTTGCCTTGTCATAACTGATGTTTTATATTTGCAGCCACAACAAAACGACAATATTTTTACTAAATATTGAAGTTAACTTTAATATACAAGGAAAGTAGTTGATTTTTTTCTGTATTTATTCTATCAACCCATGAAAGTTTTACTTTTCTAACAAGTTTTCGAAAGACGAGTGCTTCGAGACTCATGTGAAGTATTTTTATTTTGCTGACGTGACCTATGTTAGCGCTCATACTTGTAGAAAAATTTCTATTCTCTCGGAAAGTCTATAGAATTGCAATATTGCAAAGAATACATGTGCAGGTACGCAACAGGAACTTTCTATCATTTGAGTTATTCTACGGATTATAGTTTAAAAATATCTTGTACCAAATGTGCTTACAAAAAGCTAACAGGAAGTCGAAATGGCAATCATCTTGTTAAAAGCTAATGCAGCGTAATGTAAGAGTCAGAAAATACGAAAATACATACAAATGCAATTATATTGCAAAGTACTTAGAGATAATTAAGTCTTCTTTTTTACAAGAAATAGTAAACATGCACAATTTTATATTTAGTTGGGAATCACGTAAATCTCACAAAAATTATTAAAATGATTATATATGTTTTTTTAAAATAATTTTGATTTTTAACGGGCTAATTGAATATATATTATTTTTAAATATAAAAATTGGGAAAATTTAACCAAAACTGCATTAATACAAAGCCAGGTTAGACTGATCTGGCTGACCGTAACCGACCACTTATTGACTTATTGATCTCAAACAATACGGCTTGCATTAAGATTTTACCGATTCGGGTCATTTTCCTTCCGGTCATTGTTTTTTCTTGTCCAGTTATTTGTCTGCCCGTGTTTAGTTCTTGTCAGTCCGTTGAGGACACCATTCTGATGCTGTTTGGAGTATCACTGGTAGTAAGTGAATTTCACTTACGACACCCAACCGAAAGTACAAATCTGGTACCACGGGGTCTGAAGGATTTCGCGTCAGTAGAATCCCTTTTGCCCGCCTTCGAAATAAAGACCACTTTTGCCCTCCTCCACATAGTTGGTATATAACCCAATGAAATACTGGCTCTAGCTATTCTAGTTATCTGACCTAGTAGCTGTTCAACTACTTTTTGGAGTACTGCCGGAAACACACCATCAATACCTGGAGCTTCAGTAGCTTGAGCGAATTAATCGCCCACCTGTGTCTCGGCATTATGATTATATTTTTGGCAATCTTCCAATCTTTCTTTCTTATTGTCCTAGGGGGCTCAGTATGTCTTGATTCTGTCCTATAGAGTTGGAGAGGATCCTAGAAAGTGTACGTGCAGAAGTAGTCGTATGTCATTTCCTTCAATGTGTTTTTTTTTGCGGAGATGACGTTTAAAAATGCTTACGCACTGTCAATATGCCATCTCAATAGTGGTATGTCGGATTTGTCCAACTAAAAACAATCCCTCTCATGTGCCAGTCCCTGTGTGGGTTATGCTTTAAAAACTTTATCTTCGTTAGCCTGCGTTCATGCCTCCAGAGAACAGTACGAATAGCTACTAGTATATTTCTAAAAGAACATCAAACTAAATATTCAGGCTCATAATTAAAATCTAATTAGCGTTTACATATCTCTGATAATTAAGCACTTCAAATGCACTTATTATTTTTACATGACTTAATTCCGTTGCTTAATTTTGAATAGATATTTTGCTTAATCTGTTAATTAAGTTATATATTCTTTAAGAAAAACAGTTACAGCCATTTATATAGTTTATCCACAATATTTATAAAAACTATGTTGATTTCAATTTCATGATTTTATTACGAATAAAATGAATATTTTATTTGCCCCAAATGAATTAAGTGATGTTCAAAAAATAAAAAAAATATATCAAATAATTTATTTATGTTTACTTTTTAATTCCATTTTGCTAATTACTTTAAAATATTCCGTTCAAAGGCATAACAATGAACAATTATATTATATTTACATAGTTAATTAATTCCATAATTGCACATTTTATTCGATGTGAAAAAAACATTTTTTAATTTCGAGAATGTCCTTTTGATTTTTGGTCAAGTTAAATTTCCATAATTACGCTTTTCTCTTAAAAAATTCTAATTAAATTCAAGGTTCATTAAAAGTTCTTGATTACATTTCATAAATTTAGAATTTTTAATTTTTGAAAAATTTTAAAATAATAATAAATTTATGCGACTTAAGAGGCATAAATGAAAACAAATTAGGTGTGAAAAAATATATTAATTTTATTAAGATAATTTAATATTAATCGACTTATTTGACTTAATTAGTTAATTTAAGATCTTATTCGTTTTAATAATTGTATTTATTTATCGTTTTCAGACTACTGCAACAGAAGGTAAGTACATTGGTTCTATCTTTATATCTGTGCCGTAATAAAAAAGTCTATTGGAGTCAATTTATGTTACATAGATCAACTGAAAAGTTATTATACTTCCAAATTATAGACCTTCTTAAGTTGTATTATATGTCAATATTTGATTTTACTTTTATCATAAGTAATAGTGCTTTTTGTGAAAAATGTTTTACTAATAGATAAAAAATAATTTCTAAGTTAATTTAATTTAGCTTCTTGATACGAATACTTGTAGAATCAGTAATCTGTCGTAATTTATACTCAAAGCATTACTTTCAAAAACAAAAATATACTTAATTTTTATATTTGTTTGAAAGACCATACATTAAATTTACAGTATATAGCTGATATCGTAAAAATTTTAACTAAATGTGTAGGTTAAGGGACAGAGCCCTGAAGCTATGTGCAAAAACCGACAGGCTGTCCTACTTAGCACTATCTAATCTCAGAGTAATCACTAACCACACGTGGCAGTACGCAGATCTTAGATTAGTCATTGAATAATCACGAAGCTTATGAGAAATACGCAAAATAATCAGTGAGAATGGTGGACTTTGCAGAAACCTCCCAGCTATCAAAGAATAAAAGTACCCAGTTGTACTTACTCGAAAAACGCTTAACATAACATAATAATAAAGACCATGCATTAAATTTACAGTATATAGCCTGATATCGCAAAAATATCGTATTAGCTAAATGTATAGGCTATATTTTATATGAAAACTGAACCTTAAAAACCCTGTTCTTAAAATGGATATTGCTTCTCTTGGGGTCGATCAAAAAGAGTACCAGTTTGATAATTCTGTGCATTTTTTATACATATTAAACCTAATATTAAATATATAATATAAATAAATACATTAAATACCAAATGTAAATATATAATAATGGACAGAATAGTTATCAAGTGCCACACTCCAAAAAAACATAGGTAGTCAACGACTGGCATGAAGCCTTTAAAGTAACAATATTTACTTATAGAATATGGAATCTGCATATTGACTTAACCAGGCTTATATATGGGACGGTACCTCTTCTCTCAACACTGGGCTTATAATATGGGACGGTATGTGAGTATCGTAACAATCTGGCACAGCATTCAAACCCGATTCTGTTTTTAATGTAAAGGATTTTTTTTAATGAAAGTATTTCTTACTTTTCATGTTTTTTCACTTAATTTTCTTATATATTCCTTCTTCCGTTTTATATATATGCATACAGAAGTTTTTTTGTCTATTTTTCCATATACCGTGATTTACTATTCTCTTCTTGATTAATACTGAAAATCCGGAAAATAATATGTAGTCTATAGGAATATAGTCATCAATATTTGATTCACAGCAATATTTAAACACTACTTTAAGGACTAAAAAGGAGTTCTGAAGTATATATATATAAGAATTGTGTTTGTAACTTTTGATAATTGGTTTTTGAAATTCCCATCAACTTATCTTTGGGATTAATATACAAAAGACTTATGCATACGAACATGAAGGACTTGCAATATTTAGTCAATTGGGAAACTTGGAGGATTTGCAATATTTAATAAAGTGGGAAATCAAAAAGTAGCCCTAAAGGATTCCACACATATCTTATAAATACAAAACTAGTAATAGAACGCAAAGTTAATATTTTGGTACCTTCGTTACGACTAACGATTCTCCAACTGAACGTATAGAGTGTTTTAAATATTTGGATTGATGATTAGATTATGCACAGAGTTTGGAAAAAGTAATTATAGAAGAAATAAAGTGTCGAGTGGAATTAGCAAAAAAAATACTTTCTTTAAATCTGCAATGATTTTTACTAAAAAAATTTTATATATGATCTGGATTATTGAATGGAGTATACAAATTGAGCCGTAAAAGTGCGAAATCTGAAAATACTTTTAAGCAAAATAGAAAATAGAAAATTTTGGATGTGGTGTTACTGTAATTTACTAAAGATACATTGGATTGAAAACCTTATAAACGTAGAAGTTCTAAGTCGGTATCAAAAATGGTGTGCCGCTATATAACAAGCTCCACAAGACAGCTTATTTGGGACACATCATTCTATATGATTTCCCATAAATCATAATCAAAGGAAAAATAAAAGGAAAACATGGCAAAGAACAAAAGCAGTTATCGTGACTTGAAATATTCCTGATAAGTCCAGATTAGGAACAAATGGGGGACTTATTCCTACAGCTGTTAGAAGCATACTTAAACGTTATTACCAAATTAAAATAAATGAATTCCAGTCTTTTGGTGTACGGTTATTACAATAGAAATTTAAACATAATTTAAATTTAATTGTAGAATAAATTTTATTTAAAAAAATAATTTTTTGTTGGAGAAGTTGGAGTTATTAAATATTTTAACAGCTAAAAATAGAGACAAACTAATTTCAATTCATGGACATATCGATTTCAAAAATTGAAATTTATTGATACGAGAAAATTCTATCAAAATAAATTTGCCAAATAGGATTAGGCAGTAGGTGCCTTTACTACGATTCAAATAAAACTTTAAGTATTAGATGGCGTCTTTATGGTGGTTTTAGAAATTGCAGTGCATGTATTATACATCCGTTGTGGCACCATATGCACTGCTATCTACTGATGCATATAAACAATTTTGAATTATACCACAAAAAGCTTTACAAATTCAATTCCATCCTGCAGCAATTATCTCATAATAGCGATTTGCTGCACCGCCAAAGCATTTGTATGACAATGGCTTTTACATAGTTGTATCCTTTATGTAAAATTCCATGCAGTTGGCGCTGCAAGCTTTGCATACTTTTAGAGCCACAAAACGTGGAGCACATAATGCCAGTAGTTTGGTCTCAGATGGGATGTTAACCGATTCACGCAAACGTATTTACAGCAGTTTTACTTGAAAGTTATATGGCAATTTAATTTCCTGTGGAAATTGATTGTGCTGGGAAAGCATTTTCTAATTGTTAATTAAAGTGGATATAACAAACGAATGTCACAATCAATTGTCAATGGCACCGCTTAACAGCGTATGTATTGACGAAGTTCAAAGAAAACACTGAAGACCTTCGCTAGTATGTTTATTCCCATTAGTAATTGAACTCGTTGAATTAATTCCTATTTACCCAATTTTCCGTTTGAAAAACTCTTTAAGAATCATGTATACGAAACTACATAATTAAATGGAAATCATCTCCGATTCAACCATTTGAGATTTATATTCAACAATAAAGATTATTGGATATAAATTAAAAATGGTTGAATCAGAGATGAATTTCCATTTAATTATGATGTTTCGTTTACATGATTTTTGTCTTATCAACATACTTACTAAATTTGATTGTTTATTTCGATATTCGTTAGAATGATGTAATGTCTGAACACACTTTCTCAAAATTTTTTAAATATAATTACAAATGCCATTTTTCGCAGGCGATCAATTGATCACCGGTCACCACATTAGTTGATAGTCTTCCTGTTAATATTCGATAAGGTGACTGACCATCATTTTAACACCTACCGAAGTCTTCATACCATAGACTTTCAGATCATCTGTAATCTGGGTTCCCGGTCAGAGTGATATTTTTGGTAATTGTAAAGTAGGCAAGCTATCTAAAAGGGGTGCTTCTAGATTTCACTCGGAACAGCTAAACAATCTGGGCATATCATTAACATCAGGCAAACTGCTTAATTTTTTAATATAAGATCGAAAAAAGCATCTGTATGCAATTTGACAATTTTACAATAAAAAAAAATCCAATTTTCTCATTGAGATGTGCCGTAGATATATCAATCTTATGGTAGGTTTACTTACAGGTCGTTAAAGATTAAGCAACCGTGTTACAAGATTCAAACTCCCATTCAATGATATCTTTCGCAGCTGTGGGGAAAACGATAAAAGTAGTTTTCATCTGATTTGTCTTTGCCCAGCTGATGCACGACGGCGACTCAATACTTTAGGAGCCCACTTCCTTAAGGATATTGATCAACTTCAAGACCTTCTACTAAATAACATTCTAAGCTTTGCCAAAGGTTTCAGCTGGTTTTAAAACCTGAGTCTCTCCACTATACGTTAACATAATGGGCCAATAATGGATTCACGTTGAATCGCTAGTATAACCTAACCTAACCCAACCTTTTATCTACCTTTTCTAGAATAATGAATTTAATTATTCATGACGAAGTAATAATAGGTGGTACACGTAACGACCTATTAATTTTTGGATTCTTCAAGTAAACATACGAGAAATCTTATATCATCTGATAAAATATTGAAGAAATTTGCACTTCTTTGTGTGTGAAGTGTTTGGTGATCGAATTGAAGTTGTGTTTTTGTTGTTGTGCATTGTGTGTATCTTATCATAACTAATTACTACCTTTGTAGAAGTATGGATTTCAGCTTTTTCTGTTTGTTTGCAATGGTATTTTATGATAAATAGAATTATCTGTTGTTTTACCAAACATTTGAAATGTCATATAAACTGACGTCTTGAAAACTTCACATTCGTTAACTTCATAACTAGGTAAATTAAAGCTATAGCACCGCCAAAGGTCTCTGTGAGATCACATGTCAAATAACCCATGATCGTCTCTAAAAGCACACCTTTGAGCGCAGAGTATTGATTGGCTTTGAGCGAAAAGTATTGATTGGCCTTTAACACGGTGTATAATATGACTTTGCTTAACAACTTTTAAAGAAGCTATGAAATTGTTACCTACTTCTGGGTAGAACTTTTTTGTTGATTTAAAGATAAAATGAGATACCTAAAGCCAAATAATTGAAAAAAGAGGTCCAGCGTAGCAGTTTTGTTTTTTTAATAGTTTTCTAGCTCTACTTTTCTAAAGTTCTGGAACGCCAAGAAAACGTCGGAACCATACCGTATGTAGATGATTACACAATTTTTTCAATATACTTATTTCTACTCCAGTAGCAGAATATCTTACATATAGAAATATCCACATTTCGTCGGCTCAGTTAACCTCTTAACTTGCTGGAGGTGTTTCTAACCCCAGCTCATTTCAACTCGTGAATTTAGAATATCAATTATCTACAAACCAAAAATCCGGGGTGTCATACTTAACAGTATGCTGAGCACGCTCGCCATAATAAAAAAAATCCCACTTTTCTTGTTACATACGCAGAACATTAGTGAGGACGACTATATATAATGGCTTTCCGCAACGTTTCATACTGAGGCAACATCCTCTTCAAAATCACGCTTGTCTAACAAAAAGGTTCATAACATACCACAAAATGATATTTCTGGGTGTGAAATAAGTCTCGTGCAGTTCCCTGCTAAACAGTTATTACGTTTATTCCCATTGCGAACCCAACTGTAAATCTATTCCCACATCTGTTTGCATATCTAATTGATCACACAATATTGAGCCTCTTGTCTCCAAATTGAGCCTTTTTTCATTTATGGCTCCACTCCGTTAAGATAGTAAGATTCCTCCAACCGGACCCAGGTTATACAACACTCATATCTATTGAATTATTTCTACTCCCAATTTGCACCATATCACTCTCTCCATCCCAACCCATTGAGCCATGCCTTGTAATTATTTTATATACATTTTTTTTAAAAACAAGTGTTTTGATATATAAACAATAATGAAATATTTTTACTTTTATATTTATTTTTAAATACGGAAACCCTTTTTAAATTTTAAAATTTTATGTGTAACAAAAGATCTTCGAAAACGCAGTCAGCTTAAAAATCAATTTAGTTGAAGACATTTCCACGATTTTATTACACACAAAATAGCTATTCTAAATCATTTTACTTACATTTACATAAGATTATAAGTTGTACTCTATAATGTGTATATCATATATAGATAAATTTAAATTCTTTAATGCGTTCATATGAACAAGACATTGGAGTTCTAAAGCAGTTGGTAAAATTTGAGTTTACAAACGCAACTAATTTTTTATGCTGAATAATTCATTCAATTAAAAACGGAGGTATCCACATATATTCTTTTTAACGGGGCTTTATAGTTATATTCTATCTTTTACAAAATCTTTCTTTCAGCATTTGTTGTTTTTAAATAATTTATAAAGGGCGTGCATTTAATACTGCCACTGCTTTTTTCTTGTGCTCCAAACAATTTAATTTAGCAAGTTGTCTTACAGCCTCCATATCTTTTATGAAAGTTGCTAGTATTTCTTTATTAAAATTACTATTGGAACCCTTTAACTCATCAAGCTCATCTTCTTTTTCAATTCCTAAAAAAAAACAATTAAAGTTTTATAAAAAATAAAATCATATTTAGATAGATAACTTACTAGCAACGTCTGCTTCAATCAAATCCAAGCGAGCAGCGATATTAGATTGTTGCACCTTAATATGTTCCAATAACCTTTGCTGACATTCATCAGTGTCAATCGCTGCCTCTGGCTGTGGGATGTTTGGTATATTTGCCACAGCTGGGGTACTAACTGAACCTTCTACAACTTTAATATTATTTTTGTCATCATCCCCAGGCTTAGTTTCAGTATTCACCTTTCCTTCTGCATCGCCTTTAACATCATCCCACTTATTAGCCCATAAATACAACTTGGGATGACAACGATTCCCAGCCACGTTAGTTTTAAGACGTAAGGAATGTATAAAATCCTTTATCTCAAGCAAATTACCAGTAAGTGTGTGTGTTAACTTAAGATAATCAAAGCGCTTTGGTATACTTCCAGAGTTAGTGTGATAATTGCCAACGGGTAGTTTACCTTCATACAACCAATCCTGATCGTGTTTGTAAAGCATAGATTCACGCGCACGTTGTGGATTACGGCATATAGAACAAATATATTTCTCTGGAACTTCAGATTCTTTGAAAATTTCATTACAAGAACCATGTTGCCAGCAAAGACACAGTTCACACTGAATCATAAGACCGTCTTCTTCATAAAAACCACATACACAGTTTATAATTTCCTCCTGACGCATGCGAACAATTTTAATAAGCTGTCCATTTTCTTTGATATATTCAGGACGGTTAATAGCTTCAGGATCCGTTGCCGATATATGTTGAATCGAAGACGAACCGGAATCAGCAGTTATTGGCGAATCAATTGGCGTAACTGGTGCGGCAATGATCTTGCGTTTTCGTGTCTCTAATAATTTGGCATCCGGAGTTGCATTAAAGGAATGACGAGTTTCTTCGAAATCCGACACTCCGAAATGATTATCAGACGTAACAGGAGTAGATGGAATAGTTGCACCGCTGCTATGAGCAGCTGTCAAATAACGACGCGTAGTACGTTGCCGGTTACTTTTACGCGCACCAGAAACTCGTTTGGTTGGTGAGAAACGGGAACGCTTTGTTGAAGTATTCGAAACATTTAGAGCCGAGTCATCAGCAGAGCTTAAAGGCAACATACTTGAACTATCTGCAGTGGTATTGATTGTTGTATCCATGTTAATCGAACCCAATGTAACGTTTTCCGTATCAGATATTTCATTTTTAATTTCTTGCTTCAAGTCCATGGTAGTTTCCTTTTTAATATCTCCAATCAAATCAGGTGAATCAGGAAACGAGCTCTTACCTCTGGAACGTGAATTTTGCATGTCCTGCTGATGCATTTTTGCAAAAAACTCCTGATTTGGTATTTGGTTCTTAGGCTGTGGCTCATTGGGATCTGGTAGTGTATGTGTACGCTTCTCAGCTAATTCCTGCATTTTTGGGCAAGCACCCAATAATCTGTAATTTTTATTACAAAAAATTTTAAATATTTTGTTTTTTAAACAGTTATTTTAAAAATATTTACAAACAATTTTACAAAATTACAATTATTTACTCAGTTAATAAATCCGTGTAGATTTTACTGATGACAGCAAATCAACAGTTATCGAAAATCGCGGTATCTTTTACGTGACGTTTAAAAGGTAACACGGCTCAATAAAAATAAATCAATTTTTGAATGACATTGATTATTCAGATTAAAAACTCTAAGCCACTAAATTTTAAAACAATGAATATGTATTTGAAAAAACGGAATTATTAATAATATATTTCACAACATTGCCATATCTCATGAAAAAAAGTATGAAGGTGTTTTATACACAATATCCTTATAACGTTTTCGATAAAATGGGGGTTATCTGGAGGTATCCTTATAACGTGTTCGATAAAATGGAGGACTCATTTCTTCAAACGAAATGGTCTTTTAATGAACTTTTAGTGTAATTTTCATTTTCGATTGGTAAATCTGTGACAAAATGCATAACATTCAAGAATAATTTACAACACTCTAGATATTTTACGAGCAATAGCAAGATTACCCTTAAATTACCAGCTGTTTTATATGATTTGACAGATAAAGCGTGTTTTAATTTCATATGTTTTTATGAAAAATATAAATGTCTAGTAATACTAGTACAAAAATGTTGGATTGGGCAACAAAATTTGACATATCGAGAGTAAATCTAGATTGAATCCAGATACAATCGAAAACGTCATTACTTTCAAGACATCTAAAATGAACCCAGATAGAGATAAAATCTTCTAAAATATTTTTGGGCGTTTCTATCTACTAGAACAATAGAATATAATAGAAGAATTGAATATAATAGAAGAATAGAATAGAATAAAATAAGAGGAATGAATAGAATCGAATAGAACAATAGAATCAGATTGACTATTCCGTGTCTATTTGTGGGAAAAAGTATATTTAATATCGTATATATTTATATATATAAAAAATCGATCGCTGTAAACATTAGTATCAAACAATTGTTTCAAAAATATAACAATTCAATTTGGCATAACAATATATGCCACATTATATATTATTATTATTATATTATAGTACTATTATTATATTATATTACTATTATTTATTATATATAATAAGACATAGACTGAATATTTAATATGACTTCCGTAATTCGAATGTCTAAATAAAACTATTGTTCTCAATTTTAATGGGTCCGGATTAGTGAATTTAAAGTGTATTGATAAAAATGGTTCATAAAAATGTATTTCGAAAAAAAATCTATCACTGGCAACAACAGCTACTTTATATTTGCTTTACCACACCGTACCAGAAATCTTACTAACAATACAATTGTGTTGGGATATTATGAGTAATTCAAAACAAAAATGAGAAACATCATTTTATTGAAATTTGGATTTGCTGTGTGAATAGGTTTTAAAAGCAGCAAGCAGAATGAGGAAAACCAAAAACAAATTTAATATTCCTTGTGTCATGTAAAGACGCCATAACCTACAAGATGCAATTAAAATGCAACTATGTTAATGTGCAAGTTTGATTATAAAGTGACCATTTCATGGTCAAGCATTCGCATACAGCATATTTTATATTTTAATGAAAAATGCATACATGTGCATACACTGTAAAACATTTTGAAACATTAAAATTTTTTGCATACATTTCATTCACACATATGTGATCCTTACAGATAAAATTAATTAGAAGTGTTCAGGACGATGTGATATATTTAATGCTACTGATAGGCGTTTGCTTAATTATATAGATTTACATCCAAATGATACCACAAGTAATAGAACACTCTCTTCACGTTGTATAATTCAATTCCTCTTTTTGTATAAAAATACATCAACATCTACCACATCGGAGATAATATGTGGCCAAATATTGACAACAGGTTTCAACCCTACATATATAACTGCAAAACCATATGATTTTTAAAAGGCTTCTTTAAAAGGCTAGTTCTGTAGATGAACTAAGTATGCAATATATGTATGCTACAGCTCCAATACTACTCCCCTTAATATTGCACATCTGTTCGCCTGCCCTAGCACATATACACACAAAAATTAAGTCAATATTGATATGTGACTGCATCTCATAGAGTTGACAATGTTTCTTCACCTGGACCCAGGCTAAGTATAGTCATTTTTAACACCCCTTTTTGCTTATTCCATAAAAAAGAGATCTACAAAATATACTTACTTTGTTAAATTTTGATGATAATGTTTGATATGTATTTGTAAATGGTTTTCCTTTCGAAAGTTCTTGGAACAGCCCACTTCAGGACAACGAAATAGATTATCAACAATTTGCACTTTTAAACCACCAACGTAAGCTGCAATTTCACAAAAAATTATTATAAACAATAAAATAACAACTACCATCGCATACCGTAACCATCTTCCAAAATTGTGCTCCTTTTAGGTGAATCAGAACTTAGTCCTAGTGTAGATAAATCTGGTTTTTTTTCTTCAGTTTCCGATTTTATATCAACCGTTGCGTTAAGTAGCTCAGCGGGTGGTGCTGCACCAGCTACCGGTGTTTCAATATACTGTGCAGCACTTGGAGTAGTCACGGAGGTTGACAACAAATCCGAAGTGTTGCTAGCACTTGCATTAGCTGAAGTGTTCACTTTTGTTTTGTATGGTTGATGAGGTGTGTAACCAGGCGTAAAGGCATAAGCATTTATATCTACAATAATGTAAAAAATATCGTCAAATAAATTATACAAAAACAGGTAAAACCGTTTACCTTTAGCACGACGTCTGTGTATGCTGAAATCATATATATCGGGATTATAAACTTGTCCTTTTTCTTCCAAAAATTGTTTCAAATCCGCTTTCGAACGGAAACGCTTGCCGATGGGTGAGACAAGTATGACATCCCACTTGCCCAATAAATTCGAACGTTGATACATGTGCTTTACCCAACCAGAAGGCAAACGCCAATCGTCTACAATTACTGTGGGCTTGCGATGTTCCCCTACTATTAGAAAACCTTCACGTCCAATTGGTTGATCATTCACCCAGTGACAGGTCCACTCACCGTCGCGCGGTATTTGTGGTAGGTTAAGAGAAGCTAAAATAATTTTATTAGAAATTAAATGAATTCAATTTTTCTGTGTTTTAAGTTTACCCAAATCAATTTTAGACATATCAAGTAGTGGCCAATCCTTAACTTGTGCAGAAGTAGAGCGTCTTACTGCTTCGACGGGTTTCTCAGCTGGGTCCTCTTTAGATATTTTATCTGTGGACAACGCTTTGACTGGTGTCGAAGTTGCTGTAATGGTTTGAGTTGTAGCTAACTCGCTACGTCTCGCTTTTACATCGTTTTCAGCAACGGCAGGACTTGCTACTAATTTAACCATATGCACAGCTCGCACATTCTTGACATAACCGTCGTCAAACAACACCTCATAGGCGTTATTGCCAAGTACTTTTTTGATTGTGCCCGGAAATTTTCGCGGACCAGACCAACGTGCTAAACATTTTTCTTCCAATTCAAATACTGGAACTGGTTTACTTGTTGCCCGTTGACGTAAACGCGTGGAGTTCATTGATATCCATTCTTCAGCACCAACAACAGCAGACTTGATTTTCCCAGTGCGTTCAAATTTAATCAACACCTCACGATCATCATTGTCAACTTCAACTACACGCGCGGTATGCCAGTTACCATCAAAGTCTTGTGCTTCAATGCGCGCTCCCGAAACGAATTCAGTGACCGGTTCGAATTTTATAGCTGCGCCCAATGTACTTGCACTTTCATCTTTGTTTAAAACATTTTTATTTTCTGCTGCTGCAGCGGCATTAAGTGTGGCCGTCTCCTTTAAAATTTGTGCCACTGTTGCCTCAACGGTTGCTTTGGTAGCATCTTCAGCGGTTGGTGCACTATCTGAGGTCGCATTTGTATGCTGCGATGGCTTAATCTTTTTCACTGTCTCAAGATCAGCTTCTATTTGCGCGGCGTCTACTCTGCCCCATGGAAAAACTGTTGGAAATACACGCGGCTTCAGAAGATATTTGCCACTGCGTTGTGGTTGAAAATCGGCACGTCGGAAATGGCGCGAGCACACCAAAACGCTTTTTGTTATTTGTCGCTCGTTGCTGAAACGGCTGTTACGTAACCAAATCGAACGGATTGTGCTATCCAATGGAAACGAATGGTAAGTGACACCGTGGTGCTCCGGTAGACGTGTTGTTGAATTGCAGCCAGCTACGCAGCAGCGTCGCCCCATACTTGTATGTGTTGTTGCTTTTGTTTTGTTTGCGTCGAGTAAGCAGTGTTGTTTTGGTCAAATACCGCCGCTGCCACTACGGCTCTGATGAAATTGTTTCCACAATTTCGCAAAACGTTTATTGAGCATATATTACTTAATATTATTTAGTATTTTTTTAAAGGTTTTTTATACCAAATAAAAATTTGATATATTTAATAATCGAAGTTATTTATTTATAACCAACGCGGAACTCTATCGCTTACACACTATCATACTTCTGAAAACTATGAAAGGCGCAGCAGCACTGCATAATCGATAACTGTCAAGTGCTTAGTGTTGCCAACTTTATTTTAACAAATGTACAGAAATGAATAAAGTAATTATATTTGCAAGAACATAAATAAATTATTTATAAAAGCAGTACACATTGGAAAAGAAAAAAACAATCATATATTTTCTTTTTGTTAATTATTTTGTAGCTTACAAGGTATTTTAAAAACTAAAAGAAATCTAATTGAACTTGCATAACTTGTTTAAAATTCATAAAAACTATAAAACAAAGTTTTTACGAAATAAGTCAAAGAAAATATTTCTCAAAAACATTTATCGGGACAAGATATAAGTAAAAATGTAATAAAAATGAATGTATTATTCTCTTAAATAAAGAAAGCATTAGTAGAAACAAATGCAAAGTTTCGTTGAATTATACCTATCTACTCTTAAATCTTTTTAATGCATATAATTCCTATGCAAATACTCAAAATCAGTTTTCTTTCTATCAATTAATAATTAATCAATAATATTTAAATTAATATATTTAGAAATAATTATTCTATTTTCACAAAATCGATATTTAGTCAATAATAATTTTAGGACGTGTGCGAGTTAGGCTAAGTTGATGCTAAACCAAATGGGAAATTTTTTGGGATTTTTTGCACTGCACACATTTAGCCATTTAACAACACGTACCAACACATCACTACATTATCGGCACAACTTAGAATTGCCCTCATTTAGAACGCAACTTAGCCTAACTCGCACACGACCTTAATTTCTAAATCATCAATAAAAATTTTTACATTTTTCAGTGTAAAAACTATTGAAAAATAAAACCTTAATGCTCTTTGTATATCTGTATACAGTATTAATTCGTAATAATATATATTTTACAACACCCAAATTATTTTTAAATTATTTCAAAATTTAAACTGAACATTTGTTTAAAAAGATTTAACAATTATTTAAATATTGAGAACTTATGTAAGTATATGGTAAAAGCTTGTTTTGCATATTTTCTATAGAAAATATTTAACTATTTTGACGTTAATGTATTTTGACAACTAGAGGCGCTGTTATATCACATAAATTCATTTTTAATCAATAGGTGGCGCATGCATTTCTTTAAATAAATACTAGTAATAAGCAGCCCAATTTTATTTGAATAAGAACTTTTGCAATTTTTTTTCTGTTCAACATAAATTTTCTATTTAGTTTGATAACAACTAATAAAAAATAACAACAAAACTTCTAAAAAATTTGGTTTAAAAATTTTTTGTGTGAATATTTTTTTTTGAGCGGAAAGAATAATCAAGTCTCTTAAAAGGACATTAACAATATTAACATATGACAAACAAATATATCTGCTACGAAATAAATACTAAATTATAAATGTTCATTAATAGTGAGTAGTTCACTATAGTACTATTATTTATTAATAGTAATTTTTTTATTAAAGTACCCCAAATCTACTAGAATGTTTAAAATGTCTAAAAACTTGTTGGTTTGTAAAAAATAATTATATCCATAAAAAATTTAGATCCGAAAACGTTAAATATTGTATAAAGGATGAAATATATTAAAAGTTCGTATATTCAATCAAATCTCGCACTAAGTAATCCAAAAGCAAACGTCAATCTTATTGTCTCTGGTAGGTACAGTACTAACAGTCCACATGCTGGAATCTGAGTACTTAAAGTCAAAAACTCAAGTAACAGAATAAGATAAAATATTAATATTTATAAAATGTATTCTCGAATGTTATAAGAGAACGAAAAATGGAACGAAATTTAACAAAGGGTTTTATTTTTTTCCTTGCATCAAAATAAAATGCCCGTCTAGGGACTAATATTCATGCATTATTGGATAGATTGCTGCACACCTGAGAAGGAAGGATTCATATTTGTTATTTATAAATTGCCACCATTTCAAGTCTTCATTGTTGAATTATAACTTTGTTTTTCGTAAGTCTACCGTTTAGATTATGTCTCAGCAGTCCGCATCCATAGATCTTAACTCGCTTATATAAGTGGCGGTCACAAACAAAAGAAGTCTGATTTCAAAATTATTCTTAGTAAGTTTGAACAGATTTCTTGAATTTACTTATTATAAAATTTGTTTTCATTCACACTGTGATTTAATAATTATGAAGTTAACTCTTCTCTACTTATTCCTCACCCGGCTTTGGTCTACTTTATATTAAAGTCCAATACATGCCTTAAGCATAAAATTATAGCAATAACTGAAAGTAACTGACATTCAGAGAATGCCACCACATATCTAACCAATTCTGGGAAAAAAACTATTACAAAACACTGCAGCTATAGAGACTTTCCTAACAAAAGAAAGTAGTAGTTTCAATCTATTCATGTCTGTTGCCATAGGTATAATGACTACATGGCTACCTGTTAGGTAACCACATGTAATCAGCATTTAGGACTGGACTAAAAACATTTTACTTTATAAACTTTTTGCCATTGACACATATTTATAGACGTTTTGGATAGAAGAGTGCATATTAAATTCAAAACTATGTAATCCAAAATTCTTGACAAGAAAATTTAAGATTTTCTTTTTAAAAATATTTTTCTCACGCAATCGATCACTCAAACTGCAAAAAACCACGCACTTGGACGATATCCAACAGCAATGCTTGCACCTTGCGATCGATTTCCATGTCAAAGCGACTAAATCACATTTTTTGTATGACTTCATCGGTTGGCAATGAACTTGCGTTATAAAAATATCTGTCAATAATCAAAAATTTTGCCACATACAAATTTTTTGCAAATAAAAATTGATAATGGCTCTATTGCCGGTACCGGAAGTCCGTCACATCGCAGTCGTAATCACGCGGTAGTCACGGCAAATCGAGGCATGAAAATACTTTCGATTTTTATTTAAATCGATTTGTTTGATGCGTTTAAGAAGCGTCTGGAATATTAGTTTTCTGCAAATGAAATCGAAAAAAAAAATTTAAATAACTCAACAAGGCGGATTCGGAGAGTATGGCACTAGGTACACGTAGCGCTCACAAACAGTCCGGTAAAGTGTGCTTGGAATAAATATTGTCTGATTCGCATTGGTTGTACTGAAGTAGGCAATAATGTTGTCTATTTCTGTGGCACATAAATTCAATTTCGGTGCTTGTGTGTTGTCAATCAAGGTGAAGAATTAATCAGATTGCCTGTCTAAAACTAATATTAATTAAACCCATTTTTTTTTAATTTTTATTGGTACACCCTACATTAACTGTGAATCGATATCTTAAGTGTGTGTTAAAGTTTGTGAAGTTGGGTCGTTTGATACATTGTAGAAATTCAAGTGCGATACTTTTTATGGGGATTGGTATTACATTCAAGCAGACCCAACATTAGTTCTTCTCAAAAAGGATTATCTTATTAAGATAAGACATATACTTTCTCAAAATTTTTCCAATTGCAATCTCACGTAGTAGGGTTTTTAACTGTTCTAGGAAAATACGGGGTATCTAAAAAGCTGTAAAAATTTTATCAAATCTTGGAGACTTCCGGCCAGTACTTGGTTCAATTAATATTGTAAAGGTTGCTCAGTAACATTCAATTTGGCGCTCTAGCGCGCTCACTTAAAAACTTAAGAACTTAAAGATTAAACACTTAATGTTAATAAGACAGAGTAAAATTATCTCAGCTTATCCAAGTAGTAGTTGTGATAAAGCAGATTACGTATGTCTTCGATTATTCTTTGATAATTGTTTTGTCATCAGAAATCCCAGAAGAGATTATTGGCAAGTAGGAAAAGAAGAATATAAGTACAGAGGCCGAAGTGTACTCGATTGACGTAGGGATTTGTTAATTTATAACATATGCTACTTCGCACCAAAAGAAGTTTTCACCATCCATTCGCTTCCAATTCAAAGTCAATATTCTTGGCAATCTTGTAGACAGATTGCCAGCTATCAAAACTGTTTTAGAGATGTGTAACTTAGATAGCAGTTTCAGTATAACTTTGGTTAGGGTGTCATAACAGTGAAGAATGAGCACTCTAGTCAGTTAGTAAATTCCGGTACCTCTTCAATAACGCCTTTCTTATCTTTCTTACCTTTCTTTCTTCTTACCTTTCTATACCTGCCAATCAGGGAGAAATACTGGCACATGATCAGTTTTCACGATGTGCAAATATGAAGTTGTCTAGTATTTTTTTAACAGCCAAGTTGAGGGCGATACGGCCTACATCTATGAAATATAAAACTTTTGACCTTATCCAGAGAATTGAGGTAGCAGTATTTTACACAGTGTCAGTTCGCACTGAATTATAAAACTACATGGATTTATGATGCGTTTGTTCTGTCGAAATTCTTAAAGAACATATTTACCGGCGTTAACAACTATTGCGTCGCTATCCAAACTTATCTAGATCTAGGTTTAAGCTTATTGGTGCTCCATTCTTTAATTCACTCAACGTTATATCCAACATTAATACTTCCAAAGATTTTGTATTTATTAATATGTTTAGCTGCTTTCAATACGTCTAACCTTTCATTCCAGAATTACGATAAATGTGGAATCAAAAGTTAATTGTGACAGATTTGATTCTTCTTCCACTTTGGCTACCTTCCTAATAACATTGGTTTTTTATTGTATTAAAATTTTTATACTCAAGATAACGAATCGATTTCGTAGAGAAAAGTAAATGTTAGGAAAATTGAGCAGGAAAATTAATATTTAATGTATGGAAGGCTTTTGAACCCAGAGTTGTTCATAATATAATAAAATATTTGTCATCAATTTTTAAAAATATTTAATAGATTTTATTGGCAGTATATAATTTTAAACGTGAAGTTGTAGGCATTGAATCCTATCATATTTGAAAGGGAGACTTGGGTGTTAACCCACTGTGCTAATATTGTACTAGATTAGAAGGATCTAACTTTCTAAGGTTTTTCGGAAGAAGCACTTTGATTGTTAATACAAATTTAAACTTATGGTGGCCCCACTGAAGTAAAGAATTAGCCGAAATAGAACACGAAACTACTTGGGTCCTTTTTCGTCCTTCTATTCTCGGATGTCGTTATTGAGTTAAAGCTGGAGTGGCTTCCGTTCGCATAACTACATCTCTTGTTAATGCAAGCAGCTCATTTTGATTAAGGTTGCCTGCCAAGTCATCACCAACCCAATGGTGTCCGAAGACAGTTTTCCTGCTACTTGCCAATGCTGGACATAGGCACAATACATGCACCGCACCGCTTTTCTTCTAGAAATAATCTGCAAGTGTCTTCCTCAGCAAGAGTTATCTTTTTGAGGTGATACTTGAAATTGCCATGTCCAGTAATTAGTGAGGTCAGCCAGTTTAGGGTGCTCCGCGAAGCACTTTTATCGCTTCCCTGACCCACGGTTTCGGCAACATGAGCTTGGTCTGTCTACAAGTGCTCAACTCTCTTCATCTGTTGAGATGAAGTGAGGTTATCCATTTATAGACATCATGTTGTAACCCAATGGTATTCTGGGTTCTGGGCCGCAGAAGTTATGGCTTGATCCTTGCTTTGCAAGTTTATCTGCTTTCTCGTTTTGCTCAATACCGATGTGTCGCTTAACCCACATGTCCGTTACCTCATTTTCATGAGCACATTCCATGAGCTTGGTTACACATTCTTGAATAAAGCTGTTAGCTATGTATGTTAATACAAATTCTTTTCTGTAAGTGCACAAATCCATGAAGTTAGAATATAAGAAAAATATTTCATACCGAATTAAAGGTCAGTTATGATTATTTCTTTTTTATTCAATATTTTTATTGACTCTTGATAAAGCGCGAGTTTTTTAACTTTAATTGAATTATTTGAAATGAAATATAAAATAATTGACAAATTTCAAATTCTTGACTTACAAGCAAATTCAATGCAAACGCCTTGCAAAAAACCCCAGATCCAAGTTGAGTCCCAATGCACACGATCAATGATAATTAAAAATAATTTGGAAAATAATATTTTATTACATAATTAAAAATCTCAAAATCGTTTTTCGAAAAACGATTATGCGGCGTTTGTGGATTGGCTCAATCCGAATGGCTCATTAAAATTCAACGTTGAGCTGAGGCTTCGTTTGCATTTTGGCAGGTGGCAAATGTTAACGTTTGGCGGCAGCAAAACTCATCAAAACTGAGATTAAAACACAAGAAAAGATTCACAACTGCAGCTCAACGTGCAAATTAACAGCGAAATTAAAAATGGTTTGCGATTTGAGTTCATAATTGCCAGCAGTCAACGTAATTCCAAAACCTTGGCCTCTAAAACCTAATGTGACAAAGTTTTATTTTGTCACAATAAAAATATTTGTTTAATACGTGGATGAGGGGGAAAATAAATAGCTTAGGTGCTAGTATCATGAACAAGTAGGAATGATTGTAATAAACATTTTTTTGAAGCAGGAAAGGCTCAATGTGAGGTACACAACGATTCTCTTTTTAAAGCTTGCATTATTTTAGATTAACGTAAAGTTAAAATATTGAGAAGAACTTTAGCTCTTAATTAGCAAACTTCATAATCCCAAATCAAAGCATGAAGATCATTAGATGTCCCACAGAATGCTTGTTTCTTGAAGAGTAGCTATCATTATTACTTGATGTGCCATCAACAGATTACCAAATCAGGAAAAACTAGAAATTGGGATGTGTGACGGGTAACTCTGCAGTTACTAATAACTCAGTGGTGCAAAGATAACGGAAATGGGACGAAAGTGAATATCAACTTAAAAGATATGCACAGAAAGCAATCACTACAAACTACCGAACTTGATGTGTTATATGGCCTAGATACGAATATATGCAATCCTTCAAATATTGCTGTCGTTTTAGACATTAAAACAATAATGAGCTCTAATTCTCATTTAGTGAGATTAGTTCGAGGATTGTGTTGAGATATCGGGCATCATTTATACATATGGAATATCATAAAATTTCTCTTTGCTCGATTTTTAGTAATAAGGGTATTGAAAGGAGCGAGGTAGCAGACGAAATGGCTGGCTATAAAAGGCTTTGTAATGCACACAAGTGAGATAAGCACCTTAGTCCAAATCTTTATATAGGTATGAATTATTTAAAGGGATGGAGTAATTCACCATTGCTGTGACGAATGACTTTTGGACTAATGAATTGTTGTGACAAGAATTAAATGAAAACTGTTTTGGGCTTTAGCAAACATGCAGCTCGTATATTTACTGGAGTAATAAAGAGGTAATATATCATTGGATCGATACTTTAATGGTGGCATTTTTCGACAATTAGATCTTCACACATTGTCACAATACGGAGCAGATAAATCCGTCAAACACTTTGTATGTCTTTGTCTAGGATGAAGTGACTTTAATGTCTTGAATATTGTTCCTTTACTGGTGTAGCAAAGCTAACAAAAGCGATGTACTTGCTGGATTTTCCTTGTTGTATCTAACAGATCAAATTACTTTAGACAAAGAAAAACATTAGTTAGTATAAATTGTATCTTGCAGACAATTCTGATGACATTAGAGTGGTTAGCAGATGCCTTCGAGTAATGGTAATATTAGTATGTGTTTTCTCAACTTAATCTAACCGACCTTAGTTTCCTTGACCTCTGATGTGTGCCTGAAACTCTGGCATCACAATGGGTCCTTGTATTAACCCGTGTCTTTTGCGAGCGCCTATAGTATGTTATCCATCTGTCATACAAATTGTTCAAATTTAATTGTTAAGATAATAGAAGGCGTCTGATCTAATTTAGCATTTAAAGCTTTTCCATTCAATTTTTTTATGAAACTGTTTGAGTAGAAATTATTTTTGTGCAGTTGAATGGTACAGAAATTTTCTGGATTAGATATTGGAGTTCCCTATATCTACTTAATTGCGATATTGTAGTATGCTATCAAGGTTTTATTGCATTACAGCATAAGCAAGCTATATTCCTATTAAAATCAAATTGATACTCTCATCCACTTAAATAAACTTCTCATCCACTACAAACTTGAATAAAAAATATCAATTTCATTTTGATTAAATCAACAGATTGAGAAATTTATTGAATTTCTTCAATCATTTTATGATGGATAGATTCACAGACAATTTGCAATACGAGTACCACAGAAACTACGCCAATTTCATGTCTAATTACCTACTCAATTACAAGGTACGTGAAAACATTTGGAGTGATTGGTCTTGAAGTGCGGCGGCATTGGCATGCGTTACGAATTTGGTGTTCCGCGGTCATAATTGGAGAAAGTCTCTCGTGTGAGGCGAGTCGTTGGCGGGTTTGAGGAATGTGTTAACGAAATTTGCAGATTAAAAATGTCAACAATTGTATAATAAAAAATAAATCATCATCTAACGAGGCATTAACTGAAGCAAAATACTTGAAAGTTGTCAAATTAGTGCTTGAAATTAGTCAAAATTAGCTAAAGTGCCATAAAATAGTTCAAAATGTTAACCGCTGACAAATTGTTGTGAAGTCAACAGCAGAAAAATATTATTGCACATTAAATATATTTAAATTAGTTAATGTTTGTTAGTTTGTTAAAAAAGAAATACAAAAATAATATCAGGAATATTAAACTATTTCAGTTGAAATTGTTTCAAAATTGCATAGAAGATTGTTTGCACTTTATATTTTAGCATTGAAGTATGTCAAACTTAAGTATAGTGTTGAACATAATTCTATATTAAATACTATACTATACAGAATATATTAGCGAGACAAGTAGATCTATCTGTTTTTATTGCACCAAACAAGGTCTGAAATTTTGAACAGAATGATATTGTTAGGTAAAACCGATATTTTGTTTAGTTTAGTTCAGAAGAATTCTAACAAGGATACCATAGGTAAAAGGGTTGGGATGCAGTGACGTGATGACGTAGTTCCCAATCCTTTTTAAATCTATTATAAATCAAAGTATATGATTGTTATTGTTAGAAGAGAAAATTGGCAATTGTATCCCGTCATCTATAAAATTAAAGTGTAGAATTAAGAAACAAAACAAGAGAAGAAGTTACTGGCCGCTTTAATCCTTTATTGTCCAAATGAATATCTCTATAACAAAAATATTACACACTTTGGAAATTTTCCATGCCTAAATCTTGGCGGCTTCCAATAAGTTAAAAGCAAAATTTTTAGTTCTGTCCAGCTTTGTTTCGGTTGTAATAGTTTTGTGTCCTTTTGTCTGTTTTCTGTTCGCTCAAAGCATTCCCTTATTCCCCCTCCTTGAAGATTATTTATTCTATATATTGAATTGGTGTCTATAGCTTTCTTTAGTATTTGTCCGAACTACTTCCACCTACTTTTTATAACTTAAGTAAAATATCATTATTTGAGTATTAGTTTAACATTTAGATATATTAAATATAGAACAGAATAGAAATAAACGGGGTACAAGCTCCCAACTGAGCAGAGCGCGACGACCAGATTGATCTTTTGTGCTGCAACTGACCCTAACCGAACAGAAGACATTCCGCTTTTCGAATGAAAGCCAGAATGTCGTCCGTTAAGGACCTCAGAAGGAGAGAGCTCTCCTCCCAGTGACCTCCTCCTTGCCCAGATCAAGGCTGGGCAGTCACAGAGAATGTGACTGGTAGTCTCGTCTGCTTCTAAGCAGAGTCGACACTCCGTCTCCTCGGACAGACCCATTTTATTAAGGTGATAACGCAGTCCATGGTGACTCGGTGAATATCCCACCAGCAATCTTAAGTCTGATCTGCTAAGGAGGGATGCCTTTGCCATAACTATATGGGTATTATATATATATTTTATTTTTTTTTTTTCGTTTTTTTTTTGACCAAAAATAGTAATATATATTTAATTGAATTAAACCAATATATCATTATAAAATTGTACATCGGCTACTCTTTATAATTACAAGTAAAAAAATGGATATTTGATTGAATTGAAATCATAGATGTTGTATTATATACCTAGATTTACGTTTTCCTTTTATTCGTTTTTGAATAATTCGAAAAATATTCGTTTTAACAACTGCAAGACTTGTCTGAGTGATTCACTTTTACTGCCTTATTTATCAACTTCGATCTTTATACCATTTCTGGTGGCTTTCATAGACTGGCGTATAAATACCTATCGTTTATCTGTGGTATCACAAACAATTATTATTATCCTATGATAACCTTCATGATGATATGAAGGTATTGCATTATTCCAAGTTTTTTCATCATTTGAGCAAACAGAAAATAGTTCTACATTGATTTTAGCAGATGGATTTTAAAAAATTAATAAGTTTTTGAGACTTAACGCTTAATCTATACTTTTATGATAAAAAAATAGACAAAAGTTTAAATCTTTCAATATGAGTAAATAGTTCAAAACTTTGAACTGTTCGGATATATATTTCACCTCAAATATTTAAAATAGTATATATATAAAGTATATATATGGAATATATGAGGTTTTATGTGGGTTATGTGACTTGCTTGGTATATTTAAAAAAAGATTGAAATATAATTCTCATATAGTTTGCATATAAAGAAGAAATCTAATATCAAGGATTTTTATTCCAGTTTTTCTGTAAATAGTGGTGTTCGTGGTTTCATGTCTAACAGTATAGCTTCGGATACTCTTTAACAATAGTAAACAAAAAAAAAATATCTGTAAATTAATAGATTTTTATTATAACTATTAGCGAAACCACTTATTGTATTATTAAATTATATTCAAATTATTCATGCAAAATAAATATCCGAATTGTTCCAACTATTGGAACCACTTGATTCAATTGCAGATATGTATATTTACTGAAAATGAAATGCAGATATCAAATATATCTTTATGCCTTTAGTTATATATCTGTTAAAATGCAAAACAATTAAATCCACCCATTAATTTTTGAAATCGGTTGCAATTTAAATGTTTTTATTCATGTCCGGGGTTTTTATTTTTTATTTTTATTTATTTTTTTAATCTTTCCAACATTTAACAAAAACGGAGAAAATAAAATTTTGAGTGGCATTTAAATCTGTTCAGAAAAGTGGCTTAAACGTTTTTACCACTCGAAAGGTTTATGTATCGCCAATGTACAGATAACTGCACGTACTTATAAATAAACATTAAACATTTTTCAAATTATTTCTCATTAAAACTAATAAGAAAACAGAAAACAGAAAACAGAAAACATTGACAAAAAGTACTCACCTCAAGCCCGGTTCAAGCTGCACATGGAAATGACAGAGCACTTCGTAGAAAATAACAACAAAGGTTAAGTTCAACTGAAGATTAGGCCAAGTTAGTCAATTAACCGAAAAAGTCGAGAGTTGCGTGAAACGATTTATTGTTTGTTGTTGTGTCGCTTAAGTTGCAATTGCAAAAGAGTTTATTTTTTCTATTAAATTTGTATTTTTTATTTCGTTTACAACAATAATTTTATTTATTTATTTTTTATTGTTGAGAAAATAAACGATTTTAATGACAACTGCCATTTGAACACCGAAGCTACTGTCCGCTTACCAATGCAGCCACTTGAGCTAGGCTTCATGTTTATTGTGATTTCTAATATTTTTCTGATTTTACATAAATCATTTGTTGATACCCAAATGAAATTTGAGATAATCTTGTAATTACAAAAGAAAAATAAAGAAAAAATGCTGCAATATGCGGAAAAATTTATCAAATTACAGCCAATGTAAAATGTTAGTAAAATTTGATAAGCAAACGGTGAGATGGAGAGTTTGAGATGATGTGAAGGCTCTTCTATGGAAATGCATACATAAATCAAACATGAATCATACATAAATTCTTGTAAACATAACATATTATTAAACTAATATGCGACTGTGCATATTCTGCTCTTTCGCAGCAGAGAATAGTAACCCCACTAAGCTCTTCAATAATAAGAACAAAGGTTCTTGAACTACACTGATTGGATTTAACCGTGGATGTGACAACAAAATAGTGCGGATGTTCTATTCGAACTTACAGAGTGAGTCCCCACTGGAACCAACAACATACCCAAGTCCATTGCTAGTTACTGCAATTAGTGCTATACATATTTAAAATAGTAAACTTAGTTCTTTTCGTATTAGAACTAAGTATTACTTGTAAATTAGATCATGGTTTATAAGAACAAAGGTTCTTGAACTACACTGATTGGATTTAACCGTGCTGTTTATGAAAAAATAATTAAGCAGTTGGCAATGAGAATGTGATAACAAAATAGTGAGGATGTTCTATTCGGACTTCCAGAGTGAGTCACCACTAGAACCAACAACATATCTCACTTGTATATTAGTTCATAGTTTTATAAACAAATAATTTTTTTTATTTTTACTTTTTTAAAATCCCACACTTATACCATCGTTTGAGTAGAAGTCGAAATAATCTTGATGTAATATGTGTTACAAGTAAACAATCAACTAAATCAGTAAATCAGATATGACTTAAGATATATTATATATTACTAACATGAGAGAAAGTCTCATCTCCTATGTAGTAAGTAAGTTGTAGAAACACTAATCATACTTGATGCACCAGCACTAGAAAGGAGTTTGAAAGGAGGTTTAAATTATTTAAAATACTACTAACCTGAAAAAATGTGTCGTCTATGATGTGATCAAGTTGTGGAGGCACTCAAAATATTTGATGTACAATATTACAGATGTCTAAAAAAAGTTGCGTCATATCGAAAACTCGGGTTGTTAGAACTACTCAAATAAATTTGTATAAATTGACTTTAGTAATTCATATTTTACTTACTGTTACTTACAGTTCTTTACAAAAAAGAAACATACACTTCTTAATAACTAAATTTTTGATATTGAACACTTTAATAATTATTGATTTTTAGCACTTTCATTTTTAAATAATAACTCCTATTGTAGTTCTCAAGAGGTAAATTAGATATTATTATCGCCAACAGGCAATCAGCGAAATTTTTATATTCTCAGTTTACCTTGTGATCTCCATAACCTGATCATCATGACTGTTCTTCAAGGCTGATTTATAAAACAAAATAAAAGAGTTAAACATCAACACAATATCACATTTTTTCATATTAAAATTTTACACAATCAAAACCAAAAATTGTACATTGTTTGTGTAATTTCTTGGTGCTGGTCGATGATCATTGAAATTTAGATGTTACTTTGCTTGCTTGCCAATACTGATAATAATTGTGTATGTATCAGAAGATGGGTGTGAATTAAATTTGCGGGGACTTAAAAACCCATTATAATAGAATCAACAAACAATCATTTGTTCGAAATATTGAAGCTAAACAATCAATAGTAAATGGACTTTAAAAAAAATATATAAAAAATCTATTGCTCAGCGCATCGCTACTTTAAGGTTACAATTTTTCAACAGTTGGACATAAGGTAACGGATTGAGCCGAACAGCTAATTTAAGTCACCGCGCTTATCTCATGTTTAGGTTACGTTAGGATCCCTATAATGCTAATCAGACTTCTCTCTGAATACCATTATAAGCTTTGCCAAACTTTCTAAGTGGTTCTAATCCTTGAGTTTTTAATTATACGGTAACACAATGGGCTTATAAGCCTCGTTTCAAACATAAAGTAAAGTTGTTTTTTTATAAAATTTTTGGACATATTTCAGTCTTTAAATAAACTGATTTCTTCTCGAAGATGACTCTACTACTTTCAGTTTTTCCATTTAAAAAGGTATATCCCTTCCTTTTTTAAGTTTCGATAAAAAAAACCAAATGCTTAAACCGATTTTTCGTTTTTAAAAGATGTTCTCAACCATACTCATCTCTCGATGTTATTCGCGTACGGATCATGTTACTTTAATTATCTCAATTGAAAAAATTTCCAGATATCTTTCTTGTCGCAATACAACTTGATATTCACCTAAGTTGCAATTGTGGCCAAGTAAGGATTTTTGTTTTTGTGTGTTTTTATCTAAAAAAAAGTACATCTCACCCAACCTCATCTCTCAATATTATTTGTGTGGTGCTCTGAACCTGGTGGTTGATAAAATTTGCAAAATATCATTCCTGTCTTAATACAACTTAACTTTCTTCTGCTTGTGGTTCTTCTATTTCTATTTCTCCCTATAAAAAATGCGAGCAAAACAAGAATAAATGATTCAATAGCCATATTTAAGAAATATATAGAATATAAGATATGAAAACTTAACTCACGACAAAAAAAAATATTTTTTATGTATTTATATTTAAAAATTTTAGTAAATTATTAGTGCAGAAACCCTTATCAGTTCCAACCTTGGCTTCTTTGGCGTAATATTGCAGTGATATAACTGCAACAGAGATAATGACGCTGATCGCAGCAAACATCTTATCAATTTGAAAATCGAACAAATTATATGTTGATATCTTTGTGATATGCAATTTTGAAAATATCATAGCAACATCAATCTATAATAATAACAAAAGTATATATTATACTCATGAAAATACCATAGTGCTTTTTTGCTTACTTGTTGCATTAATCGATGTTTGAAGATAACATCCTCGCTTTCATTTATATGAGGAACTATAGCATATAAAGCATCTTTAAATAAATCCAATTCCTTAACTATATTGTCACGTAATTTTGAAATCACTCCGAAATCAAATATTTCGAAAGCTATTAATGCAATAGTCGGTAATACGGAGAGCAGACGATATAAAGTTTGAACTCCTTCCAAGTAAAAACTGCATCTTAACGCCTCGTAAAGCAGTACACCTGAGAAAAATTCACGCACTAGAATACACAGTAAAAATGGTTCGCAGTACTTTGATATATGAAGAAATTGCATTTCCAGTTCTCGCTGTAAGTCTATAATGTCCCCGACACCTTGATAATCAATTTGATATAATTTTCGATTTAAAAAAGCGTTACAGTTGGAGTACTGAGCTAGCAATTCTATGTAATAGAATATAACCACTTGATACCAAAACTCATACAATATAACATAACAAACTAGAAGTAAATCAACACTTAGAGTATCAAGTATAATCTGCATATGAGAAGCTGCAAGCAGGAATGCTGATATGATCCAATGGCAATTTACGTAAACCAAGTAAGGAGTGTTTACATGAATGTTTAGTGTAAGAAACTTCACTTTCTGACTGAAGCACAAAAATTTATTTAATTCTTTAAAGTAAAATATTGATTTTCTGCGCAATTTGAATGCAAATGTACTGTATATCACTAAAGAAATACTTGTTATATACACGACTGCAGTGAAAATGATTCTCCTTTGAATAGTTAATTTGGTTGGGGTGGTCAGCTGCTCGCAGAAAAACCCTATACTATAAAGGAGCAAAATATATGCGGACGTTAACAGTAGGAAACTATTCGCTAAAAAGCTGCAAATTTGAATCAGTTTATATCCCAGAAGTCTAAATCGGGTGGTTTTAACTCCAGGTTCAAGTTGTATTAAGCCAAGTATTTCACAACACAAGTAGATGAATTTATACTCTTTGTAAGTCCAGGCACGAATTTTCAGTTTGAAATTTTGATGACTTAACATTTTGAGAAATTTGCTTGAAATGTTTATTTGTTAGACAGAAAACTCAAAAGATTCTCATATAATTAATATCTAAATAATTTATATTCAATATATGATTTCATGTGAACTTAAAGTTTATTGCTTTTATGATAGACATTAATTAAGCGAAACTATTTCATTAACGTTAAGTGCTAATGGCTTATTTTATAAACAAATAAACAAATGAAATACCAAAATATTCAAGTTCTTCATATCGTTTTCGGAGATGAATGGAAATAATAATTAATTTAATTGTTTAGTTAATATTGAGAAGGCTAGGACTTTACCTATATTGGCTATAATATAACAATGCAGACATGAAATTAAATCTGGCATTAAAGCTGATTCCTTAAAAGTTCCTTAAAGAATAGCATGTTTCCACTACTTACTTATTAAGTTACTTAAATTACTTTAAGTACTTAAATTACTTTAAGTAACTTAAGGTTTCCATTGATATAAGTTACTTTATGCATGTAAAAGAACTTTTATGAATCAGAAAGTTGTTTGAAAGTTCTAAGAAAGCTTTTGTTTGTTTAAATAAACTGCACTTTATAATATATCACACAAAAAATTAAATATTTATTTGAATTATTAAATCATTTATATACATATATAAATACTTTATATACCTATAATATATTCAATTAATAAAAATAAAAGGATTTTATTTAATACTTACTTTCTCAGTACGTTTGTTTACGGCTCAGCTGTTGTTTGTTTACATTTCACGTATGCAACTTAAGATAAATATTTAAAATTTTGGTAATTTCCCTTGTGGGAAATTTATTTTTAAAGGTTGTATTCGACATTTTTGGTCTAATTTTTCTTACTTTATTTTCAAGTAAGTTAAAAACACGCAAGCTCTTTGTATGATTAACAAAATTTAATTAGTAAGTCACACTTACTAAGTAAGCAGTGGAAACATAGTATTAGTCTCGATGATTATCCTAATTTTCTTTTCCTTTTTGTATAATAACAAGTATTTTATTTAGAAATATAGCTACTGAAGTACATAAGTATAATTGATATTATTTAAAGCTATTTAATTTTTTGACATTAAAATGATTAATTATGTTAATATTCTACAATTTTAATTAAAACAAATAATAGGAATAATATTACAATCAATTCACGATTCTAAAAACAATATTTTTATTAAAACTCTTGTTGTGCTTTATTAAAGTTCTTTTGAAACTAGAAATGGGATCTCATTCTTTATTATTCAAACCCATCAGTGGAACTGAAGTTTTATTAAAAAATAAAAGAAAAGTTATTTCAACTGAAAATCAATAGAAGCAATTCTAAGGGGAGGTACGACGACAATTTATCAAATGAACATTATTTTCTATTATAAACATAAAAATAAAATGTCTATCATTAAGGACAATTCAATACTTAATGTACTTTAATTGAAGTTTTATATTTTATACATAATTTATTTATAATAGAGACTCATAATAAATAGCAAAATTATATATTAAATAGAGGAATGAAGCTATTAGCACGTTGAGCTTTATTTGATTACTCTACTTAAAATAGACTTACGTATAAATGGATATGTTTTTGTTTTCTTTCACACATTTATAATGGAACTAGAGCATGGCATTTAATAATTTTCGAAAGAATTAGTATTTTCTAATTTAAATTTTTTGTTTTCTTGTTAAAAATGTGTGTATCATACTGCAATTTCAAATGGCTTCAAATAATTAATTTAAATTGTATATAGGTTCTTATGATACACATTATAGCATTACGGAATTATGGATTATTATTATTATGCGATGTTGATATTGATATGGGATGTAACTTTTCGAATGTCTGTTTATTGTGCCCCCTTCTAGGTTTAGAGTTAGTCGCTAAGTCCTGTTGCGTCTATAAGAAGAAGTATAGAACCTATTTTACATAATTTTATTGCTTCTTCCATAAGGGAACATTCCCAGGAGTCTATTCCTTGGCTAATGCATGCAAAGCATTTTAACAGCACATGCGTGTCTGACTCTTCGTTCTCTTCGCAGAATAGACAGTTTGCATCAGTATAAATACCCGGTGTTTTAAGTTACAGAAGATTAATTATTGATGAATTTATATAAATAATAATTTTAATAATATGCACCTCCTTTTGTTTGCCAATCTGACACATAACAAATACGTTATTGTCAATTTAGATTTTAATTAAAATTCTATAATTTTTGTAAGTGCTGTATGAAGTTTTTTGAATCAATAAATAATAATTAATAATAATATATCCAGTCTCATAAGATGATATTTTAGTTAACAGGGCACTGCTGTTAAGATTCCTATAATGATTCTAAGTTTTTTCTTTGATAGATTCATACAATTCTAGTATCTTCTACTGTTATAAGGTATCAATAAGTGATTTTGATTGTGTAAATCCTGTTATAATAACCCATCCTTTTTGTTCTTGTTCTTCTTATTTTTATGAGAGAAAGGAGGTTACTGTATCCTAATCCATAGAGAGGTTTTAGAAAGGAATTGTGGATGCTCTTTAAACTTATCAACCTAGTAAATTGATTACACTTTCACATATTATCTACTCTTCTATTTACTTCTACTCATCAGTAAATATTTATATATAAACATGCAGTCTATATTTAAGTTTTCTATGATTCTATGGCCGTATATTAATAAAAATAAAATTAAAAATAAAAATCAATTTATATAGTACAATATATGTAATATGAAATATTTGTCTTTGAGTAAGTAATTTTTAATATATTATAAGGTCATAAGGTAATATAAAAAATTATTTACACAATTTTAACACATTTGGTAGGTAGTCTCTGCTTATTTAATACAAAATAAATTCAAGTATTCAAATATACAAAAAAAAAAAAATAGTTGTGAACTTACAAAAATATTGTATTAAAGCCACAAATATTATATAACTTTATTTATTATTAAAAATTGTTGTAATCCATATAAATTTGATTATTTTTTAATCCACACACGTTCCAATAATAAAATATGTCTGCAATTATCAAACTTCAGCGAATATCGCCAACGTGATTAATATTGTAATTTCTTTGAT
This sequence comes from Teleopsis dalmanni, assembly GCF_002237135.1. Classification (NCBI taxonomy): domain Eukaryota; kingdom Metazoa; phylum Arthropoda; class Insecta; order Diptera; family Diopsidae; genus Teleopsis; species Teleopsis dalmanni. The sequence continues at coordinate 153,185,475 of NC_051847.1, forward strand.
GTTTATTAAATTTTTCTTGTATTATTGAAATTATGATGTCGACGATGGCATACAGTGGCGGTTACACAATGACTGATGACTCAGTGGCGGACTGAAAAAGAATTACTTTTATTTTCGTTTCAAAATAATCGGGAAAAAATTATGGATAAAATATTATAAAACTACGACTAATAGCTAACGAAAATATGATCGATTCTAATCGAAATTAAAGAAAAGAAAATATTTAATAGATTCTACTATAGACAAATAATTTAATAACTTGTAAGAATTTGCGGTGAGCAAAAATAGAAACAGTATAGAAATAATATCCCTATAGATATAATTCCCTACTTATTGGTTATGAAACTATGAAGTGACGTTTTCAATTGGTAAATCTGGATTCAATCTACATTTACTCTCGATCTGTCAAAAATTTGTTGTCCAATCGAAAATTTTTGGAGTAGTATTGGTATACCTTTATATGTTTCATAACTATCAAATCACATTTTATCTGTCAAATCATATAAAACAGCTATTAATTTTAGGGTAATCTTGCTGCTCTGGAAAAATATCTAGAGTATTTTAAATTAATCTCAAGTGTTATACATTTTGCCCCAGATTTACCAATTAAAAATTAAAAATTACACTAAAAGTGCATTAAAAGAGCATCTCGATTGAAAAATGTACCCCAGATTTATTAATCGAAAACGCTATATAATTAGTTTTCTGTTTAATTATACATATTGATCAATCTGAATATTTAATATTCACAAAATATGTTTCAAAACAAATCATCAGTCAGTTTATGAGTTTTCACGAACTCATACTAAAGATAATATTCATTTGTAAAGTATTTATCATATGATGTTTTATGTATAATGCTCAATGGTAGACATTTCAAAACAAAGGAATATTAATTTAATAATTTAGTAATTTTCTTGTAAAGAATTGGCAGGAGGGTTTACCACTATTGTAACTATATGACAGAGTTATCAGTTGTGTATATAATGTAGAGCAGGGCTGTTCAGACCGGATGCGATCGCGGAAATGCAATATAAATCACTGTACAGATTGGAGGGCCGCAGAAACAGATACAAACGTTCGACTAAAATAAAAATACGGTAGTAATTTTATTAACTACTCAATTTAAATTTATCTATTTAATATTCCATAATATAAAATAATGTAGTTTTACCAATAAACCAAAAGAAAATTTGCGTAATTACAATGGATTAAAAACATGTCGTGGCCCTCACAAACATTAGTCGCATGTGGACCATATGCCGTATTATTGATAGCTCTGATATAGAACACCGGACCAAGTACCCTTCCATTTGATACTGCAGTTTTAATACGACAATAACTTATGTTAATGTTGCACATAAATGTATCGGTTACTAAAGATAACACCTCAAAATCAAGAAGCACAGTGTAGGAAGTAGTTCTTTTGTTTATACGAGTATATATAATTACTCTTATTTAGTTATTGTATAACTTTTGTTTACATTGTAATATGCAAAACTTTTTATAATTGAGTTATGTTAAGAATAGGATTATTGGCCGGTCAATGTAGATTGAATAATCACATATCGAAGTTATGAATTCAATCCAACTTAGACTACAGATACTGTACAGAAGAGACTGCATACCGTGTGATTGGGGAGTGCCCGGCACTGATGCACAAGCGGAAGAAACACCTGGGAGGGTATTTCTATACTGTCTTTTATTAAAGAAATCGGACTTGGAGAAACACTCTAATTCGACTAACAGGCACAATAGATCTTTTAAGTCAGAGTGCACTATCCCTTCTTTTCCAATAATAATATGTTAAGAACTGTTGTTGCTGAGAACAGAAAGCATTAACAAGAACAAATACAAAATCTATGCAAGTAAAAGAAATCGACAAATTTGCAACAACAATGATGTTGTTTTGTGTACTGTGGACGTTGTTTTTATATTATTTTATATCTTATTTTAAAACTATGCTATTTTTTAGTGTATGTATATATGTTATGTTGCTGTGTATCACAACGTAATAATTAATAGAAGGATAAAAATTTTTTTAAAAAGAAAGTAAGACAATATTTGATTTAATTATTTTAGTAAATGATGTAAAGGTTTTTTTTCAAATTTTGTAATTTTTCTCGTTAGGCTGAGTACAGATTTGGTACTTTCGTCCAATATCTTGTAAATAGTATATGTACTGTGCAAATCGCTCTAATCTTAAGTAATTGAGTGGGTGTACTCACTTAACCAGTAGTTAAGTGAAAATTTGATTATGAAATAGAAAGAAACTCATTGTTTTTAATTTTTATTGGAATAAATACTTTCTTAATGTAATAAAAACTATTGTCTTAGTCATTATACTATTACGTTTTAATAATCTAGAAAATGATCAACTATTGCATTTATATAAACAATATAACAATAAAAATAATTTGAATTAACATATTTCATAAAGTTTCGGAATATTTTTTTTATTTGTTATATGATTGTTTTTGTTATTTGTTTTTTTTATTTTTTATTTTTTTCTTCAAGTTTAACAATTAATTTTTACGAGTTGCAGTGGCGGTTGCCGCATCGTAATTATCATTTGAAATATTTAAAAGAAAACTAATACATTTAAAAGCATTTATTTTACATCATTTTTCATTTAAAAATTTTAATAATAATTTTTATTTTATTTTCTCATTTCATAAAATTTCTTCATTAACGTTTTGACCCATATTTCTCGGCTTCACTTAGGCCTGCGTGCGCATTAAAAACTTATTACTGACTTTGTCGATGTTGTTGTTGTCGGTATTGTTGCTGCTGAGGTTGCTGTTGCTGATGTTGTTGTTATTGTTATTGTTATTGTTGCCGTTAATCGTTACACAAATTTTTTTAATCGCTCTCACTTATTTTCGCGTAACAACAGTTGGCGTTGGTACCGAATTAAGCGGGAAAATATCTTCACTAAAACAGATTTTGGCAAGTAAATATTTGCATAAAAATTTGCAAAAATAAATTTTTACTTAAGTTTAAATAAAAATTGTTTTTTTCTGTTTCTAAATATTTGTATGTTTTTTAAATGAATGCAAATAAGTGTGTGCAATATTTATTTTTACGCATTCAATCATCATTTTTACTTAAATAATATTTCTCTTAAGCCAAAAATATTATTAAATAATCCACGATGAAAACGAGACTTTCTCTTCGATATTTGCTATATTTGCGATATTTGCGGCCTGTACTTAGCATTTCTGAGATGCGATCAACCATGCACTGAAATTTTTTCCTCAAATTTATTACTTTGACTTCGATCGAAAAATCCAAGTTCCAAGCAATAAAATTAATAAATTACTCGTACAAGGAAAAAGTTTAAAACTTAAAAGATTCTTGAAAAATTGGTATTAACTGTAAAATTTTATGATGCTATTTTTTATTATTATCGGAATTATTATCATGGTTATATATTTAAAAGTATGAGTACAGAAGTTATTGTTCTTCTTTTTAAAAAAAATTGGCCATTTGATTACTTACTGTAGTCGTTTTTTCCTTGCGAAGCATAGGGCCTCTTAAGAGGTTTCAATCATCTCGGCAATATTTTATCAAGAATTTAGCATATTCGATGTGCTAGCTGCTACTTAAGCAGGGGGATTTCCAGCACTTTCCTGTTTACCTCATAAAGACCAATGTCCATTTGAGTTTATTCCCATGCCGAAACATGATTTGATTTGCATGCATGGGGTCGATGAGTGCAAAGAACACAAATATAAAAACATAATTGTATTGCAGCCGATAAGTGTTATTTTTTAAAAAATTTCATTTTAAATTATTCAACTTTTTGAATTTACATATTTTGTTTTTATTTTTATTGAATTTGTTTGACTTTGTGCGCTTTTTTGTTTTGCAAAATAATTGCACACATATAAAATCAGCTGATAGAGACAGCAATTGAAATTATTAAACAGAAACATTATAAAGTGAATAAGTGTTACAAAACGATCAAATAATTAGATCAATTGTTATACAAAAACCTAAACAATCGTGTAATCTTGTACACTGATTTAGCAATTTAGCAGAATATTTTAATTTAATTAGCAAATTTTAAATTTATTAGCAAATTTTAATTTTTACTTGAATTTGGAATTTTGAGCATTTGAAATTTACAGGTATTAAATTATTTTAATTTAATTAATTTAGGATACCCTTTTAATTTAATTAAATCTAATTAAATTAATAGGGTATCGAAAAGGTATGAGTGGGCAAAAAACATCACCTCTGCGGAAACAAAACGCAGTACAAAAAACAATGGAGAAGGAGGTATTAAACATACCTTTATCCCCCAAGCCTGATGATAGTGTAGAGGATAAGCTGGTACAACTATCTGCGATGATGGAATCACAAAGGCATATTAATAAGGATATGCGGGATCTGCTTGCACAGATAGTTAAGATGTATAAGACGGAACAAGAAAGGGGGCCACAAGTGCCGTTGGTGGCTAAGAGTGTAGCTTCCATTAGCGTGCAAACCCAGGGAGCACTAAAGCGTGCTGCGAAAGAAAAACCGAACGGTCCACCACCCAAAGTCCAAATTAGAGAAATTGGAAGTAAGGAGCAGGAAACGAATTTTCACAAATGGCAGCTAGTGCAAAAGAAAAAAGGGAAAACTGTGCCAAATCTGGACCTCATTAAAGCGCCTAGAGTAAAACCGGAAGCAATTCTCATTAGTAAGACGGCAGACAAGTCTTACGCTGAAATGTTAAAGATCATTAAAACAAAACCAGAGCTACAAGAATTCGGAAAAAACGTGAACAAAATCCGAAAAACTAAAGAGGGGGACATATTGATTCAGCTTACCAAAGAAGCTGGAAATTTAGCGAAGGACTTCTGCAATGAAATGAAAAACACACTTCAGAATTGTGCTAGTGAAAAATCTTTAACACAGCACACCCTAATAGAATGCAGGGATTTGGACGAGATAACATCCAACGAAGAGGTGCGCGCGGCGATTGCTGATCAATTTCCAGCAATAAATGTAAGTGACATCAACGTCAAGTTTTGGCGTGCCGCAAGGGACAGCACAAGATCAGCAATTATTGACCTTCCTACTAAGGATGCCAGTGTATTGATTGCAGCTGCCTCAGTCAGAGTTGGCTGGGTACGCAGTAGGATCAGAAAGCATATCACACCCATGAGGTGTTTCAAATGTCTTCAATTTGGACACGCTGCTAGACAGTGCAAAAGCGATAATGACAGATCAGGCACATGTATGAGATGTGGACAAGATGGTCACAGGGCAAAAACGTGCTCGGCGCAACCAAAATGCATCCTATGTCCGGAAAACTGCAACGGTGGCAATCTACACTACTCAAGAAGTTCCAAATGTGAATTCTACAGGAAGGCTATAAAAAATGATTAAATTTCTGCAATTGAACCTAAATCGATGCGAAGCTGCCCAAGACCTTTTATCCCAAACAGCTTTGGAATTAAAGACAGATGTACTCATAATTAGTGAGTTTTACAAATCAAAAGAAACCTCCAAATGGGTACAAGATACTACTGCAAAGGCTGCCATTTGGCTAGGACAGGACATAGTGTTTGAACCAACAGTATTGATACAAAAAGAAGGTCTAGTACTTGTCAGAATCCGGGGTATCTATGTGTGCAGCTGTTACATATCCCCAAATATCTCCCAAGAGAGATTTGAAGAGTTTCTTGATAGGCTATCAGGAACAATCAGAAACAAAACTCCCATCATTGTTGCAGGGGATTTCAATGCTTGGGCAGTCGAATGGGGCAGTAGTAATACAACGCGCCGAGGTAGAGCCCTATTAGAAACGTTTACCTCACTAAACCTAATACAACTGAACAATGGGCATAGCCCAACGTTCGATAATGGTAGAGGCGTTTCCTACATAGATCTCACCTTTGTCAGCCCGTCATTAGTAAGGGGTTCGCAATGGAATGTAACAAACCACTACACCCACAGCGACCATCATGCAATTCTTTTTTCCTTATCGCTAAAAGAGAAGTTTGTTTTGAAAAAATCGCAGAGAAAAGCACAGCAAATAGGCTGGAAAACTAAGTATCTTGACACAGAGATAATGGAATTCATGACCGAAAACATGAGTTTCGGAGTCGGGGATGCTTTTGAAAAATCAAATCACCTTATGAAGGAATTATGCAACGTCTGTGATGCATCAATGCCAAGAAAAGGCAGAGGTAATGGGCGCCCATCAAACTATTGGTGGACGGAAGAAATAGCTTTACTAAGATCTCAGTGCTTTGCCTCCCGTAGGCAATTCCAACGTCACAGATCGGGAGTAGATGCGGAAAGGCTTCTACAAAAATACCGAGAGAACAGATCTAAACTTAAAAAGGCAATTATTAGGAGTAAGAATAAAGCTTTTCAAACTCTGATCAATGATGTAGACCAAAATGTCTGGGGCGATGGCTACAAAATAGTAATGCGTAAATTTAAGAGGTTAAGAGGCTCGGTACCTTCATGTCCTAAAATAATGGCGAATATCGTGAAACATTTGTTCCCAAAAAAGGGAGAACTTAGAATTTTAATACCGATAAACACCGATTTAAATGGGATACCTCCGGTTACAAATTCTGAAGTCATAGCCGCTTCTTCCAGAGTTAAGCCCAATAAATCTCCTGGTTTGGATGGAATTCCCAATACTGTACTGAAGAAGGCAATACAAAAACAAGCTTCTATATTTACGGATGTTTACAACAGCTGCCTACAGGAAGGAATCTTCCCTTCGTGTTGGAAAAAGCAAAGATTGGTGCTTATTCCTAAAGGTAATAAGTCCCCAGAACTGCCATCATCTTATAGACCTTTATGCTTATTAGACACTGCAGGTAAGGTCCTTGAAAGAATTATAAGTTCTAGATTAGAAAAATTCACAGAGGCAAGTCAGGGTCTATCAAATAACCAATTTGGCTTTAGACCTAAACGCTGTACTGTTGATGCTGTACTACATGTATGCAACATTGCAAAGGAAGCTACTAAGGGCGTAAGGTGGCTAGGTGGTACTAAAAAGTACTGCGCGGTAGTGACCTTAGACGTTAAAAATGCTTTCAACACTGCTGAGTGGAGTAGCATCTTAAATGCACTGATGAAAATGAGAGTCCCAGAATATCTTTTGAAAATTATAACATCATATTTTAAAGACAGATTACTCTTATATGATACAGAATCCGGACCCAAAATATATAGGATTACGGGAGGGGTCCCCCAGGGATCAGTTCTAGGGCCAATTCTTTGGAATATCATGTACGATGGTATCCTTCGAATTGAAAAGCCGGACGGAGTGCACGTAGTTGGGTATGCAGATGATATTGCAATAGTAGTGGTTGCAAAAACTCTAGACGAAGTGGCTAGGAATTGCAGCGCTACTATTGCGGCAGCTAAATCGTGGCTGCAATACAGCGGATTAGAGCTTGCTGAACATAAAACTGAGGTGCTATTAATCACAAGTAGGAAAAAGATTGAACAACTCTCAATTAAAGTGGGTGGAGTAGATATACAATCTAGCCCCCAACTTACATATCTTGGTGTAACCTTAGATAGTAGGTTGAGTTTCAAAACTCACCTAAAACAATCGGGAGATAAAGCAGCACGTGTCTGCAACGCATTATCTCGATTAATGCCAAACATAGGAGGTCCCAAGGACACCGCTAGAGTTCTTTTAGCATCAGTCTCCAAGTCGGTGATGCTTTATGCTGCTCCGGTGTGGGCACATGCTACAACCATTAAGTCGTATTCACGTCTAATGAAAAGTGCACATAGATTGTCAAACCTACGCATCTGCCGTGCTTACCGTACAGTATTCGGACGATGCTGCGGGAGTATTGGCTGGACGCATGCCAATAGACCTTGAAGCGTTCTTGGCCAGAGACAATTTCTTA
>NC_051847.1:153193457-153207105 GCF_002237135.1 Teleopsis dalmanni
ACTAAACTTTTGCAATTAATTTTTCACTCAATGTGCTTTTGTATCTATAAATGAATTAGTGAATGAAAAGTTTTTAATATGAAAATTAACTAATAAATAAAAAAATATTAAAAAGGTTTGAGCTAAATTATTTAAATTAAAGTAAAACAGTATTTGTGGAGTGGAATAAAAAATACTATTTTTACCAAATGTGTACCGAACCCTATTCACACGTGAATAATTCAGTATGTCACACTTTGTTTATCTGAAATTGTAATAAACTATTTAGTATACTTAATATGTAAAACTGTAATTTTATATATGCTTAGCACAATAAGAAAAAGTTCTATAAAAACTAAAACTTGTAAATTGTATAAAGGTAAACATATTAAAGTTTTATTCAAAATATTTTAGTCCTCGTTTTTCTCTTGGTTGAATTGGGAATTTGCATAAATAAAATAGAAGCATACATTGGTATTTTGCACACAAGAGGATATCTATTCTACTTAGAAAGAAATAAGTTCTGCAAGATGAATTCACACAAAGTTTATATTGTATTTTTGTGGTTAAACAAACCAACAGTTTTGCTATTTCTCAGGGTTTTACCGGAAAATACACTTTGTGAATACATTTTTTTTTATAATTTAAAATACTTACATGTATACATTTACATATAAATATATATAACACCATTGTATTACTGTTGTAATTTGCAAATATTTTAAGTCAAAAGTGTAATACTGTGTTACACTTTATTACGAAAGGAACAATTAATTTTCTAAATTGTTTCTATTTAAAGTATAAGTAGTCAGATGTATATAGCAATGAGTATCTAAATAAATTAAAGCTTATAGTAAGGGGTTAATAAGCTTTATACAGAGTGTTATGCATATTGTGGCTCACAATGAAAATCTAAGTAGAATAAAATTTAGATTTTTATTCAATCTTTATTTCAATGTATTTTACTTACTGTAAGGTGTAACATGCATTATTGAAATTTTCTCTACGGTACATCTTAGGTTCACGTTATGTATAGTGTCACGGGCACGTCAAAATCGGCTGTTTCGGATTATGACGAAAATGCCCGTTATGCAGCTTGTCACATCAGTTTGTCAATTTTATATTTCTACTTATATTTTTTTACTTCTTTGTTGTACCTACACTTTAAAGGAAATATATACATATATACATACAACACGGCTTTGACTGAGGTATGAGGCACAGATAACCTCGGCTCTAATGATCGAATTTAAACCGATATTTAATCTCAATCTCAATTTTTTTGTATTGACGGCAACAACATTTTTGATTTTGCCTCCTGACACTCTAAATAACATGGGCCTTACAGTACTAGATCAATTTGAGTACTAGATTTGAATTTGAGGCTCATTGCTAATCATTGCTCAGCCAAAACTTGACGAATGCTCGCCACCAAAGGCTATAGAGTTAGAAGGTTAAAGTGCGTAGGGACCATGATTTTTTTTATGCCTCACAAAAAATTGTAATGGTTCCAAATTGCACGATCTTCCAGACTAATTCAAACTACTAAAATGTTTTTCGCATAACAAAGTTAAAATCGAACCTCTTATAGTCGCCATATTTATATCTTCAGTCTAACGTCAGAAAATAGCAATATAATTATCAAGTTGAAGAAGCATTTCGTGTGGGTTGCAGTATACATAGTCCAGAATAAAATTAATCTGAAATACAAGTCTTGAATACAATTTTATTGAAATATAAACTGATTAATATCTTTCTTGCCAAGCATTTTTTTGTTTACAGCAGATAACTAAATTTTAAATAAGCAGCGAATACATGGAGAAATAATAAAGTTTATATGTTGCCAGTTTAAATCATTATATATAATATCAAGTGTTATATATAATTTCCAAATTTGAAAATTTGACTGCCGAAAAGGATATGTGCGAAGTTTCATTACATAGTTCAAAAACAGAGAGACGTTTAGAGTGAAACAGACAGGTGTACAGACAGACAGGATTATATTAGCTCAACTTATCAAGCTAATCAAGAACACATATATAATTTATGGGGTCTATGACGTTTCCTTCAATATGGTATAAAAATCTTGACAAATCGTATATATCCTTTACAAGTGTTTTTATATCAAGACAATCTTGATAAATCTTAGACTGGGCATACCATATGATGCCTTATGTTTGACATATGTTTTTTACAGTGTTGTAAAATCAGGACAACCAAATGAATAAATATTTATATACATATATGAATCTGTAGAAATTTTTGATAAACGGTAAAATTGTTCATTAGAATTTATTGGCAATTCAATGCATTAGAAATTGTTATAATCCATGATATTAGAAATATATATCGCAAAAATGTGCTCATAAAGCATTGTATTTTTGTCTTAGATTCTATGGTAACAAGCCATGTCTCAGAGCCGTGAGAAAGTGCCGATTATATGTAGATGATATACATATATATAAAAAACTATTAGTCGTATTGATGGTTTACTGTTTTCGTTTTTATCTATTAATAATATAACAACGTTTTATTTTACTTTTAGTAGAAGTATTTCGTATATTTAATCAACATCTATTGATCACCATTGTAATACTATGGCTTTAAAACGTTTCATTGTATCCGACAATTATTTTTATTTTATTTAGTGAATGACACAGAAGTTGACTAATGCATATTTAATTGTGATCTAGGATTCTTGTTAAAAGTTTTTGCAATACACGGACATTTTATTACAATTTTACTTCGGGTGGAATAAGAATGCAGCATTGAATTTGTGGAGTTTATAGTGAAAGAATCATATCACATTCAGCACAATATAAAATAATTTACCCGCTAACTTCTGCAGCTTTGGATGAGACAGATATTTTTTACTTTGGTGGAAGCAGTTATGAACCATTGTCATGAGTTCTTCCAAGGGACGTGAGCAGTTTTAACACTAGTAAGGAACTGATGTTTGATAATAATTTTATTTTAATTTCTATTTAATTCTCTTGAATATATGGACTAAAAATTGAAAAGAATTAAAATTGTAACATGAAAACATTATAAAACTTTAATGTTGCATATCTAATTTAATGCTTATTAAGTTAAAGCTTTAATACAACTAATATTCATATGAATAAATATTGTTTATGTTAACTTTTATCAAAATTTCTTTAAGTGTTACGTTTAAATTTAATACATAAACTAATAGCTGCAGTTAATATTTTTTTAAAGTATAATAAAATGTTTCACAGTTGAACACAACAAACCATAGATAAATTTTTTTTTAAAACTAAAATATAGTATTCTCATTGTTATTATAAATTCTCATTTAACTTTATTTATTCCCAATTACAATTCCATTCCATGTTTCCTAATTTATTTCCATTTGAATTTTAGTGTGAAAAATTGTTAGCTGGTTGTAATGTTCATCCGAGCGTAGTCCCAGTACACTCTTCCTTTTATATTTGCAGCAAAAACTACGGAATGAAAAACATAATAAAATCTAAATTAACTGCAATAAAAGCAAATACATATGCTTTCCGAAAAACGGTGTCAAATAAGCGAAAAATTAGTTTCATGTTGGAAAAGGATTTTTTTGTGGATATTTTCGAAATTACTTTTTGTTTAGTTACACAGTTCTAATAAAAGACAACAGAGAGGTAAATTCTATTTGCATGATATTGTTTATATCGTAAGTTGGGGAAAATTTAATAACAGATCCATATTCATTATTTATCAAAAATTATCACTTAATGTAGGTGATAATTCAGTATTTATCTCAATGAAACTGAATTTTTTAGTCCGATTATAATGAAGCTTATTAAATTTATACATAATACATATAATTATATATATCATATATATCCTACTAGCGGACCCGACAGACTTCGTTCTGTCAAAAAGATTTGAAATGTGGCAGTTTTTGTTCCTACCTATTTTATAGTCGAGGCAAAAAAGTCTCCTGAACAGAACAGTCACCCTGGTGAGTGGGGTTCAGCTCGGGTGACCAAATTATCTTCTCTTCCAAGAACTTTGGCCACCCTTCTAGGATCCACTAAAAAACCCCGACTGGGATGACTGCCAGAGGGTTTCAAACTAAGAGGCGAATTTAGGGTTCAAACCAGATTGAAAAATAATCTAAAGGGACAGTGGAAACCTAAAGGAGACATATATATAAAAAGTGGGTGGCTCGCTTGGATAGTGGAGATAATAATCTGCAAAGGAAGTCATGGGGATTTAATAAACATACCTACAATAATCAACAACTTATTACAACAAACTCATCTATTCTGGTTATGTTCTTGTCTTCTTATATATAAAAATGAATTGAAAAATGGTAAGCGCATAACTCAACAACGCCTGGACCAATTTGGAACTAGTAATATTTTGATTTTTTTCTCGCAGTAAAAACCATCCTAGCAATAATTTGATTTTTTTCTCGCAGTAAAAACCATCCTTGGACTTCAACGAACATTTAAAAAAAAGAATTGACCAAATTGGTCCAGGCGTTGTTGAGTTATGCGCTTATAAACACATTTTGCGATACATTTTTATTTATGAGATATATATCTTTTTAACTCCTTCCAGTAAAAGAACTTACAAAAACTCGAAGACTCAAGAGAACGCGACCCGTAGATACTGTTTAAAACAATATCTTCAATAAACTCGACCTTATTATTGAATGAGCTGTCGATTAAAAACTTTCCTCTATCAGATTCAAACAAGCATTTAATGTTTTCTTACTATTAAATAGATGTAAAATTAATAAAGGAAATGAAAAAAAAACAAATAAGAGAATGTGTCAATATTGTATTCATAGTGTATCGATAAATGCTCCGTGTACAAAGTATTCGGAATTTAAAATTTGAAAAATATGCCTAAAAGATTTTATTCAAACATAAAAGAACTATGTGAAGTCGGTGTTATTTTTTATTTTCGATTAATTCGATTTTCTGGAAAATTAAGAAGCAGTTATGTTGACATTCACGTATTCTCGTATAATGTATGGTAAAATACAATATAAGTTAATATTGTGCGACATATATACTTATAATATCTTCTACTATTATTTATAATTTTCCAAAAAAATATAAAAAATTTTTATTTGAGAAACGTTAAGTGCGTTTTGAAAGGATTTCTAGCAACGTATTCCTTACACCATCGTACGTGACTTTCTTCAATTTTCTTAGTTAAAATTATCTCTTTGAGGAATGAGTTTTAAGTTGACTGTAGTTGTAGATGAATAGTTCCAGAAACTTCGACTTCAAGCACAGGAAAAATGTGTGACCAATTTGGTGAAAAGCGGGCATAGTTTAATTGGACTCGTTGTGGCTTACTTTATAGGCATATAATACAAATGTTTAAGTTAATAGATAGTTTTTTTGTGTTTTATTGAATGATTATGCTTAGTTTATCCACAGAAGTTTGCCGTCAAAAAGTTCATAACGATGGCGAACGTCAAAAACAGTTACACCCAAATTTCAGCACATCAGATATCATGATTGAATCATAAAATACTGTTAAGAATATTTAGTGAATTTCTAGTGGGTAAATTTTAAAAAACGTTTAGTACATCTAAAATGTCATCTAAAGTAAAAAAAGAAATTGCTTTTGATAAGCAATCTATTATCTGAGCTTCAACACTTTTTTATAGAAATACTCTCCCATATTTGACATCCTGCCATGTTAATTTAATTCAAATATTTAATATGGTCTGAATCGTTAGAGTACCAGACCGCTCTGAAATGAAATCAATTGAAGTTATTATTTTTATTTGTAGTACAGACCAAGTTTTTAATTACATTTCGCAATGTACAAACAATCACAGTTCGTTAATTTCTACCTCACTGTGTGTGGATTTTATTGGTCTCAGGAGGGCTTTAAATGTGCATAATAAATGTAACAATATTTTGTGATATTAAACCACAAAACAAACACAAATTGAGTTGAAGTTTGCACACTGAGAAAAAATAATATATGTAGAAATAAATTCGAAATCAAAATAAAAACCAAATTGAAACTGAAACTGAAATTGTGTGTTGAATGTGTCAAATACAAGCTTTTGAATAATAAATTTTTATGAGCCAATTTGATTTGTGGTAATCGTTGCAATTTGGCTTTCGGTACTTTGCATTTAATATTTCACTTGAATTTTTTATTAAAACGCCAACATATTTATGACATAACATATGCATTCTGAAACATATTAAAAAAATTTTCAATATAAATTAAATTAAATGCAGCTTCATTATTATTAATTTTATTAAAAACATAGCTTTTAGCAAAATTTAACAAAACCAAAAAAGATTACCATGTTAAAAAATTTATTTTATCAATGCAATTTTAAATTTTATTCAAATATGCATTTGACAGTTTTTGATATTTTAGAGTAGTAAATAATTAAAACGCCAATACACAATTAAAAATAACTTAAAAGTTATAATAAAAGAGATTTACTTATTAAATTAATAGTATTGAACTCTCATTGTTAACCCATATATGTGAATATTTTTTTGTACCTTAAAATAAATACATTTTTTATGCTTTTTTTTCGACAAAAAAAAAAAATTTACTGCACAAAATATCACAATTAAAATATTAAAATTTCAATAAGTTGCCTATGCAATTTTCAATCATATAGGGCTAGCTATATTAAGTGGACTCATCTGACAATAGATGAGAACAGTTGAGAATGACTATTGATAGTACGTTTTTAAAATGTCAGCTATTGCAAAATTTTTGCTATGAAGTAGTATCAACCGTCGATACTGACTGACATATTAGGTGGACTTATCTGAACACAGATAAGAACAGGTGAGAATGACTATTGATAGCACGTCTTTAAAATGTCAGCCATCAGATAATTTTTGCTATGAAGTAGTATCAACCCGTTAATACTGACTGACACCCAGAAGGATTTTTGGCGAACAACCATTATAAGTGATGATTTAACAAAGTGAGAGTTTCTCACAATGGAAAAGCATCATGTTATTAAAAAAGCACATCTTTATAGCCAAAAAATGACAGTGTGATGACGAGATTGTGCTGATATGATCACCGGAATATGCTTTTTTGAAGACTTCAAAGCAACAACTACCAATTAGGTGCGTTATCGAGCTATGATAACCACTTGATTATTAAAAAATTGTGATTTTTGGCATTCGTCCAAATTAACACCATCACACTTTTTCTATGGCTATTTGAACCTAAAGGTTTATATCCAGAAGTCAAATATATTAGACGAACTTAAGGCAGCATCCACCAGGTCGGAGTAATGGAATTGAGTCAAAAATACCAAAAAAAACAGGTACATTACACTAGTCGAGCTAAGGGTGGCCTCGTTTAGGCTACCACTAGATTTAACTAAATCTCTCAAATCAATATAGTTAAACGAAGGTTAATGATCCCAGTAAGTGGGTACTTCTATATTAAATTTTTATTATATTAAATTTTACAAGTAATATTATATGGCTGTAACTTTACAGAAGAATTTAATACGCATAGAGATACTTATAGAGCATTATAGGTATTATGTTAGAATAGGTAGAAGGAAAATTTTCCTAATGTTTAGAAAAAAAAACGTTAATACGATAGAATGTAGGAGCTGTGGTACTTGCACAAACTTAGGCGATTGCCAAATATAGTATTTTGTGATAAGAAAAATGTCCGAACTTAACAATTTGTAAAATCCCAAAATAATCGGCTCTAATATATAGATATATTATACGAATATTTAGATAGCCGGAGCTTTAACATTTACGATAATTCAGGCTGCCCTGATACTCAATAATTACTTTAACACCCTGGCGTCAAGTTTAATGGGAACAAGTTTTGGGAAATACAATAAAGCCACGAGAAAATTAATATTTGGTTAAAAAAAGAAAGATGTTTCAAAAAAGATTTCGCACTATCCCACAACGTACGTATTTATCAGATGTGGATGTGGGGCATGAGGCAGGAAAGATTTGTTTTAAAAAATATCAAAGTGTTGATGTACTCGAATTGTACAAGGTTATACATCTTCGAAAATGAAAAAAGACTTCATAGCTTCATATCTATGCAACTTAGAATTGTTTTTAAAATTTTTTTTCTCAAGTTAATAAAATTGAAATACAAAAATTAATGATAAAAAACGACTTGAAGACTTTATTAGCTATAAACGTTTCAAATCAAAGCTAGTTATTACTATAAAAAACAAAAACTGATATTAATCCATCAACCTTTTTTGAACATAACTACTCACTACTCAGTTTAATAGAAAAGTGTAATTGCATTAATTTTGAAATCATTGTTTTATCTTTCAATTTTATATTTCATTAAGAAATAAAATTAAAAAATAAAAAATTAAAAATATAAAATATCCATTTATATTTCTTAAAATTGATTGTATTAATTTTAATGTATATCAGTGAGAAAATTTTTATTAACTTTCATAAACTATTCTTTCGTTCCAATCATCAATTGTATTTTTATTGAAATTCAGACACTTGTGCCACCTTTTTTAAAAATTGAAAAAAAGGATTTTTCATTCAGCTGGCAAGAAAATAAAATTGCCAAAATTGATATATTCTATTGTGTTTCTTATCCACAATGATGCATAAATTGAATTATAATAAGACTTCATGCAATCTATTTTAGATGGAATGGAATTATGGTTTCAATTGAAATTTCATTTTTATTAACGAATATTGAAAACCACAAAGTGAAGCCAATACTGACATCGAAAAGAAAATTGATTTAATAAAATTGCTATTTTTTCCTCAAATGCCATTTGCGTAAAATATATTTTCTTTTTATTTTTATTCATTAAATTTTATAAATTGAGTTTATATTGTAAGGATTATAGCTAAATTGAAACGTTTTCTTTTTTGCATCACTAAAATAATACGTAAATATTTGTGAACAAATAAAACTATTGTCATTTAGATATACTAAAATATTTGTTAAAAGTATTAACTAAAAATGTTATTTAAGCCTAGAAGTTAATATTTATTACTTTTGTAATATTATACAAAAATACAAAGATAATAATACTTTTATTATACACAATTTAAGTGTTATATTGATTTATATTTTATTTAACTAAAACTAAAGTTATGATTTATTATTAGTGAAATTACTGATTTCACTAGTAATTGATATTAATATATCAAATAAAAATCAATTATCAAATATAAATCGATATTTTCGTCTTTTCTACTAACAAGAATTCTTGCTAACAAACTATGTACGCACTATAAATTAATTAAACAAAATTCGAATATTTCCTAAGGCCACTGATGATGAGTACTTGGCAATGCTAAGCGTTATATGACCAACCAAATTTGATTAAATTATTTAAATTTTTGTTTTTGCCTTTTCTTTTCTATTCAAACCCTTCTAACTTTTAATAAATAGTTTCTTTGTCGCCATAAGAAGCGTAACTTTCGACAAACGAATTAACTTTAAAGAATTTTTAAGTTAACAGTTTACAGTCAAAATGTATATTTAATGGCACCATATTTTTTATTTAAATTTTGATAATCTAAACTCGAAAATCATTCTAAAACTATTTTTTGTTGATAGGTTTTCGAGATATGAGACCTGCAAATTTTTGTTTTTGCTGTTTTTGTACACAGTTTTACATGTTACACCATATCTTATGTTATAAACGACCGACTCGTTTTAACAAGATATCAAATAAAAGATAATTTAATTTCCAACCATCGTTCCATATTATTAATCGCTATTTTCCAAGAGGTTTAGTAGTTAGAATGTTATAGATATATACATGACAAAAAAATAAAAGCTTTGTTCTAATCAAAATACGAATCGAAAAGTTATTTCATCGCCGAAAAATAATAACAGGTCTCTTAATTATTGACTATACTTTAATAAAGAAAATAAGGTAAAAGAAGAAGAAGAGGAAGAAGAAAATAATTATAACACTTGAAAAAATCTTAATGGTAAATATCAAAGAAGGGGAATGGAAAAGTTAAAGTGTTTTAATTGTAACTCTTGAAATTTAAAATTTTATAAAGTATAAAATTTTAGTGTATTTAATAAAATTTAATAAAATTAGTGTATTTAATAAAATCACTTTCTTGAAGCATTTCCTTATATAGGTAGTTCTTTCATTCAATACATTTTTTTCACAATTTCAAGTCAGCTTAATTTTTTTTAGTTCATTGCTTTAAAAGGTACCAACAGGTACTTCGGTGCTCCTTGAAATGTATTTTAAATGATTTTTCTTTTTTTAATGTTTGTTTTTCAAATACGAAAATCCCATTTCAGACTTTTTCTGCAATATTTCTCTGCTTGTCATATGTCCTTGCCAATAGTTGACAACGAATTTTTTTCTTTTTGCTCACACCAAAAATACACAAAAAGCGATGTTCAAATTACTTCGTAGTGCTTTCATGATTTGCAGAATGGCAGAGCAGGATTAAGTAAATGGTTTTCCATTTTTCATTTATTATTTTTTTACGAATTATAGACAGCATCAAGCAATATTTCCACACACATTACAAATATAGAAGACGTGCATTTTGCTCTATGACATCAGCAGAGCTCCTACAATGCCCGCATCATATTTGCAGTTGATGTCAGTTCCATGATTGAATGCAGCACGTTAAGCAAACTTTAAAATGTCAAAGATAAACTCGAAGGTGTCACAAAGCCACAGCAGCTCATAATTTTGTTCTTTGCTGATTTATTGCAAGGGTGTGTGGCAGTTACAAAGTGCAGTTGATATTGTGGCAACCAAGCCAATTTCGTTCATAGCAAAAAAGTTTACCAAAAACCTCTTTGTGATACGTTATTCATCAACAAACCGCATAGTAGCTTAACCTACCAAGTTGACAGCTCCCATTTTAAATAAGTTTCTTTTGATAGAAGACAGCATTGGTAGAAGTTTGGTCACAGAACACAGTAAAACTGTTGCTAAAAAAAAAATTAATTGGTTTCTTTCATAGCAGCTTTAACCAAAGTCCTGTTCTCATAAATAATCAAAATTTTTTAATGCTTACAATTTCATTAAATTCAACAAGTGTCTTATAACTTCAAGTTGATTGAAACATATTTAAAGTGGAAATGGACTTTAGGTATACATACCTTTCGATTATATTTAGGTATTCAGATAGTTTTAAAAGAACACTGCATTTGTTAACTGATAAAATGCAATTTAGTGTCTGTATATCATATTTTTTTTTTATTTTAATTTTAATTTAATATAAAATATTTTAATGTACATTGAAGTCAAATAGTGTAGTTTTTACGTTCCTAAAAAGTTGAGGAATAGAATAGATACAAATGTCCAAAAAAAAAATATTTATTAGCATTACCATTAACCAAATTCAGCGAATTTAGAAGTAAAATAATTTTTTAAATTAGAAAAAAATCTATTCAGAATTTACTTAATATTACGAAGAGTACAGTTTTCGAGGAATTTGATTTAAGTAAGACATTTGTTAATTATTTCATAATTAAGAGTTTTATGTCCAATGACAAGAAATCGAAGTTTGAATTAAAAAAGATGGCAATCATGTGGAAATTCTCAAATTTAAAAAATTTTTTCGATGTAATTCAGACTTGACACATTGATACTCAGTGGTTTCATGCTCTATTTAAGAGCCGACTTATTTATTTTCCGCGATTTTATATAATTTGTTAATATAAAAAGATTAAGTAAGTACCTCAGTTTATTTACACTGAAAAACCAGAGATTCTAGTTCAAACCGTATTGATTCAGTGCTGATGTGCAAGCATATATCGATTGTTCGGATAAGATTTGAATTTGTTATAGCAACTCATGATTCCTGATTAAATATAAAATTGACAAAAAAAAATTATAAAATTATATGAGTGGAGCTTACGTTTTGGCACTGTCAAATGTTACTAAGTGTTTATTAATTTACGTTAATTAGTTAATTCATTTAACTATTAATTATTTATTAATAAATTAGTTTAATTAACAGTTTTTTTAAGTTTAAATTGAGATTTTCATCTCCAAATCAAGTACTTATAGGTGTGCTATAAGAATCTGAAGATTAATTTGCTAGGATTTTTCTTTGATATTATAAAAGGTATGCATCAAAACTTTTTTTCAAGAAAATGAAGTTTCTATCTAAAATTCAATTATTTAGAGATATGCTATAGAGAAGTGCAAAGCTAACTCTGCTAATCTTATCCTGTGGTATTATACAAGGCATGCATAAGTTTCTCTTATTATAAAGTGCAGATGACTTTTACAGTTATCCAATATAAGCCCTACAGATATAATGGAATATCCATAGCGTGTAGGTACCAGTTTCATTATTTTTTTATGAAATGTAAATAATTAATTATTTTCGGGTGTTTAACACAGATACTTATCGACGAAGTTTTATCTTAGAGTGTAGAAGGAATATACAAATTTTTACTTTAAGAGTTGATTTACACAAAATTTTATATGAATTTTAAGCAATACTTACAATATTTAAACATTTAAATTGTAATAATATTTGTACAGTCATTAAATTTTTGAACACAAAACAAAATCTTATTTAACATATTACATTTTTCAAAATTCTATTTAATATTCAATTAAAATAATTTTAAAGAACTTATTTTGCAACTACAGAGTTACAATTACAATAATGACTTTAGAAATGACAATTTTCCAATTTTAATAAATTCCTGAAACCAATGCAACATCACATATGCCTTTTGAACTTTGAACTATATTCCTAATATTAAAAGTACTTAAATAGATTTCAGCCCTTTGAACTGAAAATATGTATGTTTTTAATTACAACAGTAATTTTATAATAAAACCTTTACATATGTGCACAGATATGTAATTAGGAATAATTGCTTTAAACTAATAATTATTAATTAGTTGGTTTGTTTGTTTAAATCCTTGGGCAATTAAGTTTATTTATTTTGGGGCTTAAATTTAAACCCTCGACTTCACATTTTAGTCAAACAAGCAAAGCAAAAACATTGTGAAGTATAATTTGAAACGTGGATTTTATCACCATAGTTTCGATAATCTATTCGTTTTATTTACGTTACGATTCCATCAACTTTAATTAAATAATTAAGTGCAGCAATTTACTCAACCTCAGGCTAGTAATTTAGTGATTTCGTATAATTAGCAGTTTGTTGATAGATACGGCACTATGATAACATTGCTTTAAGTTATATAGTGGTATTTGAGCTAATAAGTATATAAAAATATTTACTTGAGTATTTACAAATATAACTTGCCTTAATAGCATAGCTTCAATTTAATTAATTTGTATTAAATTTTTTTAGAGAAAAATTCACTAGAATTACATTTTAATGTTGAAAAAGCCTTTGGCATTTCCAGATACATTTACAATATGTACGTATGTTAGATATATGTTAAATTGTAAAAGCATTCATTAAAAGATACATTTAATTAATACATAGTTATTTTACGATGACAAATATACGAATATTTTTACTAAGGAGCACATACTATTTATATATATTTACTTATTTATATATATATTTATGTCTATCACAATAAACGAAAGGTAATATAATAAAAATTAACATTTACTATAAAGCAGTACTTCAAAAATTTTTGTTACAAATTTAATTTATGAAAATAAATTTCGTTATAATTATGAATTGAATGTTTAATCAAATTAATAAATTCAAATTTTATAGATAATTTTTTTTTTTTTTTTTTTTT
>NC_051847.1:153207205-153218587 GCF_002237135.1 Teleopsis dalmanni
TATCATACGTACGCATTATGTGGTGCCAGATATGCCACACGGTGGCAGTTTTAACATTTTTTTTTATATTAAGTATTAACCTTTAACTAATTTTTTGTTGTATTTTAAAACAATTTCGACTACTCTGTAATGATTTCAATAAATGCATAAATATTGTAAATAACTACACAACTTGACAAATAGAAAAAATTTAAGACTAATACATTATGTTCGACAACAGAACACATCAGTCTATAAAAAATAATATCTTATGGCTAATTTTTATCACTGGCATTGCAATTACTCAATTCATTTCACATGGATTCATAAAATATATCTATTAAAATCACAAAATTTTTATAGATTTTTTTTATTTATTTAAATAAATTTGGAATAAATTCATATGCAAATTCAAAATATTTTACCAAAAATAATAATTTTGTATTTTTGTCATGTAAATTTATTCCAATGTCAACGATAATGATGGTTCATTGTAAGGTTTTCGGAAAAATATGTGTAATCGTATTCAAATGTAAATTATGTAGACAAACTTTATCCATTGTTAGATTTTATTTTCATTGAGCGTATGAACAACAAAAATATTTAACCATAAATTCTATATATCGATTAAGGACTCAAAAAAAAAAATAAATGAAATTTATTTGTCATACTATTTTATTGTAAAATGTAAACATTTGTGTTATGCGTATTTTATAAAAATGTATTAAAAATTCAAAAATTTATTGAAATATTTACATTTTGAATACAAAATATAAAACACGTATTAAGTATTTAAGTTCAAAATATAAGTACACATTAAATATATGTAGAAAAGAGTGTTGTTATATATTTATCTGAGACCACCGGGATGACCGGGTTAAGTTGGATGATACACGAAATAGGTAAGGAATTTAGAATTAACTTGTGTTGAATAGTATCTGTGTTTGATTCGGTGGATCCGCATCCGCATCTTCGGTGGATTATTGATTTAGAGGCGAAGGTGGAGTCAATGACGACTCATATCTATAGTAGCCAATAAGTCAGTAAGTGTGTCGAATAGCCAGCTGTTGAATATAATATGTGCTAACAAACAAATAATAATAAAAGGAATAATCTCAGAATGGTTACAGGCTCCTCGGAGAGGTATGCAGATCTGAGGTCAATTATTGCTTAGACTGATGACGTGATAAACAATAATCTAGTTAAGGCGCAAAGAGGGCTTTTGAAGAAACCTCGCAGTTAATAGTAAAAAGTGCTCAAGTGCATTGACTCAACTAGCCTTAACGTAATAATAAAAGGAAGTAGTACATAAAATTAGAATTTTTTTATTTAAATTGAAATAAATAAATAAATAATTATAGTATAATTTATTCAATTATATTTAATTTTTGTTTAATTATATAAAAATTGAATATGATACGGTAAACTGTTGGGTTAAAGAAGTAATAGCATTATTAATATGACAGTTAGTTTAGGTTAGATTGGAGTTACGGTCGTATACTATAGACTAGAAGGTCAGTATGTGACCAACACCGAAAAAGGCAATGACTCCCCCATTAGGTAAAGGTAAACCAATCTGACAATTTTATGAATTTGGTTAAATCCCTTATATTGCAGGATAATAGTTCATTAACGTCGGTAAGAAAAGGAGCGCCAAAGATTTTTCATCTTCTATCTTTTCTTTTTATCTTTATTAAGAGATATTTCAACAAATGATATTATGATAATCAGTAATCATTATATGATCAGTTTTCATGAAATAAAGTTAATTTGGTATTAATTCAAAACATAATTTTGCTCTCACTTGTACTAAATATTTTTTTACATAATCCGAAATTACGAAATATTTTCAGTTGTATAATTGATATGACGAATTTATAAAGTGGGTCTTATTTATTAAAAGTTACATAAAATTTCGAATTTGACATCTAGATTAAAGTTGATCAATGAAGTTGTTAAAATATTTCGAAGATTAATATTATAATTGATAATTATTTCATTTGATTGTGTTTAAACAAATGACAAATTATTTTTATAAGGAAATGCGTTTCATTAATAACAAATCCCATGTATGATTAAAATTCTCTAATCTAAGTAAATTTTAGTTACCTATTAATCAAATATCAAATTTAAAACAAATAGTTTTCCATATGCTATTGTTTAAGACATAAGATTTCGCTTCGTTGCAGCAACCTTAAAGGACGCAAATATAAATAAATATAAACATAAAAATGTAAAAGCTTTTCGCAATATTTTAGCATCAAAATTTAAATAATAAACTAATTTATATGCGCATTTATGCGTCTTGTGTGGAGGATGAATTGAAAAATATTTGGCATTTACATATATATTGACAAAATGTAAATCCCCCACATTTTCTGCTGTTTCTTTGTAATTGTCGACAATTGCTTTGGCTTGGAACAAAACTGATGTGTAGAATACATAGGATGGATGATGCACTTTACCGCAAAGTTTTGGAAAGCAAACCATTTTCAATTTTGTGTTCTTAAAGCGAGGTTATTCAATTATTTTTATAAGTCGTCTTAACTTATTCTTTACCTTCTTATGCTCCAATAGGAGCAATAGTTAAACACACATCTGTGTTATATTATCATCAAGGAATTAAAAAAAAAATATTCTTTATCTTAATGATTCGTCAAGTTAAAGTTAACTAAACTAACTTAACTAGCGTAAGAGTTACAGGGACCCACATTAGACAATATCTAATTGCATTTAAATTAAAAAAAAAGATAAAAAGTAATCACTTTTCGTATAATAATAATATATAATTTACATATATATATAATAATAATAATTTATATACGAACTTAATTTAATTATACAAAGTATAGAATAACTGAAATTTACTTCTTTAATACTTTAACCATCGAACTAAATCTTAATTATCTTTTTACAATAAATTACTGAGCATCAATTAAATCATTTAAACCGAAACATTTTACAGAAATTGATTGTACACACTTGTGCTTATTGAAATTTTAACCTCGTTAAACCAACAATCAAGCCAATGATGAATTTAACACTTATCATAATCCTTGACCATATTTTACCAAAATTAAATTCAAACAAATTCATCTTCCTTAATATTCTGGCAACTTAATTCTTACATACAACGGCATACACAGTATCCTTCAATGCTTCAAGGCTTCAAGGCACTTGATGTATGGCAAACCATTTATCAATTGGGCTGAGGAATACTTAAAAGCCTTACGAAATTCTCGTTTCGTCACATCGCTGTCAACTCAAATAATAAAAGCCAAAAACCAAACTAAAACATAGAGAAAAAACCTAGAAGACTTCATATTTAAAAGGACAACTTAATCGAGGGAAAACATTGTTGACCTTTGTTAGAAGAAAGCAAAACACTGTTCGAACGCAGAAGGACATAAAAGCAAGCCAAATGAAATACTTGTTCAAACGAATGATGAACAAATTCTGACAACAATTTTTACACTGCAGCATGTAAACGAGATACCAGAGCAAATGAGTACAAAATTTCACCAGTCAATTCAAATGCACACACAAGCGTACACGTATTCGAAAACCATTTAATGGCCACGTATTTCAAGATGTAAAGCTACAAAAAAAGATATAAAATTAGAGAAACACAAGTAAAAATCTGGAAAAGGATGTCTCTACCGCAAGTATCTGATTTCAAAAGTGCTGTGTTCGTGTAAAAAATGTGCGGTATTCAAAAATTGGAAACCAAATTCATGTATATCCTTTTACATACAGCAAATTGCTTTTTTATTTTCTAAATAAATTTGATAAAAAATTAGCACAATCTGAATATTGCGAAAGTTAAAGAAGTTATTCTAATGAAAAAATTTTATTTAATTTGAAAAAGCTACAATTATTGAGACAGTTGACATAACTTTTCTAAAATCTCACCAATTTCAATTTAATATTTTTAAAAAAAGTTGTTCAACAAAAAAACAAAAACAAAATGGAATACTATAATTTAATTATGAAATGGTCCTTTTAAGCTATGCTCAAATAGTTACAATGATTTCCAACTATATTTACTATATTGAAGTAAATCGGTTTAATCAAATTTAACAATATTTTTATAAAAGATAATTAATTAAATACGGCTTCAATGTTTAAGATCACCTTCTCTTTGCCACACACATAAGAGTTTACCACTTATAACAACTTATAATTTTACTCGTAATTATTCTATTGAACATCATATTGTTAGTAAATAAAGTTTGACATTATTACTAATAATATAATATTATTATATTATAATTGTTTGCATGTCGAGATATTCTTCCACTTGTGGTTCATTCAACGTATTTTTAATTTTTCACTTGCTTGAGGCATTGGGTGTACCAACTATATTCTGTCCGAAAAGAGTTAAATCTTAAACATTCATATTATATTGAAACCAATACTATCTGCATATATGAAGTTGGATTTCACTTTTTTAGTTAAACTGTTAAAAACATAACCTCTTCATCTATAGTTAAAGAGATCTAAGGTGACGAATTACGTTTATTAATTTTTTTTTGTTTAATTTTTAATATCTTAATCTATATATGATTATAACTAGTATTCGAACGGTAATTGAATTTAAGTGATCTGTTGTTGTTTTTTTTCTCAGCACTCTTACATTTTAGAACAGATGTAATAAGCAACATACAACATTATGACGGCAACAAATGGAGTGACACATAATACTTATGCTGATTTGTTTAAAAAACAGAGTAGTAGCAGTAGCGAAAACATTAAACATTTTCTCATATATATAAATTTAATATCCTATATTAATTTTAATCTTTTTCAAATCAAATATCCTTCGAAGTTTTAACCGCTCTCCAATATAACGAATTTATTAATTTTAAAAATAAATTACAAAAATTTGAATTGTTATTGTATATATTTAGGCATATGCAAATTCATATTTTATTGTTATTTGCCCCAGACCTGAAGCAACTCATATCGTGTTTTATGTCATGTTATATGTCAGCACGGCAATATATTTTAGGAGTGGATGCGATACATGTCATAAATATTGTAGAATCCTGAAAGCAACATAACAACACAAATAATTGTCAACTAAATATATCGTTCGCATCATCTTTTGTTGCATGCTTAAAATGTAAATGGATATTCGTGATTTAATCAGGATGTAAGTGAATCGGTACACAAATGTAAAAATACCATTTGCAGACAAGTGCCAACATTTATACTCGTACAATGAAATTTTTCAGCTTAGTTTGCTTAGAAGGAAAAATAAAATTTATACATAATTTTCAACACAATTGTGTATCTTTGAAGTGACAGCCGCTTGACTTATATATGGCATTTGAATACTGTACTGTGTAATATATGCAATCGAGATAAATGAGCTTTTATAACTGGAAACAAAATACAAATGGAAACAATATATTTAGCCTTTCAGAATTAAATAAAATTTAAAATAATTTTATTGGAAGAATATTGATATGAGTATATTTTTATGTGTGGCATATATTTAATAAGTTTAATGGTAATCACTCAATCGCACACTTCAGAATAATATAAGCGCAAAGATTACAATTTTGAGGGAGCATGATTTGAAAATGTATTTTGTAATTTCCTGAGCTTTTTTATTTTGGGATAGATTTTCCTTTAATTGTACTAACAAAAACCACTACAAACGCCACAAAACAAGTATTTTATGTAGTACGTGCGATGTCTATATTGAACGCACGAACAAAAATTAGACGCATGAGATGGCGTATTTGAGGGATCTCATGTAAAAAATTCCAATCCCACTGTTCGATATTTCGAGAACTAAACTTTATTGACATATGACTTATAGTCATGTTATACAGACAGTCATGGTCGCGTCAAATGTGAAATTGTTGTTGTTTTTATTAAGAATGAGAGAAATAGAAGAACTTCAATTAAAATTTGGTCCCGGTGGCAACGCTTTCTGTGCGTCTTCAGATTATTTAAAACAGCTTTACACAATAAACAATGCCAGAATTTGCGGTTACAACGAGTAAGTATTTTTGTGCGGATATGTAAGTACAAAAAAAACGTAACTAAATAACAGTAAAAGCAGAAAATTGACAATTGTGTTATACACTCTCTATATAACATTCTTTTTAGCAACAACCGAAAAAAGTAAAAAATTATAGGGGCTATTCGTTATATGACTGTCTCTTTGTCGGGATTCTTAATAAAAAAAAAGTTGTTTATAATAGCAAATTTAACAATAATTCAAAGTCAAATGGGTGTGCTTAGGAAATCTGAGTTGAGTTCTTATTTGAAGATACTATTCCGATTACCGGTCGACGCCGATTTGACAACAATCGCAAAGTTCCCACTTATTGTTGCACTAAATATGCCAATATAACACAATGGAGCAATGGGTCCAAGTGGGATCCTTAGATTCGCTTACCTTTTAAAATATTTAAGTTTAAAGTCATAATATTTTTACATTAAATGCAATTGCCAAGATAAAACTACACACTTCAACTAACGCCAACCAGTATGTGTATGTAATTTTCAACTTGAAAACTCGATATCTAGAAAACTAAGCTATGTTATATTGACACAAAACGTAGTAGAAAAAGTTGCTCAAACAGTTCTATTTACCAAATTCCTTCATCAAATGGGAGTCCCTAGGATTTATCTGAATCTTGCTCATATTTATTTAACTTTATTTTATGTATTTATTTGTTTATTTGTTAAGTTTATATAATTTATTTATTTCATTTTACTTTATTTTTTTATTTTATTATTTTATTTTTTTTTAATTTATTTTATTTTATTTTTTATTTTATTTCATTTTATTGTATATCTCACCAACGAGATTGTAGAAAATAAATTTCGGCATCCGAACTAATTGATATAAATAGGTTGTAAAGTGCAGAACTGTATGGACTTCTATTTTTCTTCTCTCTAGTATTATATTATTCTAGTAATCTCAAATTGTTCCAAATTTTATTACTCAAAATTTGAAATAATCAAATTTCTTTAAATATGATATCTTTATTAATCTTTTTCAATTAAATTTTCTATTTTCAATTATTTAAATGCAAGCTTTCGAATAATATATTAAAATGTTCCGAGTTAGGAACCAAAACAGAAATTCAAGAAATTTCCAAACTTGAGGAGTGTGGCTTATTTGATACTTTGTGGCAGAATTTCCTAAAATGCGTTGAGGAAAACTTTAAAGTTGAGACAAGTGGAAACAAGCATAAAATCAATCATGGAAGTTAATGGATAAGGTAAACTTTCAGTTCGTTACAGAACGTGAAATTGCCCCTGAAATATTGTGTGCCAACTTTCGGAAAGTTTTAATTGCCAACGCGTACGGGGAGCTCAACAAATTTGTAAATATCCACACATATAAACTGACAAACTTCAGATACTAAGGTAACTTAAATTGAAAATAAATGGAAAAATTTAAAAAATTAACCAAAACTGAAGCGACAATGAGATAACATAAAAAAGTAAATTATGATTTCATTTATACTCTATAACTCGATAATGGAAGATGCAATGCAAATACTTAGTTGATGGTGTAAAGTAATAAAATAATAAAAAATTTATTAAAAAATTTATTAACACAGTTTGAAGTTTTGATATTAAAAATTAAATTCAATGAAAGTCAACAACTACAAAGGCCACTGCATTTCATTGTGAATGACATTCAGTAAAGCAATTTCGATTCCGAACGAGTACCAAAAGTGACAATTAGAATGAAACTAAAAAAAAAAAATTAAAAATAAAGGACACAAATAAACTTCAATGCTAGTCCACATGACATGTCGAGTGGTATTTTTTTGGAAGGAAAACTTCTAAAGAATTTTCATTGTCAGCTCAGTTACTCATATTGGATGCATGTCAATAAAAATACTTACTAAAAACGTTCTAATGACTGTGATATGTTTGTAGCCAAAGCACAAAGAAAGATACTAAAATATATTTCCAACTAAAATGCAATTGCAGTGATTTTTCCTAGAAAACTCATAAATCAAACTCTTTCTACTAGCTTTGGTTTCTGCTTTCACTGACATGGCAAGATTTTCAATTTGCATTCTGCTCGAATTTAAGCCAATCGTTAATTCCGATCGAATGCATATTTGTGCGTGTAATAAACTCGAGTTTAAATCGATTTATGGAATCATGCGTGTCGAAATTACCATACGTATGAATGCACTTAAGTGGATATTTGTTTCCTTAGGTCAATTGAGATGATATATGCTTTTGTGTGCAATATAAAAATAGTTCTGGTATTTTAAATGAGCAAACTCATACACAGTACCACAACATAGCGATAACACACAACGACATAATTTAAATTATAATACTATCGCTAATATTGCTACTTCTGAAAATATGACAGAGTTAATTATCTTACAATATAAACCAATGAAAATGAGGATGTCCTCATAAATATAATTTCTGGCGTTGAGTAGTAGCATTATCAGTGTACAGTTAAAGAATGAAATTAGAAGTTCATAAATTGGATTGATAAATAGTAAAATTATATAAATTTGCCTTTTGAACGTATGAAAATCAATATATGGGTTACTAATTGAGTATAAAATTTATTAAAACATATTGTACCTGATGATTACTACTGATTTCTTAAATACCATATGGAGCATAGGGCCTCCACCATCGATTTAAATCGTATTATATTAGGAGTTGTTCTTGTAACAATTCTTTTTCTATTGTTCT
Source organism: Teleopsis dalmanni (assembly GCF_002237135.1). Taxonomy (NCBI): domain Eukaryota; kingdom Metazoa; phylum Arthropoda; class Insecta; order Diptera; family Diopsidae; genus Teleopsis; species Teleopsis dalmanni. The sequence goes on from NC_051847.1 coordinate 153,215,891, forward strand.
CCGCCATGTTAGGGGTAGTTAGGGGTAGTCAACCACCTAGTGTGTTCCATCGCAGTGCTTGCCTTGCTATATTATTTGCGGACGACTATATGATATAGTTTTAATACACATTCATTTATTAGAAGCACTAACTTTGCAGTAAAAAGTACAGCTATAGTGGAATTAAGTAGAGAAGGACAGTAGCAAACCAGCAAAAGATAATGTAAAATCGAATTAATCAATTTGTTTAGAAAGTATTTGTTGTTCTTTAGTGGCATTTCTCAATGTTGTGGATTATGTCTAGTATCCTTGTCTATTTATCTATCTAAAGCGAATTTACTGAATAATGTATGAGGTCAATTAGTTGATGAGCTCTATTTAATTATAATAAGTTATTCAAATAATTTTACAGAAGTTTAGGTCCCAGCATATCTTCCTGCTGGAATCACACAAAATTTCAGCCTCCCAAAATTCCCAAGAGTGAATTTCGAGAGGATCTCCAAAATCACACAATTTCGACGCATTGCCTTTGATGTGCCTTTACATACTTTCATTTATTAAGCCTTAGTGTATATCTTAATATATCTTAATTTTAATGTTTTAAGATTATTTAACATTTGTAAGATTATATTTTACATTTACATTTGTGCAAATTTCAAGCTTTTTGTTATAATAGAATTTGGTAAGTATATTACACCAACGTATAGGTTAACTATATTTAGCTAAATACCAAATTTACGGAACATTCAAAAAACATTTATGCAAAATAATCTGACAGAAATCTTATGAGATACGTTTTTCTTAATTGAGACAATTATAATAGGTGTTATCTTTTGTAAATATATTTTAAAAAGATAACCGGTTACCGGAACTATAAACTTGTCTATTGTGAATAATTTTTGAAAATACATGGCAAATGTCCAGTCATGATTGCAGTCACGTCACGGCAATTGTTGTTGCTTTCAATTCAAAATGAAAATTTGATGCTGACAGCTCATTTTATTTTGCATTGAAAGCAACAACAATTCCGTGACGTGACTGCAATTATTACATGTTCCTAAGCAAATTAAAAAGAGACAACAGCTTATTTTAAAAAGAGACACAAAACCGTTTAACCGATAAGCAACTGTCAATGTACTTGGTTTTTTAAAATTTCTATTTTTCTTTTAAATATTTGAAAGTGGTTTTAAAGAAGTTGGGTTAAATAAGCCAGCAATGTTGTTTTTTACATGCCTTTTTTATTAAAATGGTTATATTTTTAAAATCTGTCTTTATGAAATTACGCCTATAAATGCTTGCTTTTGAAGCTATCCTTTCACATATGACTCTATGTATTTGGTGCTAATTTAAATCGAAAACTTAATAATTGTTTTTTAAAAGTCAATAAAAATGATTAATTATGTTATTTGCGACAATATAAACCAATTTGCACTTCATTTCCTTCTTTCGTGAAGTCGCCTCACAAACTTAGGTTGATGTCACAATCCTTTTCCGTACAAAAACTGGACAGTTTAAGTCCGATTAAATTCTAATTGAAACAAAATTAACTTAACATCATTTTGTTAGTTCACAAAAGTACAATTATGCAATCGTATTTGTGAATAATTATCAAGTGAAGAAATTATATTTTACCGTGTGAACAAGAGTTACTTACAACGCAAACTGATTAGGCGTACCGTGTAAACAGGTTATTATTTTTCAGTATGAACAGTATTTTTTAGTTAGGTTTTGAGATTTGCTAGACGCAATATTCATAATACTTTTGACAGTTCTAAGTATTTACTCAGTAACGCAGTTTTCAAAATGAAATCAAGCACATTTTTAGTTTAAAGGACGTCAAGGAATTCCGAACATTAAATTGCTACATATCAATTTGAAAAGGTATCACAGAATTCTATACTAAATTATATTAAACACATCTGTATGGTCAGAAACGCGTGAAAACTTGCTGTTTTGAAAATCAAGCAAAATGGCTCAAATCGTAAGTTCTATTTATGACCTCCAGGGATTGTATGATAACTTTCATGATATGGATTTGTGTGAAGATTTATTGCGTGGTATTTATAGTAGTGATATAGAGAAGCCAACGGAAGTACAACAGCTTGCTCTAATGTTCTGTTTGCAAGGATATGATGTGATTGCCAATGCGCCTATAGGCACAGGGAAAACAATTGCGCTGCTCATTGCCATATTACAGAAAATCGATACAACGCTTAAAAATTGTCAAGCTCTAATCGTTGTTAAAAACTTTACAATTGCATCTCAAATAAAATATCTGCTGTGTCAGTTGTGTAAATTTATGGACGTCGACATTTTTGTTTACATGCCTAACCATAAGTTAAGTACCTGCCATCAGATAGTTATTACTACACCCATCCATGCATTGCACTTTGTTAAAACACCAGATCAGTCTGAAGGCATAAAATGTTTACTCTTAGATGATATTGAAAATATTTTAACATGTCAAAATACACGTATGCTTGAACAATTATGCCATTCTTTGCCGTGCAAAGTTCAAAAAATGCTCTCGACCACTATATTATCGAAGAAGGCTTATCAAACGTGCTGCAGCTTAATGAATAATCCAATCAAAATTCAATTGGAGAATAATAAAAGGCGTCTAGATGGCATTAAGCAATATTACATTGCCATTAACGAAATTTGGAAACTGAATACCATTCGAGACCTGTACGAAACACTACCTCTAAATCAAATTGC
>NC_051847.1:153218687-153231634 GCF_002237135.1 Teleopsis dalmanni
AATATTAACAACTAAAGCCCTGTTTATAACTCGTTAACACAGGCAGCATTCACCGAGAGTAAGAGTTGGTGACATTGTGATCAATTAGGAGGACAGCATCGAAGTAATTGCGCAAAAACATTGCACTGTTTACAACTACTTTTCAAACCCAATAACGTTTTTTTGAAGAACAGAAAGCTGATTTATAGCCAGATAATCAGACCAGCATTACACCATGGGTGTGTCGCGGATAGCAAAGCTGCCAACTCTACTATCCAGAAGCTGCAAGTTGCTTAAAGTCAGACTCACAAAACACTCTTCAAAGTGCCATGATCTTCATGATTGACATGCTATGAGACCTTAGAATAGACCCGGTCAAAACATACATAAGGGACAGAGCCCTGAAGCTATTCGCGAAAACTGACAGACTGCCCTACTTAACACTATCTAATCTCAGAAGAATCACTAGCCGCGCGGAGCGGTACGCAGATCTATGATCAGTTAACGAATAATCACGAAGCTTTTGAGGAATACTTAAGTTAGTCAGCGAGAAGTGTGGGACCCTGCAGAGATCCCCAGTTATTAAAGAGTAAAAGTGCTCACATGCACTAACTAGGAAAAGGTTTAACATAAGAATAGAGAGAAAAAAATATATGTGATGTTCTTAATGCAGTGATGCCTGAATTATTGAATACTGATGTGCTACTGATAAATTTGAGAAAAAAAATTATTGTTGACAGCTATCGATATTTAGACGAAATTTATATCATTGGAATACTTTAAACTTTTTACAGAATATACCAGTATAGTATAATAGGTTCACATGAGTCAAAAACATATTTTTATACTGTAATGGTATACAACATATAAATAAAAGTGCTAGGTAACTGCACTAAATGTATAAAAAACAAATAAAAAACTGTTTAATAACTGATTTTAAGAGATAGAATGAAATCAGAAGAATTGGAAAAGAATTTTCAAGAGAGGAATTTTAGAAAACCATTATTTAAACAATTACAATATTGAAAAATATCAACTAACAGCACTAAAAAGAATTGACAAATAATTCAACAAAAAAATTTTGCATAAAATCTTTATAAATCTTTTTATTAATTTAATTCTACACATCCAGTTGAAATAGTTTTTAAAATACAATATTTTAAGCTAATGTTTGCTTAAATTAGCAAAGAAAATATGATTTGCTTATCCATACACTTAACTTAATTCAGTTAAATATTTAACATTCACCTGAACGCAACTGAACCAGTACAGCTAAACCGCATTAGAAATTGTGTCATGACTTGGAAGAGTGCATCGTCGCATTCAACATGGTGCAATGCAAATGACGAGCTCGTTGAATAGCTGAAATGGTTGAAATCAAAAGTTCTTTAACGCTGAAGTTCCACACTTACCATTTGTGATGACAACAACTGCACTTTCAACTGCAATTTGCACAAACGTTTCAAAGAGACGATGCATGCAGCTTGAGTTCTTGATAATTTCGCTTCTAATGTAACAGTTGCATTTGTTGCTGTCAACATAAATCAAGTGCATTTGTGCAGCATAATGAACTGCAACTTGAAATGCTCTCAATTTGAATGCTGCAAATTGTTTTTTTTCAATCTTCTGCTTTATTCCGGTTGGAAAAGCTAGAAATGTGATGCAACACATTTTAGAAATTTTTTTACTTTTCAGTGAAATGCAGCTGAGATATTCTGTAATATGTTAAAATTACATTCAATTCACCAGACAAATTTTAAATACTTATAAAATGTTTGATTGAGCTCTTCATTTTATAATTTAAAGTCAGAGTAATGAATAAGATATCAGAAATATATTGAAATAAATAAACCGTATTATTTTTATTATCCAATTTTTTACGCAGGAAGTATAGAAAATTAGTAATACGAGTATATGCAACTCCATGAGAAATATGGTTTGGAAGTTTTATCACGTCAACAAAATCCTTTCTACTCAGTGGTACATATTGGATAGTAAATAATTAATTAAAATAATATAAAAAAATAAAATTTTTGTTGTTGTAGTTCACTACTGTTGGAAAAAACCTCTTTATAGTAAATAATAAAAAAAATTTAGCATGATTTTATAGTCACGGTCCTTGAGGATTGTGACTCAGGCAGTATGTGATGATACGCAGAATTGTGATGATGAAGACTCAAAAATATGGCTTAAATGGCTCAAAAATAAAAAAAAAATAGGGACTGGTGTAAGCAGTTTATATATTAAAGAGCAGAGTTATTCATATGAAAATGATCGCTATTAGGGACGCCACAACTTATCTGGAGGTGGATAACATATTGAATTGAAATGTATACATACTATCAGACAGTTAAGCGGTTTTGAAATCCTTGAACTCAATTGAATTTATATTTAGAACATTGCTGAATGAGATGTCGACGTGGTTTAACATTTCTCAATTTTGGGTACTCTATCCTCTGGTCATAAGGATATTTAAGCCATTAAGAAAAAAGATGACCTGACCAGACGGGGTGCTTCTAGTAATTATATGAAACATCTGAAGAACTTGAGCACACCGCTAGCATCATGCAAAGAGTTGTCAACAGCAATACAAAAATGGGTGTCTATATTGCTCAATTTAATACAAGGTAAGATGACTTAATGATATGTGGGCTTCAGTATGCAAATTTGCCGCTATTTCCTTAAAAAAATTGTAGTATTTTCATTGAGATGTTCATTAAGATATAAGTCCTGTGATAGAATTGTTGATGGGTCTCAGTCACGTTTAGGGAACCACGATAGCAGGCCTAAGTGATATAAACTTTACAAATATAAAATTTAGTTAGAATTATTTTTGGAATTTTAAAAAGATATTTCACATCTATTAAAATGACACTATAATGGCAGCTATAATGGCACTTATGTCCTACCAGGTCACATCTAAACTGGTATGGAAGTGCATTGATAAGCAGAACCAAATATACTTAAACAATCAGGTTCACTAATTATGGATTCCGGGGCATGCTGTTATTCAAGGCAGTGAAATGGCAGATAAACTCGTAAGAGGCGCGGCTACAATAATGATATGCCCAGAAACTTTCTGCGGTCTAGGAAAAGGAACTCTATCCCTTTTTATGAATGCCGTAGATGAAAAGGAAAGATAACTCTATTGCAAAGGGTTACCTACCCTATCACAATCTGAAATGTTTTTAGGGATTTACAAACTAAAACATTTCAAGGATTGCATAGAAAAAAAAAAGAATAATCTAAAAATTATTACGGGATTACTAACCGGTCACTGTAGATTGAATAATCACCCAATAAAGTTAGAAATTCAATTCAGACTGCAGATCCTGTATAGAAGTGCCCGGCACTGATACACAAGCGGAAAAACACCTAGGAGGGTATTTTATGGAACATAGGAATACAGGATTAAAAAGATAGGCTCCATTCCATCTTTTATTAAAGAAATCGGTTTGGGAGAAACACTCAAATCCGACTAAGGGACATAATAGATTTTTTAGGTCGCAGTGTACTATCTCTTAAATATCATTACTATTATTCAATTATTGATATTAAACAGCCACATATATTCCAAAAATATATGTTTACTGTTTTGTGTACTTTGCGTTATATTCTCTTGCATATTGAAATGCGTTGCATACTCTCATGAAAATCGCATAGAAAAGTGCATATAAATATTTTGTCCCAAGCCTTTTTCACTTCTCTTGAATAATTTACAAATATCTTTTATTTTCACCTTTATAAGGTTATAAATGTGGAAAAAGTTTTTGCACTTTGCATTTTGTAGCTTCCATTAACATAAAACGTTGCAAATGGTTGAAGTTCTAAATAAGTTGCACTATAAACACAATAATTTTTGTTCTTTTCCAGTATGAAAGTTTTAACCGATGCGAAACAGTGCCTGCGGTGGTGCAGTTATTTCGACAAAATTTTTCACAGGAAAATTACTTTTTTACTTTGCCGTATACATAATGGAAGATTTTTATTTTTATCCTTTTCGCAACAAATTTTATTTGTCATATGGCAGCAGAGCAAAGGCGCAGTGCGGCATTGAGATACTGATTTCATACCGCAAATGTGCAAATTTACTTCAAAAGAATAGAGAATGTAACAAAGCCAGAAGTATGGACGTCATCTGAACTTTGGTACACTTTTAAAATAAATTTGTTAAATACAAATACTTGAACTATAAATTTATGCTTTACATACTTTTAACTTTTTGCTTTTTGCTTTTTGCTTTTAAATACAAAAGTAATAATTTCCTTTATCGCAAATAGCAGCTAGAATGCATCAGAGCTGCCAGTTGTTTCGAAAAATTGCTGCAAATTGCTGTGAATTGCTGATGTTGCTGGAATAAAAGGATCTCAAAATTGTCGCAAAGATGTAGATAAAAACTTTATTTTTCTTTAATAATTTCTTGAATTTTTCTCAATAAAATTTCTGTTTGCATAAAGTTAAACACAGCATTTGTATTTGTCAGCTTCTTGGGTAAATAAAATTTGTTCAAATTGCTAGAGGCACTTCAACTTTTATTCTTTGTTGTTTATTTTAACGCATTTTACTTAAATGCATTGTCTGCATTCGTCGCTCTCTAAAGAGTAGAGAATGCATGAATGTTGGATTTGAGTGCACGTCACAAGAATCAAAAAGCTTTCTGTGTTATATACAAAAACTACTTCTAAAACTAGAAGACAACGCTTTACGCTAATGCACTTTGGAATCAAACAGTCAATAAAGAATATAGTTTGTCTTTTTATATTACGTATTGCATTTTTTATTTTCGGTTTTTTATTTAAACTAAAATGTCATTGAATTTCCGTATGAACAAGTCCCGCAAGTATTTTTTCAAAAGCTTATTTCTTTCAAACATTTCCCCTGTTGTGATTACTCTAATTATATTGTACGGAACTAAATTCTCCTTTTGATTTTGTAAAAGTGTTAGGATCATTTGCGCTCAAGTGGGCTTGAAAGGCCACCACTCCAACCTGCCTACCTACCTAGGGTAATTTGGGACTGTTGAGCTGAAATTTGGAGTCCAGTTTTCTCCAGAGTTGGGTCTCTGCCCATTACGTGTTGAAGTTCAAAAACTGTGCTATAAAATGGTTAATAGAGAAACTTTATTTTCAGAGATAACGGCAATATGGAGTTAAAGTACAAAAATTTAGGTAATAATGGGTTAATAAAAATTTTTTAACTTAAGAGTACGAGTTTCGTGTCTTTAGTAAATGTTTAATGAATAAATAGATCAACATTCTTGTCTTAGATATTATATCTCAAATTCTTTCCTTATCCTGCGAAGGGAAGGTATTTTTCTAGTTTCAATTTTTCAAACATTTTTGTCTTAAATATTCTTTCTCAAAATCTTTTCTTCTTTTGTGCAAAGGAAGTATTTTTCAACTAACTCTCAATACGATTTTTTTTTTTAAATTATTCTTAAGAAGAATTTCTTTTTAAGATATGTGAAAGGGAATTTGGAGAAGAACAGCAAAGGCAGATATGTTTGTTGTTCATTTGTAATAAGTTTAAAAATAAAACGAATGTGTTAAGTTTTAAAACAAAAAAATTTTACCACCTTAATTTTTGAATTTTAACTCAATCTTAACAAAAACTCAAATAACTAGAAGAAATATTAGTAGCAAATTTGAGCAATTTGAGAATGAATCTAAAACCATTGATAATTAAAAAAAAAAGAAAAAACTACATTATTTTTGATTCATAGAGTTGTTCCACTAAAAGAAGTTGAAATAATTATTATAATATTTTATTATAATATCAACTGACAGAGTAATCAACACCGCGTTATCGAATCTCAGAATAGTTACAGGCTTTTCTGGGTGGTATGGAGATCTGTGGTCAATTATTGCTTAGTTTGATGAAATGATAAACAATAATCCATTCAAGGCGTAAAGAGGGGTTTTGAAGATACCTCGAGTTAATAAAGAGTAAAAGTGCTCAAATGCACTGACTCAAATAGCTTAAGCATAATGATTATAATATCAAAATAAAACTAACATTTTATAACGAGAATATTGCCATTATTAAAATAGCTTTTATATATATTTTTGTACTAAACATAAAATGGGTTTGGGAATTATGGCGGTTCTAATGTGTTTCTATGTTTGGAAAAAAAGAAAACCGATTTTTCTTGACATTTTAACTAAATTTTAAATTTACCATTTGGATTCATTTTTGCCATAATACAATTTTGTTTAATCATTCACTATTTTTTTGTAAATGTAGTTTGAAGGAAACTGTATATTTACAGATTCCTCTCCCAAAATTAAGAAGCACCTTGTATATAATATTTAATTTGTTATAGCGACATTTTTAAGATTAAATATGATTTTCTGTTAAAGAAGATACAAAAATTACATTCAATGATGTTAATAATTATAGTATAAATCAGTAGTCAATTATCATTTTTTACTATCAATATACTATAATTTATATACTATATTAACAGTTTTTATTTCGTAAATAATTTATTAATTAAGTTTAAGTTTAAATTTTTAATTTCTTCTTTTGCAATCATTTATATATATAGGTAACATTTACACACTTTTTGAGAATTTTCTCTATCTTCACTTAAATTTTATTATGAATACTTAAAAGCTTTAATTATATCTATTTGGCCTTCTTCGAAATAACCATTGGATGGTTCAACGTAATTAAAACCAATTACTTTTTTAATTTTTAAAAATTTTATCAACTCGTTAAAAACTTTTGCAATTATTCCGAATAAGGTTCGCTATTTCATTTCATTTTATTTATTTATACATTCCTTTTTGTGAAGAATTAAAGAGGAGACAAATTTATCGTTTCTAATAAAATTTTATGCTTCCTTGTTTGTTAATTTGCCCATTTGAAATAAAAATTACGGGGAACTCATGAAACGGTAATTTTGCTAAATATTTGCCTGCAAAACTCTTGCAAATGAGATTGGTGCAGTGGAAGCATTAAAAGTGAAACGATACAATCTGCAGGCAATCAAAAGACTCCACCAGTAACACAATGCCGTAGCAGAAACGGGCACTCCGTCGATATAAAGCGAGCCTTTTTGAGTGGCATACTGCGAATCCTTACGCAGTCACTTCATCCGTTTAAAGGAATGCAGCACTACAATCACCAGCAAAAGGAAGCAGAAATTCGATTTACTGCCTGACATTTTATGGAAATTCCTTCTTTGTCTTTGCTTTAGGATGTTGTCGTTTTTTGGAATCTTTTTCATTATTATGTGCTGCTTAAAATGGCTTCATCATTAAAAGCACGTAAAATGGAGGAAACTGCAAGTAGGGATCTTAAATTTCTTACGAAATGTTCCCTGCGTTTACAACTCTAAGAGCGCTTTCAAGTGCAATTTTCATAAGAAACCATCTTTTTTATTGTTTATATTTGTAGTAAATATTATGCTTAAATTGCTACGAAGTTGCACAATTCCGGAAAACAAATTATTAATAATTCATTGCAATTTTTAACGTTCAACAACGCATTTACAATATTCATATTTTTATCAAGAGGTTTAAAATCACAACTTTGTAAAATATTGTTTTAAAATATATTGTGTTTTTTAGTTCAGGGATGTACATCTTTCCCATTTATATTCATTATAAGAGAAAACATTTTTCCAAATTAGTTGGAACCTTGATTTAATTTTAAAGATATACAAAAATCCACACAACATACACCATTGAAAGCCAGAAAACCAAACACTTGAGAGAGAAATCATTAATCAAACACTTTGAGCCAATTTCCTATGAAAAGATTGTGTTCGAAACTTTTCCTCACCGCACTCTACATTCTTCAAATACATAACAAAAATGTTAAGGACGAAATGCAAATATTTGAACAATGGGTGAGTCGTAGTGCAACATCAAGGCGAATAAATTTTACTATTTACATAAAGAAAAATTAAAGGCTTAAGTTTGACTTTAATTGCCTGTTGTATATCCGTCATTAATTAATTTATTTTTTTTATCAAAAACTGACATTAATTTGTAATATTATTGTTAATTTATGCAGTATATACATATTTATAATAAATAATGCTTTGTGAAACTTAAACGTATATGTAATAAGCATATAATATAAGCTCTCTAAAGAAGCAAAAATCTTTGAAAATAGCGTACACTAACTTTTATATATATTAACGCATTTTATATATAATGATAATCCTATATAATACCATAAATAATATCATGAATAGCAGTCATATATAATATAATAGAGAGTATTAATTGTGGAATTATGAATAAAATATGAATAAAAAAATTTATTAAATTTTTAATATTGCCTGAGCGAGTCGTGGAGTAACATTATCATGACTTTCTCTGTATTAGATTCCTAGATTAGGTTCTATATATATGAAATAGTAATAAAAACATGCAATAATGTCCCTACAAAAGCATAGTATTAAAATTTTTTTAAAATTTTATTAACGATTCTTAAAATATAGACAAAAAATCTTTTTTAATATCGGACCTAGTACAAATAACAACTAAGATGTTCTAATAAGCAATTTGATTGAAATATTTAAGGTGAAAACGAATCTATTTTGCTACTCGCTGTTCATTAGGTCTGCCATAGGTCTTTTTAGCCGTCTAAGTAGTGCAACCGCAGAAATTTGTAAATTAAAAATAAAAATGTAATTAATTCAAATATTTTACAAGTGAATTTGTCATGAACTTTTACAGCAAATTAACAAAAACTCCAAGTTCGAATATACAAGTTAAGTATGGCTTTGGATCAGTTGCCTAATGAACACTTAGAACGATCTTCAAATTTGGCAGGTTACATGTTCAAACCTTGGTACTTGCAGTCTCAACAAAAGTATTTTAAAGTATTTTAAGTTTTAAATTTTTTTTTAAACTGTATAACACCACGGTCATAGGAACATTGAAAGGAAAAAGATTATGAACACTTTAGCCTACCTGAGCATTTCTATAGACCTCTCGCTGAATTTACCGACATTAGTTTCTGTAATGAAACTAAACACCTATATTTTTTTCTATAGCTAGATAATAATAAGTGGAAGTCACTCGTAACATGTAGAACATTCCAGTAGAGAACTAATTAATTGAAACCAATTCCATATCGCCACGCTTATAGTTTTTAAAAGTTATTAGTGAATAGAATCCCATACAGAGAACGGGATGCCTTCCGTTCTATACTTATTGTAGATGTTGTGTCAACTTGGACGAAGAAGAGGCACTCTCACAGTTTCTCTGTGACTACCGGGAAGAGACAGATTTTTAGTAAAGTGATTTTTCGCCAGTCTGTCAGACTGCTCATCCTTAAGAACAAAAGAACTCTTAAATTGCATAAAGTCCATATAGATTTCTTCCGATGAATGTGATTTTAAAGCGGTAAATAAATATTAATCACGTGATTTGGAAAAGTGTCTGCCGTTTGGTCAATGAAGAGAACCAAACAAGATATTTAAAGTGCTTAATCGCATATTCTTAATATAATTAGATAGAATAATATAATATTATTCTATATAAATCCAAATCTGGTTCAAGTTTGAAATTAAATAAGCATATAAATTCATTTTTATATTTTTCATCATATCTGAGGTAATGCATTGACTTTAAAACTAACATAGCAAATAGTGGTTATTTCAAAGTTTTTTCCGTTCGATATGTTGTTTTTTTAAATTTTATATATTTTATTTAGAATGCATATATAATTATGAAAAATCCGAACATTAAGAGTAAAGAAGGATCAATTAAATCCAAAGGGTATAGAACGTTTTTTTCGTATTTTTTAATTTAAAAAAGTAAATATTATGTCAGGATCTTTATAATTGTTGAAAATCTTGTCAAAATATAACGACAACTATAATAACAGTAAAATAAAATAAAATAAAATAAAATAAAATAAAATAAAATCAAATAAAAAAATAAAATTATTTAAAATAAAACAAATAAATGTAGTGAATAAAAAATGAAAATAATAGTAAAAAGAAGTAGAACAAAGTGTAGTGCGACATTAACAGAAACTTCAACGAAATGTTATAAGCGATTTACGGGAAAATAAGCTGCTTATTTCTGGTATTCACCCATTTTCATTTCAGCCACGTTTCGGTGTCACAGTGTGAAGCCTCTGTAATTGTGGACGCAAAGTGTCACGTTTCGGATGGTTCGCTGTGAAAAATGTCATTTTTCGTTCTGAGTGGAAGCAGCAGTTCATACATATTATGATTTACCCCAAATTGAATTTTGCGCAATTGACGTAAAAGGACATTGAATTAAGTACAATCATAGTTACTAGTAGAGCAGCAGGACAGTCTGCTAATATATCACATGCACAAATAGTAAGTAAGTATCTAGTTTTAAAAATCTTTGTGCAACGATGAAGTAAAAATTAGTTACGACAAGTGCCAGTAGTTATTATGATTGCGAAGTCCACTTGCATTCCATGCACTAACCGCTTCAAGTAGATTTTCAAAAGTTCACCATATTTTGGGTGTGTTAACATGTCCTTTACAATGTCCCTTTCAGAAGCTGATAAAAAGCTTTTTGCATTTAACATTGTTTTTGAATTTTATTAGTTTTTAAAGCAAATTTGAAGAGGTTTTTAATTGCTAATTTAGTTAATAATTAATTAAAATTAAATAAATTAAATAAATGTGTGAAGGTATTAAGACAACTTGATTACAACTGATATAAAGAGAGGATTTTACTTTGTAATCTGGAAAAAAAAAACTAAGTGCACAAATAATTTAGTCATTTTATGTTCTTTTGTATCTAAGCTGTTTACAAAATGAAGAAGGAAAGGTCGATGACAAGTTTTAAAAATTAGATAAAATTTTTTTAATTGGTATACATACGAGATGTCTGCCGATGTTAAACGTTTCTCAATTATTGAACAACATTTTACAATATTTAACGATTTATTTTTCAAATAAAATTTGTTTTCAAATAAAATTTGTTTTCAATTTTGAAATAAAAAAAGTTAATATAGTTTGAAAAATTCAGTTGAATTCTTCAGAATCGTTCAATATTAAAACATTCTTTTAAAATTTGTATAGATTGTAAATGAAAGCCGTGCGAAGCCAAAAGACAAATACAAGCCTTTTTAGTATTTCCGAATTACTAAATTCCCAAATTCGCCAATTCCCAAATACTCTACATCCAACTAATTCAATTTATCCTGAAAAACTTCATGAAGTGCGCTTAGGGCTATTTGCACGGTGTGTTTAGAGTTACAGGTTTGGTAAGAATTTTTTTTTCCAATTAAGATACGCTACTTCTACCGCAATTTCTACCGAAAACTTTGCTAAGAGTATCAAATATTTATGCAGTTTGCATGTTTTTATATGGCAAAATAACACAATAGAATTTTGAATACTTTTATAAGTATTCAGTATTCTGATTCAGTTTGGAATTAAAGATAAGTCCCTTATAATTGACTTGATTCATATGTTTAGATTTATTCTTAGCTACTTTTTAGATTAACAGAAGTGCTCTGTTTTGTTTGAAAAGAACAGACATGCTGTTAAGAGAAGATTAAATATTAGTTTTCTTGGCATGCAAACTGATAATTTGAATATTTGTAAATTAGAATGCAGATATCAGTTTTAATTACAAATTAAAAATTATATTATGTTTCTTTTAATGTATGTTATACGAACTTAAAATATTTTAAATTTAATATATATAAAAAACCATACCATACCATATCCATACCACAGTGCAATAATTTTAACGTATTTCTAACATTTCTATTCTTGTCTTATGGTATATCAAAAATTCATAGAGAACGTTAAAGCCGCTGATCACGAAATAATTTCACTTAAATATGTTCTCTCGGATTATTCAGAAAGACCGTTGTCACTAACAGACCGATCTGGAAAATATGCTAATTGGGTCAGCAATAAAAATTAAAATTCCGATAACTTGATCATCATTATACTCGATTTGTGACTAAAATTTATAATGTAATATATTAGTTGAATAGTAAATAATTTTTTCTCATTTTCAGTCGCTGGTTTGTAGTTCTATTCTTTAAATGCATCAAGAACATAATGTAATATGTATTATTAATAGTTTTCATAACGTTTTTGAAAAATTTTCAATTTTTTTTTTTATGTGTCTGGTTTTCAGTGGTAGCTTTTTATTTTACTGGTTACTATTTCTTTATTACTTACTAATATTTACATAAAAATCCATTACCAGATTTCGGCCGGGCGCAACATGTCTCTCTAGGCGCTTTGACCGCGTGCGCGCCTTCTACAGTCTTCTAAATCAAGTGGATTAGTACTTTTTCAACTTGATCACTCCATCAGTGAAATGATTTACCTGTTTTATCATTAACTGTTGTAATGAAATCTTTTTTTTTGCCTTAAAAAAATCTTTCATTTTTACATTTCTTCCAAATGTTATTTGGTGAAGAAAACATCATTTCTGCCTCTGGAGAAATCAAGGTACGGAGTCTCCAATCAAAGTGTTGAAATTATGTTATAACGAAAAAAGTTTTTTCTTATGAGAATTAAAGAACAAGGCGGCAGACGTATATGACCTATCTGTAGAATGCTTTAATATTAGTCATAACTAGTATGTGTTATTATAAAGTGACTAAAGAGTAAGTTAAAGGCGTGAATGGCCCGTCTATGAAATTCTTTAATATTGGCTTTGATGTGCTGATATGAAGTATGTTCAACTGCTAAATATGGTGAGATGCCTTCCATATTTGTGTTTCTGAATTTCCTTGTCTATTGGCTTTTGTTTGGTGCGCTACCATAGTTCTTCGTTGGAGACTCTTGCAGGCCACAATATGTTCTAAATACGCCGCAAGCTTCTATTAACGAAGGTTTGTAATCTTATGAGTCGACGCCATCGTTAACAACCATGTTTCGCACCCATATAATAATGTTCATTTTACGCATGCCTTAAGTGGGGTGCAGACTATCATACTGGTGTGTCATACGAGTTGCGCTCTCTCTTGCTCAAATTTCTTCTAGCGAC
>NC_051847.1:153231734-153241572 GCF_002237135.1 Teleopsis dalmanni
AAAAATCTGTATTGTTGTATACTGGATAATAGTCAGGGGATTATTAAAAATACAATAGCTTAACAGAAAAATATAAGGCTGCAGAAATTAGGCACTCTCCACCCTTGTGTATTTTGCGACATTTTAATTGAGATAGATTTAAGTCAATCAACAATAAATTAAAATATTTAAAATATTAATTTTAACTAAGTTTATTGCTTTTGAAACTAAAATATATTACTTTATTTAATATAGAAAGAAAAAGAGTACAACTATTGTAAACATATTATATTTCTTTAATATAAACATTACTTATCAAAATTAAAGATATTTATATGCAATTCTATTTAAAAAGAAACTATGGAAACTATTCATTAAAGTGCATTTCACATATGCTTTTGAAATTCAAAACCACATAAAGAAGAAATTTCATTGGCATATAAGCACGTTTTTAAAAACTTATAATACGTAAAATATGCGTTTATAGGTATTATTTGTATTTACGATAAATCTTTTTAAAGCATCCTATTTACTTTACTTATTCTACATCTACAAATATGTAAATTTATATTTTTCAGTATTTACTCAGAAAAAGTTTTTCAAATTTAGAAGATACAAAAACAAGCATAAAGTATTTACAACCACAAAAAAGTTTGAGATTTGCATTTGTATTAAACTTGAGATATGAAATAAAAAACTTTTGGCAAATAAAAATTATTTATTTTCATTTTTATTTTTCATTTTGCATTTTTTGTTGTATTATTTAGAAAAATAATAGGTTAAAAGTTGTGAAGAAGCACGCACAGGAACTTTGAACAAATATAAACAAATTATTTGTTTAGTAAAATATTTCAAAAATAGAAAACGGAATAAATTTTTGAATAATGACTTTGAGAATTGAACTGCACAAAAATCATAGCTCATCATAGCTTCGATTTGGAAGAGGACACAAACATTTATGCAAGCCACAAGAACAAATCTATTTTGCAAGAAATACAAACGAGGATAGTAACTTTTGATTTGTTGGTAACATAAGGTTTTTTTTGTATTTATTTTCAGACAGAAATGTAAATTAGAAATTTAAAAAGTAATATTTTTAATTCAAAATATATTTTTAATTCTGAATAAAGATTTTAAAACTATTTTTTATCTTTAAACTTCCTTCAACTTTAATCCTGCCTTCACTATGGTATTAACATATAATTTCTGTTAACAGATGCCTTGAAATCCCCACAAATGCTTAGTTTATTTCTCCAATAGTTTTTCATTTAATCCAATTCCTTTGCTGACATATGGTTCTCTGCCGTTATTCGTATTTACTATCGAAGTGAAATGTAGTTAATCGTAAAAGCCACAAAATAAGAGCTTGAAAAGATTTAGTCACTATTATTTTATTTTGTTGCGGGAAATTAATTTTTTTATTTGTTCTACTTTTCCTAGACTTTTTAATGAAATTTTTTCACTCTTTGTTATCTGCAAATATTGCACTTTAATTTACCAACATTCTGTGTAAATACATTTGGTGTGAATTTCACTTCAGCCACTTTTGTGTAAAATGGTTTTCTCTCTCATTTAGTTTTGTCTTTTTTTTGTTTTGTTGGGAATATTTTTCCTACTTTAGGTTTATTTCTAGTTTTTTGTATATTTGTTTACATTTCCTATTAAAAAAAACGGAAATGTACCACCTTTTACTTACTGTTTCCTTTTTAAGTATTTTGTTCCGTACATTTTAAACTAATCAAATAAATTGTTTTTTAAATACAAAGCAGCTTAAAAAAGTAGAAGACAAAAAAAAGTGTTTCAGGTGACAGTCTAAAAATATTATGGGAAACCGGAGCTGAGATTAAAAAAAATAAGAGTATCTATGCAATTATTTTAAAAGATATAAGTATTATTAAAACCAAACTTAGTAATAAAATTAATTGAAATGACATAACTAAAGCGTACAAGATAAACTAGAACATGTAAATAATACACCCGCTTCGCTCACTGAAGTAGGAGTCGAGGCAAGAAATTATAGACCAGCCCCGGTCTATCACTTTATAAAAACATAAAAACACATCTATCATTTAAACAAAAAGTTACTTGATAGGTGCGTTTACTTTAACCGAGAACGTCATCTAACTGATGACTAGCCAGCAATAAAGGCTCTCAATTTTCATCAGGTGACAACAAAACTTGACTTAAAAAGTTAAATATCCTTAATTGTAATTGGATGTAGACCTTATTGGTGCACTCCTTAATTTCTGGCAATGGAGTTGCTTATAGGCCTAGAAATATTCCGTGCCATAAATAGAAGTAATTTTATCCACTTATAGAAAAAGAAAAGAGAAAATAGAAACACTACAAGGACTATTACAACTGAAATTGTGAAAGCCGTACAATGGACTTTCAACTATTTAAGGGTCGTATGAAACTAACTAAAAAACTAATCACAAAACGAACTAAAAAACTAACTAAAAAACCAACTAAAAATTATTAGGGAACTCTAGCAGGGCACTGTTGATTGAATTATTACCTTAGTAAACTAAGAATTCACTAAATCGGAAATTGAAGGTTTTGCAATAAATGAGACCCTAAATAATGTGCGAAAAGTTTACACGACACTGATTCATTAACTAAAGAAATACCTAGGTGGTATCTTATACGTATGAAGAAATAAGACAAACTAGGTTCAATACTATAATTTATTGAGAAAATTGGAATTGGAGAAAAAACTCGGAATTCATGTAAAGTGCACAATGGATCTCTAGGTCGCAGTGAAAAAGTTCTCAACAACAACTTGCACCAAATGATAATATAATCAGTAAAAATTTTCCACATTCAGTATTACAACAACGGGAACTATATCATTGTTTCATGGAAACAAAGTCTTAAGGGATAAAGCTCATTTCATAAATATTCAAAATTGTAGCAATAGGAGTGATGTAAACCAACATACTCTTTGATTGATAAACAATCCGTTCATAGCCAAAAAAGAAATTAACTGTTTGTTTTGGTTAGTGGTCTGGAAAAATAGAATATAAACTTGCAACTACCGCCAAAAGGAAAAAACTACATTGACTACTAATATTTTGTGGCATGCAATGGATTAATTTGACCTAAATATGCGTTTTAAACAGGATACTGCATAGACATAATAAATATAGTGAGACAATCAATTATTTGAGAGAAACATCGAAAATATTTATTTTTGTATTCTTTTATTATTTTCTAGCTTCAACCTACATTTAATCAAAATTCTTTTCATGGAATTTATTAACCTTTTTTTTTCGTTTATTTTCTTTAGTAAAACTGACTTAAGGAGAACAAGAAAAAATTGTTGGCAACAATCCTTAATAAAATTTATTTTTAAAACTAAGTTTTTATAAAGAAGTTTTCCGCTATTTGTTAAAAAAATTATTCCTTTGACAATATTTTATTAAAAATAATTGCTCTAAAGTGCTTGTAACTTTGAAACTTTTTAAAACTATTTTTATATTAAATATTTTTGATAAGAAATTGTGTCACATCATAAAAAAGCGCTTGATATAAATGAAAAAAAATTTTTTTTTTGAATTTAATTAATTTTAAAATGCTTGTAACTTTCTTAAAAAAATATGTAAGTAAAATTAATACAAATAAATATAATATCTATAGTATATATATGTTATGAAAATAAATATCTTTATATTTGTTATTACATTAATTTTGCTTTTTATTTTTTGTTAAATATGCTTTTAAATGTAGTTTTATTTTAAAACAATTGTTTAAGTTTTACAGTAGAATTTTTTTTTGTAAAGTAAATAACTAAATGTCATTTTTCTTGATTATTTTTGGTCATGTTATGCAGAGAGTCAAATTACAATTATCAATCTGATAGTGTTACTACTATTTACTGCTATATTGATACTTTTTGGTATCAAAAAAGTATATTTTTTTGTGAAGATATACACAAAATATACACTTTTATCACTTAAATACGGAAGTACTGACATTTATTAGTAAACCACAATTTTTTGACTAACATGACTAAGTACAGGAAATCTTCGTGATAGTGACTAAATTTTAAACGAGTATTTCCTGTTCCTCTCGATATCATATTTTTAACTTATAGTAAAAATCACAACAATTTCACTGACGAAGGAATGATAACTGTCTGATAACATGATCTTTATAATGTATATATGTATATTTCACAATAACATGATCCTTATTATATGTATATTTGACTACAAAATTTTATTTCGCAATTTTGGTTGTATATATTTTATCATTTTATTTTGCAGTAGCATGTTACCACGCTTATAATATTTATTTTAGCAAAAAACTGATCCGATTTATTTTTAATGTAAAAATTTTGCCGTATAAACTTTTTGTGTAGAGACCGGTGAAAATTCGAAAGTGCCAAATCTGTAGATATGGTCCATGTTGTGCTAAAACATCTACTTCAAACTTGTGCTATAACCATTTTATCAATTCTGACCTTTGTGTGCGAGTGTATAATTCAATTTAATTCTATTTAATCTTTAAACACTACTAATAGTGTTTAATAGTGTTATAGAATAGTGTTAACTATAGAACTAATAGTGGTATTGTCCGGTAGAAGCTTGAAGAAGAAAATTCGTTTAAAATCTGGATAAACTGACAGCATCAGGTTATTATTTTTTCAGTTAAACATATTTTATATTATTTTTTATAAATTTATTTATAAAATAATATTTATTTATTTATGTAATAACTCACCGTTGTATTAATTTTTTTTATGTGTTTGTGAGTTGTTTATTTTTATTAAAAGGATTTAATTATTTTAATATGTATATACTTTATTTTATTTTTTTCTTATATGTAGCTTTATTACTTATCTCTAATATGTACTTTTTAAATGTAAACTTTTGCACATTTTTTCAATGATAAATTAATACGAATTTATTGCATACTTTTAACTTATAACGAAATTTAGTTTTTAAATGCTTAATACTCTTGTATTTTAACATTTAATTGTAATGTTCTGTAATTCTATTTAAAATTTTATCTTGTATTTGTGAACATAACAAATTATTCCTTCCACCGTTGACCATGACAATGACTTATTATAACCTTGCCTCCTATAGTATGTCCTTGGGACAAAGAATGTTTTAATGTTTTAACATTTTCCTGTAAATTCTATTTGCAAAGTAATTTATTACCTTTGTGTACTATCTATTATTCAGAATACTTGTTACCTTTTTTTTTTGTAATTTAATTAAAAATGTTTGTCCACAATACAGGAGAATAAAAACACATAAATGAGAATTTTACAATTTGAATAGAAAAAAAAATTAAAGCAATTAAAAAATTTTTATAACAATTCAAATTCAATTAATAATGTGAACGAGTTTCCGCAAAATGTGGAGTAGATAGTTCAAGGTAAAATAAAAATATAAAAAATTACTTTAAAAAAATATATAGATATATATGATATATTGAGAATAGCGTTAAATATCTCGGCATCACATTGGACACACGTTTCATATGGCTTAAACATCAATATGGATGTGTAACTTTTAGCAAAGCTCAAACACTACTATTCGCCAGTTAGAAATTGCACAAAGTCAGGCTCTGAGAAGACTTTTCAAAGTACGATGGTACATTAGGACGAATGACATCCTCAGGGACCTTAAGATTGATCCGATCAAAAAATACATAAAGGATAGAGCCTTAAAATTATTAACGAAAACTGACAGACTTACCAACACCGCGTTATCGAATGTCAGAATGGTTACGGGTCCCTCGGGGACGTATGCAGATCTGAGGTCAATTATTGCTTAGTCTGATGAAATGATAATAATAACAATAATCCAGTCAAGGCTTAAAGAGGGGTTTTGAAGATACTTCAAGTTAAAAAAGAGTAAGAGTGCTCAAGTGCACTGACTCAAACAGCTTCAATATAATAATATGATATATAAAACTATACATAAGCATATAAGGATATAATATATATAAATCATAATAAGCAATAAGTAAAAAAAAAATTTAAGCAATTATAAAAAAATGTAAGTAAAAGTAAATATATATAAATATTTGATAAAATATCAAACATTTATAAAAATTCAAACAATACATAAACCAACGTCATTCATCAGAACAAAAGGAAACCTATTCACATAAAGTTTATTGAGGCTTGCAGTATTGAAGTTGCAGATTAAAGTGAAGCCAATTAGGTTTGAAGTAATTTGTTATTGATTGCTATTCGGATTATATTTTTGAATTAAGAAATATTTTTGATATGAGACAAATTGTTGCTTAAAATACTTCTTTTATTATTTCAAACTTCTTTTAAAAATTGTTATTTTTTAACACTAATACCTAATACTTGACTATTCATGACGAATATAAAACTTCTAATCAACATAAAATTATTGTGAATTTTCTATCAAAAAAAATTATAAATGTTGTTTAGAAATTGTAATTTAAGCTGTTTGGTTTATTTATCTTTTTTGCTATGTCTCTTTTAATATACAAAAATCAATGTTTTCTTGCTAATTTTATTTTGCTGACATAAAAGGTTTTTCTCTTCATTCCAACTTTAATAGCATTTAATATTCGTATTTTAACCCATAAAATAGATGAAATGAATTTCTAACAAAAAAAAAAAAACAAAAATACAATTTAATAAAACATCAGCTATTATGAAATTTTTGAATTTTGATTTCAGATACATATTTGAATACAAGATAAAATATTTGCTTTGGAATATATTTCGATGTTTCAATTGTTTTAAAATTTATGCATCGATCAGCATAAATCTTTTGTATAACTAAATGCACAAAAGCACACTGTTTCATTCATTGACATTATCGTATAGATACATTTTATCTGTAACAATTTTTAGCTACAATTTGTATGATTTTTAGATTTATTGCTTGTATGAGATTCATTTGTCTATGCACAAATGCAAATACAGTTCAATGAGATTACACAAACAATATTTACTAATTAGATTCAAATATTTCAGAATTTTGTTTTCCAATTTTGATAAACGGTTCAAATACTATGAATTTCGATACTATGACTTTTTGAATAACATAAGCTTATTGTTAGTATTGTATAATTTAATAAATATTTAATAATTAACAACGAAATATTTAAGCATATTTCAACTGAATAAACTTTTACCTATATTATTTTGATAGTATTTATGATTGTAAAATTTTTTGTAATATGTGATATTTGTAAACAAATATATTTCATTCTTATTATTTAAATTTCTGCACTGAGTGTTTTAAAGCATTTACAAAACACTTTTCTTTAAACGGTCTAAAAACGGTCGTAAAGATATAAATGATAACCAACCAATGATATCAGATATGGGACGAAATTAAAATACATAATCACTACAGATTTCATCAAACTGAGTGTGACTTAAGTAAAGATTACTTATATCTTTATTAATATCTATGTTATTGATATTGTACCATTTCTCACATTTAGACCGGATATTTGTTTAAACTTTATTATGTTAATTGAATGACAATAGCATTAATACAAACAACATACTATTTGTATTAATTAAATATACATGAAAATAAAAAAAAATCGCTTTCTTTTGTATACAAATATACGATTTTTAATATTTTTCTGTTAGTTAAATATTTTTTTTTTCATTTTGATATATTTCACTTGTTGTCTTTTAAACAATTTTTCATTATCTTTTCTTTATACTAAAAAACTTAACATAATTATTATTTTCTAATATATTTACTACTTTCCTTTGTTATGAATAGTTTATTTTTTAATATTATATAATATTTATAGCTTTATATATGTATTATTAGAGTTATTAAATCAATCTGTCTTAAGAAACAAATCAAAAAACGTGGAGACATTAAATAAAAAGTATTAAATACATTCCAACTTAATTTCAATTTTAAAAATTTTCTTCACTAAAGTCTGTTTAAATGAAGTATTAATTTTAATTTTATACTAAATTGTTTTCTAAATCAAATTAAGATCAAATAATTTTAATTATCAAAAGTAATGAAAATAAAATAACTATTTTTTATATGGCTTTATAATAGGGGTGTATAATCTATTAAAATTCTTTCTATTACAAATTTCTCTACTTTCTATTCTATTGTATAGAATAAAATTATATAATATTCTATTTTTAAATATAATTACAGAAGACCAACTTAGAGTTAGCGCTTTTGTTCTGGTGTCTATTATCTAGAGAACTACATTGTTTTTTTTTTGTTTTTAAATTTTTGTATCTCTTATAAACTGTTTGCAGTTTCGTGGTGCTCTTCAGCTCTCATCTGAAGAACTTCACGTATTTTATTTTTGTGAGCTTTTTTTATAATCTATAATAATTATTTTTTATTTTTGTATTGTACATAAATCACAAATTATTGAACTACTTAACTAATAATCACAAATTATAAGCATAAAAAATAAATATACCAAATTAACTTTCCCACTTGACTAATTGAGCATGGATCTTACAAATTTAAGTGGTTTACAGTGTTGATTAAAACAATAAACCAATTCAACGGATAATAAATCGAATTAATATGTTCGAACATATATATTTTCGATTTTATTTATTGTTAATCTTGCATTAAAAATATACCGTAGAAACATATATTATGCAGTTAATGGCAATTATTACGCTTTATTATTTATTTTGAACAACTAATTAGAATCGACAAATTAATAGCAAAAAAGATTATCTAAGACATTAAGAGAATATATTCGAATATATAGTATATAACAATTAGTCAAGTCGTTATAAATTACACAAAAACTTCAGATTGCGTTAATGATTTCGCTATTTTCTTGCGGTAAATTAAGTGTGAAAAATAAGTTTTAACTTTTCCGGAGCGTATAAAAGTTCATCCTTTTTTATTTGTAATGCCTCTTAATTACTTTCAAGCTTCCACTTAACACTTGCTGAACACATAACACATAAAAAAGCACTAATTACCACATGGTATTTTGAAGTATGTTCAAAACAGAATTTTTCACCAAAAATGAAAACTTTTTATAACGTTCCTTCCTGTTTTAGTTTCTAATAATGAGGTATGATTTTGCTAGGAAATTATGTTTAAAGTGCTTTAATTTTCTAACATCTTTACTTCTTATTTTTCAAAATTTCATAGTGTATAAATTTCAAAGTTTATAATTAACACATCAAAATGTTAAATGGAAAAATTGGATTTATAATGGAAAATTTTTGAAATTAAAATATTTTTAAATAAAAATTACTAAGTGTCTCATTTAAGAAAATAAAAATTCATAACTTTTCTGTCTAATATTTCTATAATAATATAAAAGATATTTCCCATGGCAACGTATAATTGGAGCCTTTTATAAGAAAATTGCAAGACGTTAGTAGAAACACAGACAATGTATATAAGTGGTAGAAATCAGCAATTTCAGTACTTTGAATTATTGCCACCAAAGGATATTTTAGTAAAGCAAAGGAAACGAAATTTGCATACGAGAATGATATACCAATATGCACCAGTAACAATATTATGGAAAGAAGAATAAGAAAACAATCGAGAAATAATTTTATAAAAAAATAAGAAAAAAATGTAATAACAACAATAAAGCAACTAAGTAATAGCTCTGCAGAAAGTTCGATACTCTTTAGACTGATAAATCTGTGATCATATTCTTACATTTCTTTCTAAGTGAGTTTAAATCTTTTTACACACTTTAAATATAGTTAATATACATTAGGAAAAGTCGATTTGTAAGACAGAAAATTTTCAACGAAAACCTAAAACAAGACTGATTCTATAAACTGTTGGGAGTAAGAGTTACTAAGAAACCTTGTATTTAAAGTGAATAGTGAGCCCACATATTTCAAAACGTTTATTTTTTTCTTTTTGGG
>NC_051847.1:153241672-153248843 GCF_002237135.1 Teleopsis dalmanni
ACAATTTTTTATTAATATATTATTGTTTTTTTCTTTCCAGGTACTTGTGTTTTTGTAATAAATTTAATTTAAAAGTAAGTTAAAAAATATTCTTGTAACTTGAAACGAATTTTGTATACTTCATTTTGTATTGTTTATTTATATTGAATAGAGATATACAATATACAGTAAAGCAATATATAGCAATTAAAAATTTAAATTAAAACTTGGGTAATTTAATATTATTTGACAGCAATATTGTTATAATATAGCAATATTTTATTCAAATAATTCTGACATGACAAAACCACAACAAAAAATTTATATTATTTTACTTTTATTTTTAAAAAATGTTGAATTTGATATTCTATTTTGTGAAAATGTTCCCTTAAGTGTAACACAATTGAAATTTATTATATTCTATATAAAAACATTGAGTATGAGTAGAACAATTTTTTAAACGAACGTAATTCGATTTAAATAAATTTTCTTGTTTAGATTTGTTGATTGCTTTGGGGCAAATTGTTAAATTTAATTATAAATAAACAATAATCCAGTTGAGTTGTATTTTTTGTTTTTTTCGTTTTTTACCTTAGTTTTAATTTGATTTTTGCAATAACAATATTTAATTTAGTAATGTTAAACCAAAATACATATCAGTAATAATTAATTTATATCTTACCCTAACCGATGGTTTAACTAAAACTAAAGTAAACTTCTGATATTGTCCGGCCAAGTGAAAATTTCAATTACTTGAAGTGCCTGTGCCAATGTTTATTTGGTAGTTTTAATAAATTAGTAACTATATATCTGTAGCGCGGTACAGATGTATCACTTAGTTGCTGTCTTTGCGATATTTATATATCTGTTAGTATATTGTTCATAGCGTGTTTAGAAGTTTGTTTCTTTTTAAAGCTAAAATACTTTTTCTATTATTATTTATTTTAAAGAGGTTTCGAAAAGTAGTGGTCTACAACACCAAGAATTCTTTTACATTATTTTTTTGAATTGAAATTTTGGTTGACCATACAGCTGTTTCGAGTATTGTCAAATACCCATCATCAGTGGTTTTGGAAATGATTCTTCAATTTAATTATTCGTAAGTAATTGTTGTTTTAGACTACAAATACCAGGAATTGAACTCTTGCCCTGCCAAATTAGAAGCTCAGAGTCAGCGCTCTTTTAGCAACTGATCCAAAGCCGTACTTGACTTTTATGTTCGCACATATTTTTAGAGTTTTGTTACTTTGCTGTGCAAGTTTTATTAAAAAATACACTTGCAGTGTTATATTAAACAAAGTCATGAATTAAATGTAGAATAATTGAATTAATTTATTATATTTTGTTATTTATTTTATAATTATTTTCAACTTTAAAAATTGTATATTATATTTCTTTATTATTTCCAATAACAAAGAGAGCTAAAAGTACTATTGTAGTTAAGTAATCAATAAATATGCACCTACATAACTGAATAATAAATCAATTCTTTTTAAAAAATTCAAAAAGCATAACGTTTTTAATTTCGAGATATGTATAATTTGAAATAACTTTGAATTGAAATATTATTGACGTGACCTTTATTCACGTTTCATATTCAATCTATTGTATCTTAACTGCTTTCCTGAGATACTCGCACTCAACTGTAGTTCACGTTATTAAACGCACATTTAGAAAAGTTTTAATGTATTTTTTTCGTACGTGACTTCGTCAAATTGTCGTTCGCTAAGAATTACGTCTGTAATTTTGTTGCAATATAGGACATGTAAACTTTTATGTAGCACGTTAGTGTGCATACTTTAGCTTAATTCAATGTCTTTCACAACATTGGCTTATTACAGCGTTCCATAAGATATTAATCCATTAAATTCTTGTAGTTTGCAAAAGTTTTATACACAAACGTTGTAAGCACCAAACTTTTGCACTGCATTGATGTGGGTTTTTTGACACGCTTATAAGTTTAAGTTTAACTTGGTTCTAAAAATTAACCCTGCAGTTAAAATATGTTGTTTTCATAAGAAAGTATGTATTGTGTTATGTAAATGTTTTAAATATTTATTATATTATAATCGATAATTTTTGTATAGTTTGTATGTAGGTTATTCTATAAATATAACTTAAGTTTTTCGATTTGAAATTTATAAATATCTTTTTCTTTTTACTTAATATAATTCCTATTTTAGTGCAACTTATGTAACACATAGATCTCATTTTTGTAATCATAAGTAGTATAGTTTTTCCCACTTGCAATTTTTGTTTCATTACTCATAATCATTGTGTTAGGAAAGAATAGGAAGGACTTACTTTACAGACTTAATGTATATTATTTTATATTTTATTGATAACACTTTTCGTTTAGATTTATTATATATATATTTTAA
The DNA here is from genome assembly GCF_002237135.1 of Teleopsis dalmanni. Lineage (NCBI taxonomy): Eukaryota > Metazoa > Arthropoda > Insecta > Diptera > Diopsidae > Teleopsis > Teleopsis dalmanni. Next base: position 153,244,033 of record NC_051847.1, read on the forward strand.
TATATGGTTTTATATAACTAGATTCATAACCAAATATCTGGTTTCTTAATAAAATCATTGCCTTTTCACTAGCACTAGAGTTGCATAATTAAGTTACTGGGACTCACAATGTTATATTTACTATAATAGAAACGTAATAACATTATAAAGTGGTAACAAAAAAACTTCAAGTAACAACAAACAAGAACATCTTTCATAGGCCCGGAATCCTTCTGCGGAGTAAAGAACAGTTTCAAAACCAGCATAGTTCGCTAAAGAGCAAAACAGAACCTAACTGAATTCTAGAGAGCCCAAAAAGACATTTTTTTGCAATCAAAAAGGCTTATTATCCCTGAACATATAAAGACTTCAGCTGTTCTAAACTTAAGCAGAACAGATATTAAACTTTACCCTGAACTGCTAATAGGTCACTGGAGATTATAATCGAGATTTTAATTATTCTAGCAAACAACGATATCTGCTGATTCTATCAAGAGCAACAGAAAACAGCAGACCACTTTCTATACGCCTGCCCAATCATGGCAAGACGCAGACTTAACTATCTAGGCAGTGGAGTTTTAAGCCCTAAACACCTAGTTAAAATACGGCCCACAGTTATCAAGAAGTTCTTTAAAATTTTAGATTTGGACTGGTGGTTGCACAAAAGATCTTTTAGGTCGGAGTGCATCTACAGTCTATCTTTAATAATAATAATAACAACAAACAAACAAAAGACATTTTACTTTATACTGCTACTATATTAATCGGTTACCAACCTTATTACTCGAGACACTACTAATGATGATATTTTTTAATACATTAAACATTTAAGATAATTCTTGGTTAGAAATATAACTTCAAAGTGAATATTTTGTGTTTGCAATTTTCATTAGGATTATATTAATAAAATATGTATATTGATTCGATTCTGGTTTTCCTTCCGATAAATATAGGTGTTTTTCAGATTCTAATTGAGTTTTTCGGATTCTAGTTTTTTATGTGATATATAACAAATTAGTTGTTTTTGTAATGATTAAAATTGTTTAATTAAATTTTGGTAATAGCAAGGTATGCTTGAGGGTCTTAATTGAAGCATATTTCAAATCATTCGATTTCGAATTATTAACTTTCATTAATTGAAGTTTTAATAACTAAAAGGAACGTGACTTACACACACTGAATTATGGATTTTGATCTGAAATAAACAGATATATAGGTTTTTTTTGGTTCAGTTTAGGTTCAAAATATTGATCAAATATATGTAAAGAGATATATAGATTTTTTTCGGTTCCCAGTTGAGGTTAAAAATCCTGGTCAGAAATATATAAACAGTTCAAATAGAAATCCACCTAAAGGTTGATTGCATAAAATAACATTTATATAATAAATTATATAAATGTCATATATTACAATTTATATGGACCTATTTCTATTAAACTTGAACTAACTATTCAGCCATTGCTTTCAAAACAGTTTTATTCTTAATATTCATTATTTTGCTACAGGGTATTTCTTAGTTAATTTGAATTGATTTGCTTTGATACTATTCCGCTTACAAAAAAGAAATCGTGGCATTTTAATTAACTTAAAGCAATTTAAATGTTGTTATTCAACTAAATTTTCAATAATTACCTGTTAATTATTTGATAAGTTGAGTACACGAAATTCAGATAAAAAATATTGAATTTTAGTACTGCACCTGATTTCTGCAGTGAATATTTCCAGATAGAGTACAATATTTTTGTGATTGTATTAAAATCTTTGTTAAAAAAAAATATCTTTACGATATACTCAATTTAACTTAAAATGTATTTAAATAAAATACTGTAAACCTTATTATTTAATTGTTTATTTAAAATATAATAAAAGAATAGTGATGGATTTTAAAAGTTATGTTAGTTCGAAGTTGATTTTTCGGAATAATTTTCGATCATTTTTGTAGAAATTCTAATCTTTTTCAAAACTCATTACAGAAAATAATTGAAAATAAATAATTACTAATATCTTTACTAAATGTATTCGTTTGAATAAACAAATAATTATATTTATAGAAAGGGCTGTGTAAGTAATTATATTAACTTATTTTTATTTACCTACTTTTTTCCTTAATTAGTCTTTTTTTCTTTTAATTTATTTTTAAATTTTTTAACTTTTATCAAATTGCTGTGTAAGTATCTATTTTTAATCTATATTTTAAATATGATGCATTTGTTTCATTCATGTACTAACTAAGAGATAACATATAAACTGTGGAAAGTAATCCCAAGTAAGCTTTTTTGACATAGGACCATATTTATTATTAATTATTTTTATGGACGTATTTTTTTTCTTCATATTTTATAATTTTTTTATTTTTATAATTTAAACATTTGTTTGCTTATTTGCATATAAGAATAAATATTTATATTTATAATCATAGCTGTACATTATTTTATTTTTTTTCATTTATTATACAAATGAAATGATCAATATGTTGACATTTTGTAACAACAGTGACATTTATTTTGCAATAATAAAGCGTCGTTTATGTCACATTAAGCGTTTTTTCACATATTTTTGTAAAATAATTCACATATGCGCAGGGATGTCATCAGTTATACAACTTTTTCTTCATATGAAAACTTTTCATGAAGTGCAATTCTATAAAAAAAACGATTATATATTTTAAAAAAATTTTAATTAATTACGTATTGGCTGATGACATTTTATTATATTAAGAATATACAAAAAAAAAAACATCAAAAAGCAATTATATTTTTTGTGTGATGGATGGTTTGTTCAACTTGATATCAACCACGATTGGAAGAATTTTTAATCAATTTAGTGGTGTATTAGGTTGGAGGTATATTTATTTTTACAAATAATTTCAGTGCTTTATCTCCTATCTATCTTTTTACAGTTGTAAGTTTAGGTTCATGTGCAGATCTGAGTTTCTTATGTATTATGTGGTTTTTATTTTTTTTTTCTCATCGCTTTTGTTTAAAAGTTTTTTGATAGTAATTTTGGCTACTTTTCCATATGAGTGTATTATATAGAAATCTAATCAAAATTACTATTAAAAAACTTCAAACTTGCCAAAATATAGCGATAAGAAAAATAATGAAAGTCACATGTAGAGAGAAAGATGCAAGCGTTTGTCAACAAGTGTCTATGTAGAATTTTAAAAATATGGTAGCCAGATCAAATATCAATTGAACGCCTGCTAAAGCAAACCACTCAAAAAGCAGCATAAAATAAGATAAAAATGATAAAGTGGAAGTGGATAAGCCTAACGCTTAGACAACAAAGAGATTACTTTGATATCCACAAGGTAGCAGAAGACCTGGTGCGCCAGCGAAAACATGGAGATGAACGGTAGAAAGAAAGCTAACTGAAGCACAATATATATGAAACGACATCTACAGAAAAGCACGAAATAGAGTTAGATTTAGAAAAATTTTTGAGGCCGTACACCTCACTGGGGGAAAATGGACAATAATAGTACTAAAGTCGCTTTCGTTTTCTCTGAATTTATTGAAGTAGCTTATTGGGTTGTCTATATTGTACTGTAATTTTTCTGTAATACAATTTGCTCTTTTCTTTGAAAAGATGCGATTAGGTAAATAGTCAACGAATCTAACGAAAGATTCTTTCTGCTTCAAGAACTTGTATAGAGTTTTGCTAAGTTGGAGTGGGTGACGTTAGTCTCTCATGTGAACTATTATAGACTCAAATGCCTTAACTTTCTTTTGATCTGGGGTTATTCACTATTCATTGAATAGTTTGTGCCATGCGTCTTGGTTGCAGTTCAGTGAAGTGGTTCTTGAAACCTATGTTGTTCTTCAGGAACGATAGTTGGTGGTTATTGATTCTCTGACTATTGAGAGGAACACATTTTAATTTTTTGTTTAATGCTTGTAATAGCCTTATTAGATGCCAAATTTTAAATAAGGTGCAAATCGTTCTTAGTCATGTGATTATGCCGATGGTCCAGGTATTCGGAAAAGTACCTATTTTGAGGATTATATTCTATTTATTATAGGTGAACTTTGTAATATAAGTGCTAGATATTGTAAATTTAATCATAAGATACTTTATAAGATACCTATCTAATTCCTACTCCATAATCAAAAAAGTATCACGATTAACGGTATGGGAAGGAATATTTAAGAACTATTTTGTGTTAACTTGCTCTGACTTTCTAAAAATAGAATGTCTGTACAAAGCTACAACGTTTGCTCTGCTTGTGAATATATTTACATTCCTAATACATATTAAAAAAGTACCTGCAAAATGTGTAAAATTTCATACAGTTTGAAACTTTATACGAGTTAATGTTCTTGTCAGACATGGTTAACTTCACTGTTAGAATACAAAAATATACATAATGCACACATGTAAAATATTAAAAAGTATGTAAAAATCTTTTTCTTCTCAAGTGTTTTAGAAGTTGTAATATGTCTGCTAAAATTATGCAGCAGACGTGTACTGTAAAATACTTAAAACACATTTATGCCCTGATATTCAAAATGAAAATGCAGACACTTTTGTGTAACTGAATCTTTGGCTGGCTCGAATTTCGGTCTTCATAAGACTTAGAAAAAATTAATGCATGAAAATGGGAAATTTAAATAAAAATATTTGCATCAATGTTACTTTGAGGAAGTACGAAACTACTAAAGAAACTGTTTAAATACAGTATGTACAAGAAACAGTTAACAATTATAATTTTTATTTACTATTTATATATGCACTTTTGTCGTCTTGATTTTTTCATTTAAATTTTTTAAATTGAAATTTGCCAAATTTACTCATTTTTAAAGTTTTGTTACAATGTCCGGTTCTTTCTATTT
>NC_051847.1:153248943-153356576 GCF_002237135.1 Teleopsis dalmanni
ATTGATGCTAAAATGCTTAAAAACTTATGGGGAACGAACTAAGTTTGTATTTAATACTAAAACCAATTCTGACAGCGGAGCGGTGGATATCTGCTTGTGGCTTCATTAATCTTAATGGAAATATGTTTCCTGAAGTTATTTGTAGAGGAAAAAATTCCAAGAGTGTGCTGAGTTTGTCACAACTATTATTAGCAATAATTAACATTTGTAAATATAAACGGAAATGTGGCTTAAAATAGCATAAAATGTTAACTTGCTTAACATACAAATTGGAGTCCAATGAGCGGGGACAATAGTAAAAACCGTAAGCTTGAAAAAATGGAGAAATTTTTCATAGTAATTAAATAATATTAGGATATTTTTTCTCCACAAATATTAAATTAATAAAAAATATATTTTATAAATACAAATAATTTATAATTGATTGAGCAATAGGGTATTTAATATGCCCTATTGTTTTTATAACACCTTTGATGCAATGTAAAATACATGAACGTTTAGTATTTGTCTGATAGTCTCTAGATTTTTTTTTTATTAGAAATAATATACTACAATAATTTATTATAGATTTTATTTTTGAAACGTATAAGTTTTTCACCAAAAAAATTTTAAGTATATATATTCTAATCAGTTTGATAATTAAACCCACAAATGACAATGTTGTTCCCAGAATATGGTTATTACATTGGCAAAGTTTAGAACCTTCCGGTTCTAGTTTGAAAAACAAAAATATCTTTAACAAACTATGCACTATGATGTGTCTAATTAATAAATATATAATATAGATATATTATTTAAAAAAGGGGTCTTTTTACCAAAACAACAAAATTATATATCTAAACAGTTTGAGAGCAAAAGCTTCCAATTATAGAATCGTTCCCAGAATATAATTATTATATTAGCAAAGTTTAGAAGTTTCCGGTTTCGGTGTGAAAATGCTTACAGCTAGCAAAATGAAAGTAGACTATGCCATTCGTTATATTCCATAAAATATATGATATAATGTATTTAACATATATATTTTGAACAACAACATTTATATTATAATATATATCATACATATTTTAAATAATTATATGACAATATATATCATGAACACTTTAAATAATTATTTGATATTAAAATATATATATCACTTACATTTTCAATAATTATATGATATTAACATATATATTATTAATATATTAAATAATTATAATTTTCTTCAGTGAGCGAAATCTTAAATTTTTTATAGTAGAATCAGAGAAACTACTTTTCAATGTTCTTTAGCTGTTTGGTTGAACTCGTGCCGTACCGAATTTGAAACTCGGAGTTAGTGTTCATTAACCAATTGACCCAAAACCATACTTGATTTGTATTATCGAACTTAGAGTTTCATTAATTTTCTTTGAAAATTCATTAACAAATTTATTTGCTGTGGTTTATTAGAACAAAATCATAAGCCTCCTGTGAAATAATTTTATTAATTAATTATATTTTTTATTTTTAATTGTTAAATTTCAATATTATTCTTTTGTAGAGCCATTATTTACTGGATGAGTTCATTTCTTTTTCTTTTGTGCATAGAACCTTATCTAGAAACGTAATATGGAAAAAGCCATGCTAATGTTACTCTACGATGCGCGTCAGCGAGACTGGAAATTGAATATAGTGCCAAAAATTCAAATAATGGCCCATTGTGATTGTAATAGTAATAGTATATTATATTTGTAATAGTATTATATATTTTTGATACTTACATTATCGCCTTCTATTAAATTAGATAATTCAAAATCAGAAGCGGTAATTGATTTCATATCTAATGACAATGTCTTCGTAGACTAACCTTTTATCGACTGAGGAGATAGATCTCTGCCATATCTATATCCCCTTCATATACAAATACTACTTTATATGAAGTAGATATTTAGCGATATCACATTATCTTATTTAAATAAAATAATTACTCAATTATTTGTAGTAGTATTTCCGTTATCAGGGCAATAGTATATAAGCTTGTTTATGGTATATCTTTCCTTAAATAATTTTTTATGTTTTGTTTTACCACTTTTAATTTATCAAATAATAAACTATTTTGATTTGATATTAACAAATGAAATCAATGTTCTTATCAATATTTTTTATATTATTTAAGGTAACATAATACAAAACTGACTTCAATTCCGGCAATAAATTTATAACTTATAAACAATTAAACTCGATACCAGTATTTACAAAAAGTAATTACAAATATATGTTTAGATAAATCGGGAACTCATTTTATTGATCTTACTTTAATGATATAAAATATTTCTATTTTAAAGTAGCCTTTTAATGTGCTATATAGGTATTGTTGATTTGTTACTTTCATACTTCAATGTAAACGTTGTATTATTATTACTATAAGAAATTTTACATTGCGATCTAGAGATCTATTGTATACCCTTCATGGATGCAGATGATTGATCAAAGCTTAATTTCCTCAATAAATTGTAGAATTATATCTTAATTATTAAATCGATGCCGGGCATAGTCCCAGCACGTGCTTTGTGGTCTCATTCACTTTACCGTAAAATCTGAATGTTCCATTATTGAATTTTACAAATTTTTTAAACTGATAAGTCACTTTAGTTTTACTTTCAAACATTTTACAAATTAACTTTCTAAGATTTTATACAATTATTTTGACACGATCTTTTATTAATTAAAAATAATAATTTTTATAAATGACAAATTATGTTCAAGTCCATAAATTCACTTCCTATAATACGTATTGCTTATAGACACTTTGGCTCATAAATTAAGTGAACTGTGCAATTCCTCTAACTCTTGTTATCAGAAAACTAAAAATCTATAAATATATATACATTTTACTATTTTGAACACAAACCATATTATCATTATATTGCCTTATCATCTGTTAGATGAATAAAACAAATTACTTCTAACCATGAGCGACGTCATAAATATATTTTTTATACGCTATAAAAGCGAACATACATAATTTATGCTTGCCTCAAACACGGCAAAGTAGATTAATAATTGTTGTCATACACCGTCCAATGGAATATCTCCGAATGAAATCAAAATTTGTACATAATTCGTTTTTATAGAAATTATTTAAAAAAAAATAAAAATAAAATGAATAAAACAGATATGATCGCTGATGGGATTAAATTTTGGGGTTGTGCGCCAGTTGTCAAACACCTATGATTGATTACACCGAATTGCTACAAAGTAAGCCTTTCCAATGCCCATCGAAAATATTTGTATGAATTAAATTTATAAGATTTTATCTTAAAAACACTACACTAAGTATAGATAAAAAAATGTATTACATTATTAAATAAAATTTTTATATATAATAAAAATCATCAATTAAATATTAATATTGAAAAATTTGTTAAATTAAATATAATATATATATATATATATATATTAAATTTGATTTGAGAGTCCATATGACTGTAACGATTACTTTAATTAATTGGAACTATTATATATAGTAGAGAGGTATTACGTATTACGCTCCGAGATTAGGTTCTATGCACAAGAAAGTAATGAAATCATGCAACAAATAATGCTTTTACAAAAGAATAGTATTAAAAATATTATTAAATAATTAAATTATTCTACAGCTGGTTTATGAGTTCGCTCTAATGTAACACAGCAAATGAATTTTTCCAAGTTTGAACATACAAGTCAAGTACGGTTTTGGGTCAGTTGGTTAATGAACACTGGCTGCAAACTTTAAATTTGGCAGGGCACAAGTTCAACCTTTGATACTTGCAGTCTCTAAAAATTATTTACGAATAATTAAATATAAGAAACAATTGCAAGAATACAGATGATTGGTATGTGGCAATACTCGATACAGAAATTCAATTTATTAAAATAATATCAATTTTTTTGTTGTTGTTCATTACTTCTTTTCCAAACCTCTTTATTAAATTTAATATATATATAAAAATTGTTTGAATAAAAGTATAAAGGTGAAACGTTCAATTAAAAAGAAAAATTTATATTTATAAATAAAAACTTATTAAAATTTCTACAAATATTTAAAATATCTCGAAACCCTTTTTGTAGGTTTGTTGTAGAGATTTTATTAAATCGACGTGCTTGCCCAAAACTTTTTAGCACTTTTTTATGCATTTTTTACTGCATTTTTCTGCTTTGTTTTTTTGAATGAAACGAGGAATATAAAAAGCCTTTCGGTGCATTGCCCTCTTCAAACTTTTTAGTCGTGCTTTTTTCTACTTTTTTTCAATTATTCGTAAAATCTCCTTGAAAAAATGTGAGAAGCATTAAAGTTAAAAATTATTTAAATTGTTTAGAACAAATTGTTGGAATAAGTATTTAAAGTTGTTTTTCTATTGAATTCACTTTTATATTCACTTTATATAAAATAAATATATGAAATTTATTTAAGTATTTATATAGATATTTAAAAGTCTGTTTTGAATAATATAATACACATATGATAATATAATACACAAGTTTTATAACATAAAGTTTATAATTTGATAAGTATAATAAATTACACAAATATCACATATAATAAAACTAAGCTTATTTATTATTATTTCACATATATTTCTATTTCATATTTTGTTTGACAAAAATATAAATATTAATGATAAAAGTTACATAATGAAGTTACATAATGATTATTTATACATATATTATACATATAAATAAATTTGTCCAGAGACATTTTAAAAAAGTATGCAAAACTTCTGTTCTTTCGTTTTAGCTTCAGAATATACAGAAGTTATTTTGCCATAAATTCTAGTTAAGATAAAAGCGGTATGAAAAGATAAATACCTCTATATGAGTACTCGTAAAGGTCAACAATTCAAATTAAATTCAAAAACAACATAAATCTATCGTTCTCATATCTCTCAAAATCTTATTTATATTGAACACATTTTATCAATACTTAAATCAAATAAAAACAAATTATATTAAGTACTTTAATATATCACAGATATAGTAAAAATAATTTGCCTTACCTTTTGATTACTCATATTACAAATTAAATTGTTTATTTATCTATTTATTATAAATAACTTACCTCTATATATATATATATATACAGTATATATTATTATTATCTATTGTCTTGGCTTAATTATGAATTCTTTGTGTTGCGCTCCCATTTCCAACATCATATCCAACACCCAAGTGCTTATACAAATCATTGCTGTCTGCTGGTCTGTACAACCTTCATTTTTATATAACACATAATATATTATTTATATACATTTTAAATATATTTTGCTTTGCTATTTTTATATGTCTAAAAGTTTTTATCTCGTTGCTAAACAATATATTAAAAATGCGTGGGCGTGCCTGTCGTTCTAGTGTTTTTTATTGGTTTGCTAATATTCCATTAACGAATGTTTATGTATTATATATATATGTATGTTTTTATTTAAGATGCTGAGGTTCTAAAAAAGAATGCATTTTTTTATTGAATCGTTTTAAATAATATTATTCAAATCTTATTCAATACATTATCAATTATGTGCTTCTGGTAAAATATTAAATTTAATTTAATTTTGCTTATTTCAGTTCTTAAAAAATCTTATGGAACATATGTATTATATATTTAAATAAATAAATAGTACGTATATTTAAATAAAGATTTAATAACAAACAAAAATGTGTTTTAGGTATAATTATTAATTATTTTTAATAATATATTTTATAAATAATTTTTATATAAACATAAATTAAATCGGTATGCCTTAGTAAATCCGAATAGAACTCAATTTCAAAGAATCCGTATGAACAGAGTTCTACTGTATGTTTATAACGTCTAATATTTTGTTCGTGTTTCTATTAGGATTTTTAAATAAGTCATTAATAGAAATTATTTAAAGTTCACATATAAGGATAAATTAAATTAAAATCGAATAAATATATTAAGTTATTAGGGTGCCGCGTATCAAAGTGGCATAAGTGTGGGATGTGGTCTTTTGGTTTATAAAGCAAAAAAGAAATTTATATCGGTGGTGAAGGATTTGTATAATTTCCAATATTAACCGTGACGTATAGTATCATATATACATATATACGAGTACCTAGGAAAGCTAATAGAGTTTTTTAAAAAAACTACTACCCAACCAACTTATATTTATTAAGTACTTTTGGTTGATATACTATTACTACTACTATTGTCCAGTTCCTTCAGTGAGCACAGAGCCTCAATAATTCTTCTAAATCTGACTCTATTGGGTGCTTCTCTATACATGTCGTTCCATGTATATCGTGCTTTAGCTAGCTCACTTTCGATCGTTCTTCTCCACGTTTTTGCTGGTGCACTAGGTCTTGGGTTGATCTAGTATAACTTTTTTCTCATTCCAAACGATTGTTGTGTTTGAATGAAATAAACTGTACTACTTATGCAATTCTACTATCTCCATGCAAATTATTCTCTTAGTCTAAAGGCAGACTTATTTAAAAGGCCAGACTTCAGCTGATCCTCTTAATGAAATATCAGTTATAATAAAATTAGTTATGTGAAATCATTTGCGTACTGCGTACAAAATTGCTTTAGTTAACTAATACCTAAAGTGTGATTTAAACTAAATTTTAATAAATATTTTTATCTTATCTTTCCAGTTTCAACGGCACACAATAAAAAAAGTGCAACGAATTGTGGGTTACGGTTATGACTAATCACAAACAAAGCAAAAGCCTTTCAAGAAAGCAAAAGTAAAACCCAAGTCGCGTGAATTTTTTGCAAAATGTGCGGATTGGTAAGACGTTGAAATCTGCGATATCAATTACAAGAGAACGTCGCAGACATTATGACTACTACGATAAAAGTTGGAAAATATCTGCTCTATTCAAAAATTAACTTTAAAATGTTAAAATAAAATGATGGGAACAAAAACTTGACATGAAAGCCGGCAAAGAAATATGATGATAAAAAGCGTGGAATTTTAGTTTTGAACATTTAAACTTTTGCTCCACAAACTCATGTGAACCAATTTTAAGAGCATGAATACGTAGTGATTAAATATTAAACAAAAAAAGAAGATATTTAAAAAAAATAAAATAATAGCATAACTCGATATTTGGAAGCGTCAAAATTCGAGCCTTTTTAACATCAACCAGTAACATAGTTTTTGCTGCCTGCAATAAAATTTTATACAACACAATTTCCATTTTGCTTCATATTCACTTTACCAGGTCTTGTATATTTGCGTAACTCCTTTCTATACTGTAGTTGCTCTATTCTATCTCAGGATTTCGTACAAGTTCTTTAAAGAGATTATCCCACTTTATTATAATGAATATAATACGGTGCAGAGGTATGTTGCATTGGTATCTGAAGCTGTAAGGAACGTGTGTGTATTTGCAGTATTTTTATGTATCTGAAAGTGTGCGAATATAAAAGTAAAAAGCTTCTCAATGAAAAGGAAAACATTAAGGAAATAAATTATTTTTATACAGAACATGCCAGTGGATATGCAAAAGAACGTCTCTGTACAAGTTGATAGTGACTTCGCTTTACTTTTGCCTAGTGGTATATATGAAATAAAAAAAATGGAACCACGCTCCAAAATACGAACAATTATTTTATTTTGCCTTTTTCTGGCAATAGCAGGAATCATTGGATTTGGATACTTTTGTCAAGATCAGGTGAGTTGGAAGCAATTAGCCAATAATTGGCTATAGATAATAAAAAGTAATTGATTGTAAAATTTATATAATTAATTAATTGTAAGAGATTCTTTTTTGAGCTTTTCTTCGTGAATGAAATTATAGTGTTCTCTAGAAGATGTGAATACTGGCTTTAAGTGTATGCTGGGCACTTTTTTTTTGATTTTATATTCTAAAAAAATTCTTCGACGTTAATAAAATATTCATCAAGCGAACATTGTAGTATGAAATTACAATTTACGTTTATTACTTAATTATAAAAAATTTAATTACTAAAGTGTGTAATTTGTAATATTTTTTAAAATTTATACAATAATTCAGAATTCTAAGTTAGCTTATAGGTTGTTTGGGATGTAAGTCTTCACATGATGTCTTGGGAAAAATCAGTTATCGATCTTCGTTGCCACTTATATTAATAACAAATAAAAATTTTGGTTTTAATTAGTTCAAGTTTTCGATTGAGCACTGTAGTATGAAATTAGAAATTAAAATCCTTAACTTAATTTTAATTAATTTGATTACTTAAGTGTGAAATTTAAAATAATCCAGTACTCTATATTATCTTGTGGATTGTTTTAAATAGAAATATTCACTTGATGTCTTAGTAAAAATCAGTTATCCATCGTCGGTCCAACTTATATAAATAACAGTGCTCAATATATTCAAAATATCTGTCTGGTCAATCAAATCAATTTAACCATTTGTTATACATTTTTAAATGAATAAAAATTGTTGTGATACACAGTTCTGTGCGCAATGATGCACTAATAATTTCTACATATAAAATTCCATAAAAATTTTATTTTACCAAATATGTGAGATTTTTTTAAATACTTTTCTATGACCTATAAAAATTCCATAGACGACAAATAATACACAAAATTTTTTGTCATAGGTTTCATAATTCGCACAAATATGTTTGTTTACACATATAAATTGAAAATATACAATATTGTCCAGTTGGTCAATAAATTGTTGGATGATGTTTACTCTTTTCAACTACTGTCAATGTGTCAGAAGTTTCAACAATCATTAAAGCCCGGCGCCAATGCAAATTACCATAATTTTTTTTATGGATTATTTTTTATAAATTTTTTATAAATTCTTTTCTCTCAGTCACTTTTGCAAAGAACCGTCAATTTATTTATTTGGTTATTCAATAAAGTCTATAAATATTGATAAATAAATTTTTTTATCCATTTTTTTCTATATTTATTATTTCCAATACAAAATCGCAAAATTATACATTTAGAAAAAATTAAATAGCTTATAAGCTAACAAAAGATACATTCTTTTAATATTCCAGTTTTTATTTTTTCGGAAATTCTCTGAAATATCTTCAAAACGTTTGGTGAACATTATTTATATTTACAAGTCTAATCACGTTAAATGTCATTTTAATGTTAAATTTATTGCTGTTTCATGAATTAGTTTCATTCATATTGTTTACGAGTATTATTCAGAGGAATTCATTTTTTCGATAAAAATTAAGAAATAAAAAAGAAACTTGTTTTTAGTAATGCAATAAATTCAAAAGTGCTACTAATTTGATTAGATATATTAGTTTATGATAAAGTAACATTAACTGTTACATATCACATAAAAATGTTTTCATTATATCACAGTTTTGTTATATTAGGTTCAATATTCTTCCTATTTCCAAAATACTTTCATAGATCAATGTAGTTATAAAGAGAAAAGAAAATGTGTGTGGAACTACTTCTCAAATTCATATCACTCATTTCATGAAGCATTTCCCTTGGTTCAATTTGGTATAGAAAAATTAGTTACAAAAAGAATAAAAATTTTATTTCTAATTTCTAATATTTCTAAAACCCACTAGTGTTCTTGTAGTAAACAAACATACCAACGATAACACTACAAATTTACATATTGGTATATAGCTTGGCTGGTCCTATAAAGAAAATAATAATTAATAACAATAACGGAAAAAAAAATATAGTACAACATACCAAGATATCAACAGATTAACAGTTCGACCATTAGTTTAGCATTTATAAGGTTTTTGTTAAATTACTAACCATTATGTAGAGAAAAGCTTTTGCTCCAAAGTACCACGATACTAACGTATCGTTATATTACCGAGATATCGACCATGAGTTCAGAAGTTACACGGTTTTTGAAAAAAAACATATTGTGCTTTTTTTTTTTCAAAGCATGAGTAAATAAAGTTTTGTACGTTATCATTGGAGCAAAAGAATCATTTGAGAAGATTATCAGTATGTATAAGGATAGACAACTTATAAAAATATCTTCAAAATCAAAATGGATCATAGTGTATTTGTAAAGCCCAACTTTTGTGATTTGCTCTCTAAGCACATATGAATTTGTTTATTTTAATCTGTTCATTTTGCATATGGAACAGCGTTATTTTTTCATTCTTTCTACTGTTCTCTATACGTCATTTTTGATTTATATTATAGACATGAATGACAATACGTTGTTGTAGATTGAATGGCAATAAAACGGACAATATATTTTAGTGGACAATTATTTTATAATGCCTTGGACATATGTATCTATATGTATAAGTTCTCACTTGTATTAGTACCAGTGACCGTAACAGTTATCATAAAAAAAATAAAAATCATCTTATAACTGTTATCATTTGCATTTTAAAATAAAACTCAAAAAATAATAATTAAATTTGATTTTTATTATATTCATCAAAAATAATTATTATTATATGCCTTTTATTTTTTCGCGCAGAAATAACTCTTAAAATTTGCTTCTTATTTTAAAAATCACAAATAACTGGTATACTTGCGTTATATAATATAAAAAGCAAGAGTATCGCGCAAATTCTGCGCGATATTTTTAAAATGAAAATATAAAATGCAATTTTCATACAAGGTAGTTGTTTTTGTAATTCCATAGAAAATGTTTTAAAAAGTTGGTGCAGGTAAAGATTTTGTTCAGTTTTTTGTTTTTGTATTTTGGATTCATATTTTGTATTTACATTTGTATTTTGTAGGAGAACAAAAATACAAAAATCCACACAATCTATGCAATTAATTGTTGATATCTTATTACATTTACATTTTATCTTATAATACTATACTTAGGTTTAAAAATTATACCTTCTTTTTTATTATTCGGCTTCTTCTTCTTTTTCGTCTTCTTATTCTTATTCTTTTTCTTCTTATTCTTCTTTTTATTCTTCTTTTTATTCTTCTTCTTCTTTTTATTCTTCTGCTTCTTATTTTTATTTTTCTTCTTCTTTTTCTTCTCTTTCTTCTTCTCCTTCTTCTTCTCCTTCTTCTTCTTTTTCTTCTCCTTCTTCTCTTTTTCTTCTCCTTTTTCTTCTCCTTCTTTTTCTTCTTCTTCTTTTTCTTCTTTTTCTTTTTTTTCTTTTTTTTCTTTTTCTTCTTTTCTTCTTCTTCTTCTTCTTCTTATCTTATCACAAATATGAAAATTGGGTTCCTGTGAAAAACATTTAAAAGTCTCTAGAGTTCGCTCTCTAAGAAAGATGCAACCATTTCAGAAAATACTGAAATGGTTTAAAAAAATAATATTTTTAATTAATAGATAAGGTATGAATAAAATCAGCTGAAAGTGTTTCTATATACTAAATAAAAATAAATAATAATCTGCATGAAATTGTTCAAATAAAATGAGATCCCTGTCAGTCATTTTTTTTTTTTCACTGTTATAAATTATAAATTTTTTATAGCTTATTAAAGTCCATAATAAAAATAAAATAAAAATTTTTCTATGAGCTGGTATGGGAGCTGACTTCTTACTTCAAATGAAAATAATAAAAATGTATGTCTGTTTATAGCGGTCTTTTATATTCGTTATATACCAGCATTTACAAAAGAATTAAATAGCATTTTAATTTAAAATTGAAATGATTTGCGTAAATCCGAATTTTTTATAGCAAATATTTTTTTACCAAAAACTGGTTTAGCCACCCAGCATATCGATTTTGGCTCTTAACGTTAAAAATTTTTTAAAAAAGGTAAACATTAATAAATCAAAAATAATAAAATATTAAATAATGGAATCTAGTGACGTCCGTAGAGGCAATAAACATCAAGTAGCTACATTCTTACGGTAAAACAAAGAATAAAATATTTTTTAGATTTTATTTAATTGCTGTCCGGAACTAATAGATTATGCATTCCCTGCCAATATTGTTATATTGAAAATCAAATTCAATATTTCCTAAAAGAATATCTTGATGGTCATACAAATTCAATTTGATAAAAATTATATAGAAAATATAATTTTTTTCTAACGTAGTTATGATTAATCATACTTATTCTAATGAAACCGCTATTGACTGATATGTGTACATATATCACTGATACTGAGATATGATCGCTGGTAGTTATTATTAAAATTTTTTTTTCTAAGTAATATGTCTATTTAAATTCGTAAGAAATTTGTATGTTGGTTATTAGTAATTAGAAATAATAATCTGATTTCTTATTAAAAGAAAGAAAATGATAAGAATTATTTTCCGAATGAGCGAGCTTATATTTATTTTCATAACATTTTTCTATATTTTTTTATAGAAAAATATATCTTCAAATTTTTTTAGCTGACTTATGTACTACACATTGTATACCTTCTGCTCAAAAAGTATTCGGATTTTGTAAATAAAATACACAAATTAAAATTTTATTCCAAATTTATTTTATCTCCTTCAAAATATGATCCTTCTCAAGCGATACACATATGCCAACGCTTAACCCAATCTTCCACACACTTTTCGTAGGCCCGTGCAGGTATGGCTTTTAGTTCCGAATTTTCTATTACTTCTATTTTCTATTAATTATCAATCGACTCAAAACGATTACCACTAAAGGGCAATTTGAGTTTCGGGAACAGAAAAAAGTCGCACGGTGCCAGATCTGGCGAATATGGTGCCTGGTTGGTTACGATGTCTGGTTAGTATATCCTTTCACTGCTATTTTACGATTATCTAATTATCTGCTGTTTATCTAACACATTCTTCGCAAGAACCAAAAGAGATAAAAAGATCTATTTCATTGAATAAATCTTTCGTCCTTTTCAAAATTTTAAGGACGAAAGATTTGTTAAATTTTTTTCCTTTTAAATTGTATACTGTTTTTATAATATTATCTCACTGACAACAACTTGCTTTTAAAAAGTAAGTCAACGTTCTAATTTTTAAGTTATCCAATATATGTAATCGATAATTCCCGTGATTTAAATGTATGCATTGAGAGATATGTGAGATACGTAAATATCTCTTATATTTTTCTCTTTTTGTTTTTCTTTCAATGGTTGTTTTCTTCATCATTTTTGATGATTTCATTATTTATCCAGATTTCGTATTTCTAGCTCTTGATTTCTTTCTCTTCGTTCTTGCTTTTTTCTCTTGTATTAAACTTATTTGCTTCTTTTTTTTTCTTTCTTTTTATTTTTTTCTTTCTTTTTATTTTTTTCTTTCTTTTTATGTTTTCTTTCTTTTTATTCTTTCTTTCTTTTTATTTTTTCTTTCTTTTTATTTTTTCTTTGTTTTTATTTTTTTTCTTTTTATTTTTTTTCTTTTGTATTTTTTTCTTTCCTTTTATTATTTCTTTCTTTTTATTTTGGCTCTATCTTTCTTTTTTTTTATATATCTATTTTTCTCTATCTCCCTAGTTTTTCTTTGTTCTTTTTATTTCATATTTCTATTTTTTTCTATCTCCCCTTCTATTTTTCTGTCTTTTTGTTTATTTTCTGTCTTTATTTCTATTTCCCTGTCTTTCATTTTATTTTTATTTATTTCTCTATATTATTTTCTCTTCTTTTATTTTTACATTCTTTTTCTGATATCTTCATATTTCATATATAGCAGTTAAATTTAATAGTTTTAAAGACGAAAAATATATAAATATGATTGCGTCAACTTATTTAAAATGTATCTACAATTACTGAAAATATTTATTTTATAACTTTTAAATTAATAAGAAACGAACACAAAAATTTTATTCAAATGAACATCACAAAAACTCAAATATACCAAAACACAAATGTTATTTCAATAAAAAATATATTAAATACAATTTAATTTTATTTGCATAATTCAACGCCCACATGATGATTTTATGTAGAAATTATGCCAATTTTTTTATGAATTTTAATGGTCAACAATTTTCATTAATTATTTTGAATTAATTAAGAAATATCTGTCGTTGTTAAAAATGTTTGGCTTTCGCACTTTTGACCTAAGTATGTCTTCGATGAGCAGAAACAAAATTTATTAAGTTAGATATAAATTTTTTTAGCATAAAATGCAAAGTCTATATAACTCATTAATAAGATTTTATCAAAATTATTTTATATTGTTTACATTAAGTTTCGTGGAAAATATTGTTGTTGCTATCTTTACGCTTAATTAAATTACACAGTCTTCACTTAAGTGATTAATGGCACAATTTCATAATAGCTCCGACCATCGACTGAGTTTCATTCGTTAGCGCAATTTACATACACAAAAGCAAAAAAAAAATATATTACTATTAATTTTTATTATGTTATTATTTTAAGGCAGTTTTTTATGTTTTTTTTTCATTGTACATTAAATTTAAAATAAATTATATAAAAAGTTTTAAATATTGAATAAATGATTGATTTTTTATGTTAACCATTAAAGTTTAATTTTGGATTTTTTAAATTGGGAAGTACTACATAACAGAAAATTATCTATAAAATTTAAAACTTTATTAAATATAAATTTTTAGTTTTATTAAAAATCAATTGCTATAATTTAATAGATCACAATATTATTTTTTTCTACGTAAAATAAATTTAGTGTAAATAATTGTAAGTGCAATGAATTCAATGAGTAAAAAAAGTGAAAATCTATTTAAGGAGAAAGTTAAATGCTGAAAAATTTTAAATGCTTTCAAGTTTATTTTATTTTATTTAATATTTTTTTTTTATAGTTCAACTATAAAATTTTTTATGCACTAAACAATATAGAGCATTGCTTGGCTAATAGCCAAAATGTACACAAAACTAGGTCATAATATTCTTTGACTTTAAGTAAATATACGTAAAGGCACATGGCTTTTTTTAGTAAATTTTTAATGCCAAAAGTAACTAAAGGTTAATCTCTAGATTTTCATTATACTAGATGTAAAAGAGATTGCACAAAATATATTTAACTTTTTGTTCTATAAAATGTTTCATTTTAAATAAATACATTTTGTTTAGTTTATTGCTTAAGTAGTATTATAGTTTAGTTCTCTTTTCAATTTAAAAATACTTACATATATACTTACATATATTTATTTCATTATTTAATTTATTGTAAATGTATATATATATATATATATATTTTTTTTTTTTTATATTTATGCATCTTATATATAACTGCTATAATACTTTGATTTGCTTTAGAAAATTTCTTTATTAGTTAATTAGTGTGTTGGCAGACGGCATTTGGGCCATGCCTTTAGTTTAAAAAGTAACACTATTACAATGTGTAAATATTTTGTAATTTATTTATTAATAGCTTAGTTTTAAGATTGAAATATTATACTGTTTTTGAACTAAAATAAAAATACTACTACTATTACTACTATTCAGTAATATATTCAGTAATATATTCAGTTTATATTCATAAACTATATTAATTTTTAAAATTCATTTGGTAATATAATTTGAAAAATATACCCACAACGTTTTTCATTATTTCCCTAATGAACTACTTTTTTTTACTAGATTTTTACTGTGACATTATTTTTCATCCTCTCTGGCCTAAAAGGCCTTCAAGCTGAATTAGTTGTGCTATACGAAATCAGCCGACCCATTCTACTTTGTGAAAAAACAAAGACGTAAACATAAGAAAAAACTTATATCAGCTAAATATTATATTAACCAATTACAATTGCGAAGTATTTGGTGATCGGATTAAACTTATGTTTTTTGTGTTTTTAATTTATTTATATATATCTGTCATAACCAATTATTTTTTTTGCGTCCTCCCGTTTACATTTTCTCCGTTCGTTACATCTGCGACAACTTATTTAGCCTTTAAAAGACTTGTCGTACGATAATGCCTAATTCTTACCGATTTGAACGTATACTCTCCGTAAAGCATAATACAGAGTTGCGTACTTGTCTGCTACTCAAGAGAGAATATATGGTGTCTAAAATCAAAACTATAAACTTGCAGCTCTGAATGATAGTCAGATAATATATTGGCGTACTCATCAACATTTTTGAGAACACAATAATCAGGAAATTATCTACTTTTAAATGCTTTATTCAGTTAGTAAAGAATATATTTTGCGTAGATTACTTTTACTGTTTTAAATATGGTAACAATTCATAAAACTTATAATTTATAATTTATCCCTCAAAATTTGAGCTTGATTAACAGTGTGGTCATTGATAAGTGCGGGCACTACAAGAAGGTTTAAGTTTTGGTTTCTATTACAGGTTCTCTAATTCTTCGTTAGCTGCTGGTAAAATTTTTCTAACATATTTCTAAGGATGCTTACGATAAGAGTAGTTCATTTTAAATTCTGCTTTTTTACATATTTGGTGATGATACATCTATTAACTGATAAAGTTTATTATTGTACTTTGTTCTACATATTTTCACAAAGCTAAAACGTATGACTTACATATTTATGAAATATTTTTATATTAGTCCTGTTCACAATTTTTATTTAGCATGCTAAATAGCTAAATATATTGTATGCAAATTGAAAATTCAGTACTTTCGCAAATGAAGTTGTTAAAGTAGGAGTATCAACAGATACTATCTTAACATCTATTACTAAAATTGATCTATTGATAATTTAGTTATTTATTTATAATCTGTTCTTTTTGCTTGTATTATCATCTCTGTTATGAAATTATCTATATAAGCATTAATCAGTATAAATAAGTAATTAAAAATAGTCTGTATATATGTACTTTAATATGCTTGTCGGTATTGCCAAGACTTTTAAAATCTTAAGTTTCCAAAAATTACAAATATTAGCAAAAAAAATAAAAATTAAATATTAATTAAACGTGTAAGCCAACTTTGCGTAAAATTAACAAAAAGTTCTAACAAAGTTAATGCAAAACTCAAATATAAACTTTTTCTGTCTGTGCGCAGTCAAAGCAATATTTTAGCATAAAAAAATAAATAAATAAAAAGTAAAAAGTTTTTCATTTATGGTAATTACGCAATTCGTCCAAATAAAGACATTTTGACACAAAAAAAATTAAAATTTGTAATATAAATAAACTAATTAAATTTGTGCTTATAAATAAAAAAAAAATTAAAGCAAGTATAAAATTTAAATAAATTTAAAATATAAAAAAAATTATTATAATAAAAAAAAAACATACATAGTCATATCTAGTTGTATATAGTTCTTTGGAAAAATGTTCTAGATTTTAGGAAAATACCATAAGACTTATTACGAAATAATGATTTTGATAGATACATGAATTAATTCGATTCGTATCTATACTTGTCATATAGAAGCCCATATGCATTAAGAAATAAATGGTAATAAAACCAACCCAATGTTTGGTAATTAAATGACCCATTTTTTTTAAAGTTCTTTTTATATTTATTGTATGCAATGAACTGACAAGCAGAAACTTTTATTTTCATATATGAATCATTCAGTCCAATAATAATTAATATTGGATATTTATGGTAATGGGTTCCCATACTAATAAATTTTTCAAAAATAAAATTATCAATAAATATTTGCATATTAATTTTTATGTGGTATGAAATCTTTACAAATCTTGCGTTTTATGATGCATACTCGCATTTTCACATGAATTATGTACCAGAATTCTCGATAAAAATCGTGTTTCATTATTCAGTTATTATGCTTACGCATACATTTCGGGTTATAGTGTATGGTATAGTGTGGTATGGTATGGTATGTCCTCATTCGTATATAGTACGAATATGTACGTAATTATTTTTGTGTTTTATTTACATTTTTTGTACGTGCTGTGCAAAAATTTTCTTACAGAATTAATTGAATTAGGCGTCATTTACGTAAGGAAAGCTGCAGACACATAAGCTGGAAATGAGGTAGCACCCATAATATGGGTGGGTACTGAAGTTAAATGGCAATTTGCGTGTGTGAAGAATGGAAGCAGAAATCAAGTTGATTTTGAATGTACTGCCTACATTTTGGTTCATATATTAATTAATTTTGATGTTTTTTTTTGTTCATCATTTGGGATTGTTGTTGTTCTCAATATGATCTCATGTTAACTTCCACACAATACAGGTGCATGTGCTAAATTTATTAAAATTTTGCTGTTCATAATGTGGTTTACATATGTGCAGAACTTAATTAGGGAACAATATGTTAAGTAATTTTATTTAAATGTAAAATATTTCTTATCTCTTATTGTACTTCGTTAATCTATTCAAACCGCATGTAGGGAAAATTTCCACATTAAGAACGTATCAGCTCAACAAGATAAGTCGACTTGAGGTGAGAATATAATATCTCTGCCTAAAAAAGGTTAAAAGTTATAGTCTTATTATTTCTGACTGTTTGGTTTTATCTGTATTTTGTCCAGGGGCGTCTCACTTTGATATTAACTGTATCTCTACGAGAAACATTTTGTGTCTTATTCCCAATACTAAATGCTTCGATTAGGGTTAAATGTTAACACAAAAATTCATTCTTATAGCCGCAATGCTGCTCTCCAATCGGAGTTAGGAATCATCTCATTTCTTTTATTCATCATATATTTTCTTCTTCATTTCTATTCTTGTTTAATTTAACTTATGCTATTCAAAGACCATTTAAAATAATTTACAATTCATTGTATGCATACATAAAATAATTTGTAATGTTATGTTATTAGTTTTTAAGATTCTAAAACTTATTGTTAGGTTTTAAATAAAAGCGATTCAATAAAGACATATTTTTCAATAAAAAAAAATACCTTATTAATTTTTTTCATTTTTCTTCTGTTTCTTTTCTCTTCCATTCCTTTTCTTTTCCTTTATCCTTTTTCACTTTCTTCCCTCTTCTGCTTTTCTACTCTACTATCTTCGTACTGTGCCTTTTCTGTCTTTTTATCTTTCGTTCTTCTTGTCTTTTCTTCTTCTTGACTTTCCTTCTTCTTGTCTTTCCTTCTTGAGTTTTCTTCTTGTCGCTCCTCCTTCGTCTTATTCCTTCTTTCACATTACCTTTTCTTATATTGCTTTTTCAAATTTTATAAAAATATACTTTGTGATAATATAAAAAATTTATTCCTATAAAATATAATTTTTCAAATCATCCTAGCAGATTTCCTTTTACATTGTTACACTTTTAATAGTTCTCACTTAGGGTGTTTTTTTTTCAAGATATCAATTATGAAAGCATTAGTTAATAATTTAGTTTCTTAGGTTTTGGATTTGAATTATAACTTTTCTACCGAGTTCCATTTTTCTAGGATACTAAGTTGTTGAATGTATTATAAAATTGAATTTTTTAGCCATTATTTGTAAATATTTATTCCAAATAATTTATGTATATTTATGTTATGAATTTTTTGCTGAATTTTTGTTTCGAGTATTGCCAAATACCTATCAACAGTGGTCTTGAAAATAATTCTTGTATTTAATTATACGTAAATAATTTTTTGAGACTACAAGTACCAGAAATCGAACTCGGGTCCTGCCAAATTTGAAGCTCAAAGTAAGGAATAGGAATATTTGATTTTTCCGTTTTCCTAATTAACATCGGTCGACAATGAAAAATGATCATTTCCAAATTAAGAAACGATAATGAAATTATGCTTCTGTGATATTTGGCAATTATTAAATCCATTATATTTTATTAGTTTTTATTGTACTAAAATAAAAAATATGGTTTTCTGAATATTTCAATTGTTTGCAGAATAAATCAGTTATTCTACAGTTTGAGATGAAAGTTGTGCTTTACGCGGTTTGTTAAAAGTCAATTTAAATGTTTTCATAAATTCAGATACTAAAATCCACACATTCTTTTTACACTTTCATATTTTATTCACCGTGAAGAATTTAAATTACCCGATAACCGAAGTGCTCACGTTCGTTTACACTTGTGGCAAATTACAGGAATTTGCATTTTACTTTCGGAACAAATATTACACAAAATAAGAAAAAAGAATAACGAAACAACTTAAAAAACGTGCAGTACCGGTTGATAGGCTTATTTGGACTTTATATCTGGAAAATTCCAGCTGCCACCAGTACTACTGATGGTAAACATCAACCAAATGCTAGAGTAAAAAAGAGATTTGCCCGAAAATTCCGAATAACAAACAAAAATTTAAATCATTCCAAAAAAATAACAACGACATTCAAAGCCTTCCAATTTAATGTTGTTGTTCTTCTTGCTGATGAGGAGTCAAAATTTCAAAAAAAAGCATCAACAGAAAGAATCCTTAATAAAATATTGCACCAAAAATAATTTTAACTAGCAGGAGGAACACCAGAGCAATTTGTCTGTTTGGTGGCGCATATGCACCATGAAGCACAAATATAATTGAGGCATTACAAACAGGATAATAACTGTCTGCTTGTTTGTACGTTGGAATTTATTGTATGTATGAACCCGTCCGTCCGTTTGTGAGAATATTTTGGTTTTGGTTCCTGTATGTTCGGGCAAAGGCTTCAAATGCGCTTTTGTGTAATTTAGTAGACGGTGAAACTGTTCGGTAGTATTCATTCGCTGTTGCTGTGCTTTCTGTGCAAGATTTCAGGCAAATGAAAAGGCTCTTAGCAGAATATACTATAATATTTAAATAAAGTACTTACCAACCACAAAAGATGTTGTTGTAATGTGTTTTTTTTATGTAACTCTTATTTCACTTAAATTAAAACCACGTTTTTGTATAAATGATATTTAAATGCACAGAGAGGATGTGTTTTATCGAATTCTTAGAATAAACATAAAAATATCATTAAGAAAATATAAAATAGATATCAAGATATCCTTATGATACAGGTGCTGCAAAATATTGGTTTAGTTAGCATTTTTTTTAGATTCCGTCAGACTTCTGTTGATGTTATTTCGTGAGAAAAACTGAAAACGGAAAAACTATTTTTTGTCATTAACATAATTTTTGTTTTTATTTGTATATTTTAAAAGGTATAGATAATTTTTTTATAAAAACCATAATTTCTATAAATTTTTTTTTAATACGTTATTGAATATTTTTGTAATCTAACGAGAATATTATAAGAAATGATTCCTAATGTATTTTGTATAAAAAGAAATCGGTGTATTTATAATTTAAAAACTACCGATTACCCATTATTTTTAGGTAATTTAGTAGTGCAGTACTTTGTTACTAATTGAGATTTGAGCATAATCTGTTAATTCGCATTTTTACATCACCTGTGTTTGCAATTATACTTTTACGTGTTCTGTGATTGCTTGAGGTTATCATTTTTTGACAGTAAACTTAACGATTCCGGGCCGGCGAACCTTTTTCTTGCTCATAAAGCTACAATTATCAATTCGGAAAAAGCGTTAAAGGGGGTAGAAATTATCTCTCAATTCGATTACGAAAAATGTATAGAATAGTGCAATATCATTTAATGCCAACGACAAAAAGTCTCTCCGAAGAGAGGGTGTTTTAGTTAGTACACTACATCTTAATATGTAAAGTCAGGCACAATATTCCAACGAAAAATACATAAAATAAAAAAAAATACAAAAAATAAATTTTAATTGATATATTTGTGATTTTATTTATTTTATTTTATTTGTGATTTTATTTCTCAATTAGTCAGGTTTTTAAATAGACACCATGAAACTTATTACAATTCAAATTTACATATAAATTAGTTTTCATCTTATTTTAAATTAATTTTAGTATAACAAAAATTTAATATTTGAAAATGAATACTAAAAATTAAATTTTTTTTTTTGATAATTTAATAATTTAAAAATTTTATTTATTAATTTTTTTTTTAATTAATATTTTTTTTTTTTTAATATTTTTTTATGTTTATATTTTTTTTTTAATACATTTTTATTAATATTCTTTTTTATTAATATTTTTTTGTTTATATTTTTTTTTATTAATTTTTTTTTTTTACTAATATTTTCTTTTTTTGTTGATATTTTCTTTATTAACAATTCCATTTTTTAAATTATTTAATTTGTTTTAAATAACTTATTTTTTTTTTATATTATTTATTTTTTTTTAAATAGTTTTTTTTTATATTATTTATTTTTTTTAAATAGTTTTTTTTTTTAAATTTTAATTTTAAATAATATACTTTTTTTAAAATTTTTTATTTTTATAATATAATTTATTTTCTGTTTTTGAATTTATTAATATTTTTTTATAAATTGCTCTTATTTTCAAGAATTTGAATTACATATTTTTTTAAATCCAGATTTTTTAAAATTCATACATTTTCAATAAGTTAATTAGAAGTCTTAAATTTTATTTAAATAATATAAAATGTCAAACATTTATATTTATCTATTTTCTCATAGACAGGTATTCATTATGTTTATATTTTAAAAACATAAAATTTTTTCTAGCATTTTTTTACGTACACCAGTTTTCTTAACATTTTTTTGTTCATAATATTGTATTTATGTAATTATTTTTGTTATTAATTTTTTTACGCAAAATTTTTTTGCTTAATTTTACTTTATAATAATCAAGTAATGAATAATGAAAGTAAACGTTCCACAATACATTACTGCTTTATGAAGTGCTAAATCACTTCATGTTCTAGCAACTTTTTTATTGTTCTGAAATATTTTCTAAAGAACACTATAATTCATTTAATTAAAAAAAAATAATGTTTTTATAGATACTTTTATACTGAAATTTGGTTCTACCTGATGTTGTTTCTCTGCTTAAAATTTTAACATCTGCCAATCATGCTCAGAAAAAGGCACGTACCAACAATTATAAAGGGTAGTCGTATCTGATGATCTCTTCAACTAATTAGATTAGTGAATTAAAAGGTATCAATAAAACTTAATGATCAGTTGCTCTATTAAAGAATATAAAAATAAGAATAAAAACTACATTAACACAAATTGAAGTATAAAATGTTGGATCGAATAAAAAAAGTGTATCAAATGTTGATGATACATTAACATATCAAATGTATCTTAATCCGTAACATTCAAAGGTTTTTAAAACTTGTATTTTTTTTTGAAAATTTTTTAGTTTAATAATTTTATAGTCTTTACTTAATTTCAGTTTCGAATATGTATTTTCACCACTATTTCTTGTGTATTTAATATTTAACTTCTTGTTTGTATCTCAACCTCAACGGATTTCTTTCTGTCAAGTCTCATACACATTTTGGTCACTTTTATTTAACATATTCTATGGGTTTCTTTGACTGTTTGTGCGGCATATGTTTAAAAATCATTTTTTATTATGATTTTATTTTGCCTATAAAATAATTTTTAAAATGTATTGCATTTAGGAAGCCACATGTTAAGGAACCACAGACACGCGTCAAATGTGGTTTACTGTATCTTAAATTTAAAATTTAAAATTTTTCTTTTATCTTTTTATTTCGGAGAAATACAATTTAAAGAATTGCATTTTAAGGGTTTCTTAGCAACGAGTTACCCTTCTGAATTAATCCTAAACATAAAAAAATCTTTTGAAGTTAAAATTTTGACATAATACACTCGTACTTTGATATAGTTGTAGCTATAAATCACTCTCAACTCATTTAGTAATCGCTGGCATCAAATTTAACTTTATAAGTTTTATTTAAGTATTTTAATGCTATAATTATAAAGTTATATATTTTCATGTAAAGGATCCATAGTACAGAAAATCAATTAAGTGCATTCTTGATCTGTTCCAAATATGATCAATAGTCTTTAAAAATACTTGAAAGCTTGATAGTTCGTATATAATTTTTTGATTGCAAGTTTTAAGAAATTTGAACCTGTTGATATAAGTATCGTGATTTATCTAAAGGACACAATTTCTATACGAGTATAAACTTTCGCATGGGTATATAGTAATATTTTCGTTGCTATATCAAGAACACATCGGGTTATAATAATAACATCCGTAAGTGACGATTTAACACTAAAAGACTTTCGGTTTTACCGTGTACACTTAATTAACTTATAAATAGCACTTGCGTGTCACTTTTATAAAATATTCTAAGGTTATACCAATATATAAACAAATTGTAATTAACGCCTATAACTTGTACTGTCTATTCCTATTAGGTTTCGTTTTTCTGGCTAATGAAAACGGTGGCTTATATATAAATAAATTGCATTGTAACGATTCCTAATTGACTGCATCTTTTCCATTAATGTACACATATTGTTCATATAAACAAACAAAAATATTTATTTATTTATGTATAAACACATAAATAGTATACTTTTGCAATTCTAAATAAAGTAGTCAGTAGTTCCAAAGTAATAATTTTTCTAGAATCTTAACATTTTAAAGTCTCTGTACAAATTTGTTAAGAACATTATGAAGGATAAGGTAGAGACCTTATTCACATACATTTATAATTATACATCTATTTAGTTATAAAATCATTTATTAAACATAAGCAAGTACATATATTTATTAAATGTATGTACGTATATATGTTTTATTTTTACATAATTTACGATATATGGTGTTTAAAGCTAAAAAACAACAATATACAATTATAAAGTTAATTTATTTAGCAGTAGTTTATGCGTTAGTTTGAATAAATAACATAAGAATCGCAATGGTTGTTAATATATAAATAAATAATGCAAGTAAAGTGTACATTTGCTTTGTTTGTTAGTATATGAGTCCACAGTTTAAAATCTAACAGGGTTATATTCCTGACACTTACAGTTCAATTAAACAATTAGACCAATAGATATTTCCAAAGACTACTGATTACGGATATTTGAAGATATTCAGAACAGGTGTATGATCAAGACGGTAGTCATCAAAAAATTCATGTTCGAAATGGATTTCTTGAGAAATCCTTTACAGAAATTCTGTACTAGCAACATAATCTGCATTAAATAATTATTTATATAATAATAGTATGGTATAAAAATTTTTTTTTGCTTATAAAATTAAGTTTAACTTGACTTAGTACACCTAAACTCAACGACATAGATTCATGTTTAGAAATATGTATATAGAACTACACCATATGTAAAACTATATTATGCTTAAGTTTTCTTAAAAAGTAAGATTTGGGAACCTTATGATTTCGGCTTTTGAACACCTTGTGCATATATTATGAAACTTCTATAGCAAGTACTGTCTATTCCTATTTGGTTTCAGTTTTTCGGTTGATATAGCACCTAACGTTTTTCTTTTATATATATTACTTTTTTAAATTTTTCGTTTTAAAAGATCGAAATTTAATATAACTTATTAAGTGTGCCCTTTCTCTATACTATTTTTAAATGAATCAATTGTTATTACGATCAATTTACAATAAGTTTTATGGGTATAGGTCGTTTATTTAACACATAAAATTATAAAAATGTTATTTTAAATAAAAAATTACACTTATTAATTTATGTTGACAAATTAATAAGTGTAAATTAATATTCAATAAAACATTTTTATAATTTAATGTATTTAATAAACGACTTAAGCCCAGTAACAATCATAAAAATGTTCAAATTAAATAAATTTATTTTATAAAATTCATATGCCTTCCTAACTTTTTAATATAGTTAATCAACTTTAAAAGTGTTTCTTAATTAGAACTAAGCCCCTTTTTTCATTACATATAAAACGAACTGCCATGTGTATTATATATTTAAGGGTTTTTCAGAAACGTACGCCCTTTTAACCTTGTGTAAACTTCAGTGTATACAAAACTGCCAACTGCCCCTTTAACTATTCTCATGATATACCATATTTCAATACACATATTGTCTGAGAAAAATATCTTCATAACCAACATTGCAAGTCCTCTTCATCGCAGCGGCATTCAACTAGAAGCTATTCTAAATGTGCTTCTTAATGATTTACATAGACTTTAATTACTTCGCTGCTACAACTTTTAATTAAGTTTTATAATTGAAACTATTCTTTTGCTGCTTAAGAAATTTAGTTTTATTAATGAATAGTGCCATTATGTATAAGAAAAAATAAAAAGATTGCTTTGTTCATGAAATATTTGCTGAAGTGGCATGGCTTCCTCTTGTGTATAGAATGAGCAATGCCAGAAGTTCAATGCCATTAAGCATATTAGACTTGTGCGTAACGTTCTCAAACAGTTATTAGAAACGAAATACGTCAGAAGGTTTTATTAAAATAAATTTTCAATTAACAAGAAAAAAATTTATATTTTTTTCTACATTAAATTCGTTTTTGCTACAGCACAATTTATGTCCAAACATTTCAGTAGAAAAAGTGCTAACTGACCTGTAGTCTTTTTTCTGCTTCCATAAACGGTAGTAAAATGCTTAAAGCTAAAATTAAAAATTTTTGTCACGCATTTATATCCTGCATTTTTTTTAATGTAACAGTAATAATTTTGACAAACATTGACATTCGCTTTTAGATAAAACTAAACGCCACATAACAACACTCCGATAATTTCCCTTTTGTATTGTGTTATTACCCTACACAAATCCCGATAAGGCCTTGTGCGAGAGCGTGGTTGTAATTCTAAATGTATCTATTTTACTTTGTGAGTTAAATGCTTGAAAAGAACCAAAATGTGGCATAAAATATAAAAGATACTTTCATGGATTATGGGCGCCAGTTTCTGCTGGTTTTGTAGTTGGTTATTCTTTGGGTTCAGTTGTTATCTGTATTTTGTACCAATTTTTATGAAATTAAATTATGGACTTCACAATTTAATTTTGTAAAAATTGTCGACTTTTGTAACTTTAAAATTTTACAGTTTAACTTACTGAACGGATATTAGAAAAGATATTTATTTTTTTTTTTCTCTTTTCAAATAAAATGTGAATTGACAGTTTTTATTTTGTGTCTAACTGAATGAAATATTTGAAAAAAAATATCCTACAGTGAGGTCAAGTGGTTGTATCTTAGGTATTCCTTATATGAAATGAAAATACTGTTGTTTTTGTCTTTAAGGTAACATAAAATTTTATATTTTTTTATTTATTGACTTACAATGTGTGAATTGCAAAACTAGAATTTTATTAATCGAGTTCTGTGCATAATATAATATTACTAAATAATTAAATATATTACATTAATATTTTATGTATATTATGCTATACAAAGAAGTTGTACAAGTATATGTTGTAGTTTGGAATAGTGACAGTTCCATGCTTTGGCAAGCGTGCCAACGTTTATTTGTGAATACGTGTACCCTAATAATGTGTTTATTATTTTATATATATTTATTGACAACAAACAGATAATAATATTCTTATGTCAATTGAATGCACTAACTCACCGTATTTAATTTTTTATCACAATTAACCATCTAATACGATTAAGGTATGTTCTTTTTTTCTGCAGTTAATAAAAAATTTTATTAATAATTATTTATTAGTAAAATACTTACAATTTATTTATATATGTTTAGTTGAAGGCGAAGGGCCTAGTAGTCCATATCTTTATTCTTAGTTAACTTTAAAACTTATTTTAGTGTTAACTCACAAATAAATAAATATATAAATACATGTATTGTTATTATAAATAGAATTTTACAAAGGAATTCTATATACTAAATGAAACATAATAAAAGACTAACAAGAAAACAGTTTACTAATATATATTTTATATTTCAATACATATGTGTATAATACATCTGCAATTTTCCAGTTTTAAAATATCTAAATTGCTATTAAATAAGTTGAATACTAGTACCACATACTTTTATTATATATGCCATTTGGATTAATTACATATTAAAAAACAAACATCTGTGCTAGTTTGCAGGTATTTAAAGTGATTGAAATATATTTATTTCAGTATTTATCTTATGATCTCAAAAGCACTTGTTTATATAAGTTAAGTAAATAAATAAGTTAAGTAAATAAAGTTTTTTTCATTTTAAAAGTAGCAACCGGTGGCTCGGGACTCAAAATGTCTAATATTGATAGTCCATTGTGCATTTCGGGTCTTACATCTATCCAATAGCCCTATAAGTAGTCTGTAACCATATTATCCTTCAGTAACGGCGTCAGGTTTAGTAGTGATTTAAAACAAAGCGAATTTACCTGTTCGGTTTTACTGTTTTCATTAGCATTGGTTCCACCTCGAACTGCCACTGTTATCCACCTATCTCAAATCGTTAATTCAATGCAACATTAGCTGCGTTTCAGCAAACATGATCCGCTCAATGATCTGGATCATCTTTGCTGAAACGATACGGATCACGTTTGAAAATAATTGGCAACGCATGAAATATGCCAGTTGGGTTTGCGTACAAAATTTTTTGATTTATGTCAATAATTTTGGCGCTAAAAAAATAAGTGAGAAAATATTGAAAAATGGAAAATAAATAAAATCTGTTGAAATGTCTGAAGTATTTACTTAAAAACTTAAATTTAATTCTATAGTAAATAAATGAAAATTGCAGATTTTATTAGAATCATCAAGCGAAACTGACTCTTCCATTCCATTTTTAAATACTAGTTCAAGTGTATTAAACTCAAGGGATGAAGTGCATCAGCATGGATATAGTGGAAGTTTTGTGGAAACGATCAGTAATTCTTTCGTTAAAGATTATTTGATTGGTATTTGCACATAAAAAATACAATTGCTATATATTAATTATGTTTCATATTTTAATAGATTTGTTAATAAATTCCAATCAGCAAATGCAAAATAACCGTGATGATCACAATCGGACGAGAGCAATGAAGGAATTTTATATATTTTTGTGGTATATGGCAAATATGAATACTTTTTGCGAATTTGGTATTTGTTTTGGCATACCAAGAGCTTCTGTATGGAGAATAAAAGAACTAGTGTTTAACGTATATCAATTGGACACTAATTTATAAAATACGCACTTGCTAATAATGCAAAAGTGGAAACTTCGAAAAAATTCCCGTTAGTAATTGGTTGCATAGACAGCACACATGTAAAAATAAATGCACCACACCATAGCAAATAGGTTTATTTCAAAAGAAAGCATGACTATAGCTTAATCTTGCAGATAGTTTGCGATGAAAATGGTTTTTTTTTATAAACGTGTATGTTGGAGAGCCTGTTTCCATATGTATTGTTCTGTTTTAATTAAATAAATGTATTCAACTTAATGTTTATATATTCATTTCAAATTAATTGATTTTCATAAATTATCAAACAACACTTATTTAATAATAATAAAAATAAAACGTAAATAATTAAAGTAATAATTTTAATTAATTTTAATAATTTTAATTTATAGTAATAGTAATAATTAAAACATTACTTCAAACAAAGAAATAAATAATAATGACATATTAAATAAATATGTAAGTACATAAAATAAATAATAAATAAATAAAATCAATAATAAATAAATATAAATGTAGATTTCTTTATAATTTTACTGCACCGTTGCATCGCATTGCCAACCTCATTTGCATTAAAATGCGTTCCACTTTTATCTTTTACACACATTCCACATTGAACCAGAAAGTGAACCAGATCAATTGCTGGTTCACCCCATTGTTTTTGTTTTGCATGTAAAATTGAGCGGATCATGTTTGCTGAAACACAGCTATTATTACTTAGTGAGAATATTTTTGGATTGTTTGTTATATATAAGTATTTCAGGGTTCCTTGTATTAGTATATTCGTAAAGCTAACAGTTTACTGTTTTCACAGAAATCTAATTATGCATATTATTTTCTTCAGGTTATCAGAGCAAATTTTATAAAAGTTAAAAAAAATATTTTTTCCAATTTATAATATTAAGTTTTTGTAGTCGTAGTTAAGTTGTTATTAATATTATGTTTTTTTTAAGATTACTTTCTAAAGTTAAATATCTCAGTTTATAAATTTTAAATGTGCTACTACATCTTCTGATCCATTTTAATAAGCAAGGATTGATCCTTTCTTGGAATAATATTTTTATTTATTTTATTTTGTTTATTTTATTTTGTTTATTTTATTTTATTTATTTTATTTTGTTTATTTTATTTTATTTTGTTTTTTGTATTTTATTTTGTTTATTTTAATTAAGGATAATTCAATCTGCTTTCAACAAAAATTTTATTTTGTGTATTAAAACCATTTTCTGAACTATTAAAAAAGCATTTTGTGATATCCGCTCACTTATTTATTCACAAAATGTTCGCACAATTATTTGTAAGTTAAATGTAGACGTGTTTAAAATTTTTTTGTACTGTTTTGCATTACAAAATTTCTTATTTATCATTATTACCAAATTTAAAAAAAAACCTTAAAAAAGATTCAAAATTATATAAAACGACTTAACTCTTTCCTTATTTAATCAGTAACGTCAGTTGTGTTTTACATGTGTAATTGTGTCTTCCTTTTTATTGCAGTACAGAATATTAAATGTAATTCCTATGCTATGTTGAGCATATCTTCTCTTTGATTACTTGCTGCTTATATTGTATTTATATGTATATATAAGTATATATATATTTACTTTTCTGTCAAAAATCATGTTCTGCATATAAATTACAATTTAATCTTTAGAAGTAAACAATTCTCTAACTGAAATTCAAGTAGCATTCAAGTAGAATTTCTGTAGAATTAATAAAAGCCTTCAAACAATCTGCAGTGGAAACAATGCTGTTATATTTACAAAGGTCTTTTTTGATTAAAGTTCATCAAATGTAGATAAAGTGGTAATTAGAAGCAAAGAATTTTAAGGCAAAACGTAATTAGATCAGAAAAAATGTTAAATTCAAGGAAAAACTAAAAGTAACAATAAGAAATAAAAAGGAAAAAGTCTAAGAATCTAATTTATTTGAAGTCATATTGAATAACAAAATCCATATGGACTGCTTTGTACGACTTTTTAACTGCTTAATTATAAAACGACCCAAGGAGTCATGTTGCAACAAAATTTTCATTTGTGTAAGTGAAGTCCTAAGTATATATTTTGTATTACAATTTGCCGACTGAGTATAAACATTTTTTTTCATTATTTCAAACAATAGATTTCCTAAATAACTGTTCAACATAAATGTACTGGCATTCAACACACAACCCCTTTCTCATATTTTTATGGGTCAACACAACATATGTGGCACACATTTTCTACAATTCCATATGTTTCCAGGCTAAGGGTTAGCAGTTGTTTATTTTTTCTTCTACTGTTTTGTTTACTTACTACACACTAATCCTTCTGTTCTACTTAATGTGGAAGTACTTACAATAGAAACAAAAATAGAAAAAAAAGAACTCTCAAAGAAATGCCCAATTTCATTTTCACTCCCAATTCAATTTTTAACACATTTTAAAGATTTCATATTTCACTAAGCCAGTCAGCCAGTCAGCCACATGTGTGTAGATAAATCCCAATCTGTAAGCATAAATATTAAGAATCCATAAATCTTTTCAATATTTTTTCCCTTGCAAGTTTTTTAAGTGTTCGGTAGAGCGCTTCACAGTTTGTTGTTGTTTTGTCGGAATTTTGTAAATAATTTGTAAATTTCAGCATTTTTTCAATAAATTGTGTGAATTTTGTGTTTAGTGGGTGTAAACAAATTTTTATATTCTGCCACAATTCTGACCGTTCAAGTAGTTTTCAATTAAAACAAAACAAATTGAAGTGTTTAAGAAAATTTCTCTTAATCAAATTTAAAATGGTTTTCAATTAAGTTATTTAATATAAAATGCAATTATGTTAAATTAGTTTCACAAGTGTGAAAAATACTCACATATATAGATTCATAATATTCACATTAGATTCATAATTTATTCGTATTTCAGTTTATATTATATTCGAATATTATCAATATTATTTATATATTTTTCAACTGCTTTGTGTATTTTCTAATATGGTTTTTAGCATATATTTTAGTAAATATTTTTATATGTTTTTTTTCTGTATAAATATATATATATATATTTTTAGGTTAGGTTAGGTTATACCGGCGATCTCTAATGGGTCCACTTAGGCCTATTAGTCCATTGTGTTGCCGTATATATAGAAAAAATTCATGTTTTAAAACCACCGAGAATCTTAGCGAAGTATAAAATGCTATCTAGTGACAGGTCCTGTAATTGGTCAAGGTCCTTAAGAAGAGGGGCTCCTAAAATATTAAGTTGCCGCCGTCCATGAGCTGGGCAAAAACATAGTAGATGAGGGACATTTTCCCCGTAGCTGCGACAGATTTGATTGAAAGGAAGACCTGATTTTCTAGCACAGTTCCCCAGTTTACAGTGACCTGTAAGTAAACCTACCAAAAGACCGATATTTCTACGGGGTATCTCAATGAGAATTTTGGATTTACTTTTATTGGAACGATATATATTTTAATGTACTGTTTTTTTATACAGTATATTTGTTTATTTTTTGGTATACATTCAATTAGTCTATTTCTGATCCTATATATGGCAACATTGCTGTTGACAAACTTCAACCGATATATAACGAAAACTGATGGCATTTTAATAATTAGTTTGCAGCTTACATTGCTGTTGGTTATAGCTTTTTTTGTATTTTTCAAGCAAATGGAAAAAAAAGACTCATGTCTTCAATAAATATTGTTTTTTGGTGGTGAAAAATACTGTTCAAGCCAAGCCAGTGACTTAATAAGCTCTATGGACACTATATATCAGGGAAATTAATTATTTTTGGCCAGTAAGTTGAATTCAACAGCGAACATACAAATAACAATGTTTCAAAAAACAAAAAAAAAGGTTTATACATTTTTAAAATATAATAGTTTAATATAATATTTAATATAATAATAGTTTTTCTGTCGAACCAGAAACAACAAGTCATGAGTTCTTAAAATTCATTGTTGGATTGAATGAAATATATTCTGATTTGTTTTCCAAACCATCGTATTCTGTGTATTTGGCCCCCAGTCGCTACTGATTTTTTACAGGCATCCTTCAGGATAAGAGTAGCTTCAGATTTAGTTAATAAAAGCAACTAAAATATATTTTTCAATTAATTATTAACCCCATCGAAATGTATGCAGTACAAATAGGGGGTGTTGCATGCAATTGAAGTTCTCTAATGGTTTTAATCAAAGACTCTTACACTTATCGTCAGAGCTCCTTGGTTTATATTAAATAAAACCATTCATATAAATTTAAGAGTATACTAGCATATGTGAGGGAAGCATTTAAAACTTCAACTGAAAGATATAAAAGCAGTTTAAAATATCGTCTCTTGATAATTGAAA
The DNA here is from genome assembly GCF_002237135.1 of Teleopsis dalmanni. Lineage (NCBI taxonomy): Eukaryota > Metazoa > Arthropoda > Insecta > Diptera > Diopsidae > Teleopsis > Teleopsis dalmanni. The sequence continues at coordinate 153,281,823 of NC_051847.1, forward strand.
TAAGAAGAAATAGATTAATTTATGAATTAGCTTTTTACATTTCAATTTACATTTTAAGTTAATTATTTCAAAAGAGTGCAAAAAGTGTCATTTGTATAATCAATTGTATGTCATTTGAGTGAGACTCTTGGTTGTGTAATACAATTACTTATTATTTTCTTGAAAGACAGATTATAAAAAAACTATCTTTACAATTTGTTTCTTTTTTTATGTTTTTAATTAATACATTATTGATTTTTTTTAATGGCTTTAATGCGTTTTTTTTTCGTTTAAAATTGTGAAATTTTTTTGTGCCACATTTAAATTCGAATAATGTTTTATGAACGCAGAAACTCTTGGCTTTATTATTTATTTTATCTTTGAAGTTTTACTCACTTTTAATGAATTATATAAAAAACAACTTCCGCTGTAGGGGAGCAGTTTTGTTTACATGCGTTTATAGACATAAACATTTTCAAATATTTATGTATTATTCTTAATGAAACTATATTGTATTCAAATATTCGATAGCATTTTATATTTGTTTGTATTATGCTGAAAACCATTGTGGAAGCAATCAACTAAATCGCAAACTCAAATCTCAAAATCCAAAAAGACTGCAAAAAATTTTAAACGAAATCATAGAAGTAAGTATGTCAGTTCGTTTTAAATGATTCTTAAATGTGATTTGCATTAGCATAACAGTAAAATTAACAAATAAATAACATATATATATATATATATATATATACAAAATCTGTTTAGATACTTTTGCTGAATATACAGAAAATAGTGGTAATTTTTTGTTCATATGATTTTCAAGTTAAATTATTATCTCCCAATTTTTTAATAAATTTATTAATTCATTTTCCTATTTATACCATACATTTCCATGTTATATTTCCATACATTTCATACCGGTCCCAACTCTTCTCTGTGTTTCTATCACTTAACATAACTATAATTTTGTGGTGCAACCAGCATAAAAACTGCTGCAACGAGCAGGAAGTGAATTTTATGGGCTAAATTCTTTAGTTGAATGGTTACCGTTGTATTTTCATCTATTCAAAATTTCAACCGAAAGTAGATGCATTCAGCTTTCCGCAGAGCTAATTAAAAATTTCAATCACATCGACGCGCTCGAATTGCAACAACTTTTTGTTCATCTATTGATGCATTACATTATGTGCTTTCGATGTTGCTGTCGTCAGTTAACGAGCTGCAAAAAAGGATTTCCGCTCAGTTGCTTGAAATATGAGCTAATTTTGACAGTTCTCTAACAAATTGTAAACTGAATGAATGAAATATTTCAATTTTTTCATATTTTTTTTATCTTCAATCTACGAGAAACGAGAAACTTGAAATTCTAAGAAAACATAAAAAATTCTTGTCTACTCTCCGTATTTTTCTTATCAACGAACAGTGCCGTTCTATCTCCTATCTTTCATTACGCGCATAAAAGTAGATAGTTTTCATTTTATTTTTCGGGTAATTCTTAAATCAAGCAAATTTATTGCCTTGTATGCTATTTGAATGTAAATGTGATTGCAAATGAATTTCTTTTAGCTGGTAACTTTAAGTATTATCCTTTAAGCAGACATCATTAATTCAGTACCAACGTTGACAAAAACTAATACACATTTTACATTAGATGTCATTGTTATTATTTTTTATATATAAAATAAGTAATTCATTACATTTACTTATTTTCATATAAAACTCTTGACAATCTGCATGTTTTGTAAAATCTTAGGTATTACAAAGAAAGTTAGATGATAACAAAAATTATTAGTTGAATTTAATAAATATCATAAATTATTAAAGTTTAAGTAAGGAGTAGTAAGGATTACTTAAAAATAGGTTTTTCCAGTTTAATCATGTATTCAAAATAACATGCGTTGGTTAGGTGGATTTTTCTCTGATAAATTGCCAAGATTGTATCATGTTTGGATAAGTAGAAAGGCAGTTATTGCGTCTGAAATAATATAGCAATATTATTTCTGTTTTCCGATACAAGTTATTTGCTTCTCAAAGCTTTGAGACCAGCAAACACACTTTTCCGAAAAGATAAACGTCGCAGGGTGGCTAAATAGAATCATATGTTATATATGGTTTATATGCCAATATATGGTTTATTCCATTATAGAGTCAGAAATTTCGAATATTTCGTCAGAAAAAAATTTTAATGAATTTAAGTCAAGATTTTGTAAATTCGTTACTGATCGTTAACGAATTTACGCACAGTTTTGATGAAATCTGATTGTTTCACGATTGTTTTTATAGCACCTATACCTCTCGTATACTCTGTTACGAAATAAACAATCTTCAGAATTTACTATTAGCTTTTTGTTCCACTAGTGCATTTTATTACATAGCCAATAATTAGATACTCTCATTTCAAACAACTATTTTGAAAAAGTACTATTTACTATAAAATCCATCTTATAGGTTAGGATTAGGGTGGTCATTATTTAAAAATATGTTTAGATTTTGGTTGTCATACTCTAAAATCTTTGGAATATTCAAAAACTATTTAATACGAAGTTTAAAACCAATTTGATAATATTTTGAGTTTAAAAAATCCATTTCCCATTTAACACTAATCCCTATCGTTTTAGCTTTCAAATAAGACAAAATCATTGATGTCAATAAGCATTTAACTGAATTTTTATCAATACAATATTACAGTTGTTCATTAAGATTTTCATGTGGAAATTATAGTTAAGGGATATGTCTAATATATAGGTCTAAAGACTTCCTCATAAAAAACTTTAATGATTTCGTGAGAAATAATATCTCTTTAACATAAAATACTATAATATACATAAGATTTGAAAGAATTGAAACATTATTGAAGGCACGTATCTTATTCTTTTATGTCTCATAAAGCCAATTTTTATATGATCTTATATTTTACATATAAAGAAATAAAAATTAAGGTATCACAATGATTTAAATGATCTGTTTGGTGATGACTTATCTTCCACTTTTGCACATAACACACTCTCAAAGAGGATTCACCATGGAACATATGTGGTCGATAAAGCGGGATTATTCTCTTAAGGTTTTATATAGTATGTCCGTTTGATTATTTCATATTTTCCAAGGTGAAATCATCTAACTGGTAACACCTGAACATTTGTACTGAAAAAAATTAAATGTCTTTTTTGCTTTATTCTTTTTGTAAATTTTTTAATTTTGGTTGAAAATAAAAATAGATGAAAGAATATTTTTTTATCCCTTTTAAATAATATTATGCTAGTACTAACTCTTCATTCCATCTTGAACAATTTATAAATATTTGTATAAAAATTGAAGAAGATTCAACTTCAGTATTGCCTGCATTTAACTTTTCGATGTTCAATAGTAGGAGTTCCAAAATTCAAATCATAATTTTAGTATGTATTTTAATAATAATTTTGATTTGAAAATAAACATAAAGACATAATTTGCCGAATTAAATCAAAAAAATAAAATAATATAAATAATAAAATAAAATTTTATTTAACTGAAACAATGATTTTAATTTTGTTGTTATCCTGTGGTGTTAGTTTTAGCTCACATACTCTTATTTATCCTACTGTTATTCTCAAATACATAATTTATATGCTAAAAGAAATATAAAATTACTAAAACTTATACAGATAAAATTAAGTACATTAGATTGGATATGATATGCTGTCATTTACAGAAGAGGAAGCAATCAACTTTTTATTATTTTATAGAACAAACTTGGTTGTTTTAGGAAGTTTTGTACTTCATTGAGCCGCTCTACCACCGCCTTTGTACGGAATTGATTAAAGTTGTATAATTTTTATTTTTACTAAAACTTAAATTAACTTTTCCAACTAATTAATTAACTTTTTCTTTATTATCCTTTAGAAGAACATCCTTTGATTTTTAACTTTAATTAAACTAATCTAATGATATTTCTAACTTTAAAAGTTATAAGTTTAGGACTAAATTGAGTACTGAAAAATAGAAATTAAATTAAAAAATTCAGCAAAATAGTGCGGTGTTGGCGTTACTTGTGTCTGTGGTTCAGAAATCATTTGTGGCTACATATTTTAGTGTGATTTTTTGTATACGTTTTATGGTTTATACGACATCGCATTTGAAAAAATTACTTTAAAAATTAATGTTAGTTCACATAAAACAAAAAACTGTTTTGTATACCTTAGTTTTCATATTTTCATATAATAAACTGCATCTAAAGATTTAAACGAATTTGTCAATTTTTGCACTAAATATTCTCTATTAATATTGAAGTTACTGGCTTTGTGAAATATGAAGGAATTTTCCAAAAATATGTCCCAATAATACCTTAATATTTTACCTTATATTTTTGTTACTGAATAGCTTAAATTTTTATGAGTATTTTAAATATTTTATATAAAATTTTTAAATCTTTTACATTAGTAAATTCGAATTTTTACTTTTATTTTTGCACTTTTATTTGATGTGCTTCCATGAAACTTTTCATAGTAACATGAACATTTGTGGGTGTTTGCAGATACGACACTGCTTCCTATAACGTCATCTCTCATTTGATGTATATTTCAGTGTTTTGGTCTGTTGGCTTTTTAAAATTATATTTTGTTATTAAAATAAGTTATTTTACAAAAAAAAAATATATTTTACGAGTTTTGACGTCTTTAAGTTCACAGGAACACACACCATGGAGGTCATAAAAAAGAGTGATTTTTGAATTTTATTTTCACGAAAACTTTATGAAAAATTAATGAAACAAATTTTATTTTACATAAAGTTTTTATATTAAAAATTAAAAAATTAATAAAAATAGATTTGAACGCTTTTTTTTAAGTAAAATCTTTTATGAATATATTAAATAATTATTTTTGAGACTGCAAGTACCAGGAATCGAACTTGGGTCCTGCCAAATGTGAAGCTCAGAAACAGTCTCAAAAATAATTATTTACGAATAATTAAATACAAGAATTATTTCCAAGACCACTGATGATGGGTATTTGGCAATACTCGAAACAGCTGTATGGTCAGCCAAAAATTCAATTAATTAAAATAATATAAAAAAAAAATAAAATTTTTGTTGTTGTATTTCACTACTGTTCGAAAAAACGTCTTTGTAAAATCTTTTATAAATAATATATCGTAAATAATAATTAAGTTGAGTGATTTTTTAGATTCTTAAATTTGTTGTCACTATATAAAATTAATTAATTACGATAATTGATTTAACATTTATTTATTTTTTTTAATATATTCTGCTACGCAATATTCTGAAAAATACATAGATTAAGTTAGTGAAAATATAGTAGTAGAGATTATATATGTATATCGCTTTGATTCTTATGACAATATGCATCTACGACGGGTTGACTGTGCATTTGTTAATACACAATTTGACTAGTATACAAAGTAGACTCTCAGTGGTACAAAACTTATCAAGGGAATATTTAGAAATTCAGCCAAATCAAGTCGATCATGATAAACTGTTTAAAAAAATGTCAAAAACTAGCTTTTTTAAAATGTGTAGGTAAATTATTATTTTATTTTTTCTTTTGAGCTAACCTTTTTTTTAAGATAAGGGCAACATAACAGCAAAGTACTCGAACCTAAAAGCAATTTTAATCACATACTCGTAAAACAAAATGATCTGCTCTAACTCGATTTTTTGAGTTTCTTTATTGAATCTAAGAAGATTAGGTAGAGTGAGTAATATTCATGCTCAGAATATCATAACGTAACAAATTGAATCTAGTTCGTGCTTATGATAAACAATAACTGACTAAGTGATTTGTTTTGTCTACATCGTCAAGATATGATTAACATATTGGATCTGTATCTGGATCTATATGTTGGATCACATGGCGAATATAGGTTTCTACCTGTTTTGTGTCTTGTGATAACTGTAATTAGAACTCTAAGGTCTTTTTTTATATGTATGAGATTTTAAGTCTTTGCAATTTTACATTCTCGATCATTTTCTCTCGTAGGCTATTTCTACAAAATAAACTCATTGACCCAATGACGGACTACTGTGGAGCTTATGTGTCTTGTGATAACTGTTTTCAGTACTCTGAGATCTTTCTTTTTATTCGTATAAGAATTTTCGTCTTTACAATTTTACATTCTCCATTACCTTCTTTCGTAGGCTATTTCTACAAAACAAATTTATTGACGCCATGATGGGCTACTGCAAACTAATACCCGTATAAGTTATAGTCTATTGAATTTTAAAATACTGTTTAACACGTTCCTACATTCTCCGATCATCTTTAAAGAGCTTGGGATATGTTAACAAGAGATTTAAGTGCACATTGATTGTTTACTGTAAATTAGATTCAATTTAAAGTAAAGTTATTTCCCCCAAAATAGTAATTAAGCAATAGAAGAGTAATTAATTAATTGAAAAGGAATATAATCTCGTAACACATTAACTAGTTCGATATAAATTTTCATTGCCTTTAAGGTTTTTTCAAACGAAATTAAAACACTACATTAAGCTCAAATATTTAAACTGATAGATCGAAATGAAATTTTGGCAATTTTTCTATGATAGAAGATGGAATAATTATTCGGCGTCAAACTTTTAATTCTAATATGGACGACTATATGGCGCTTTATACATTGATTAAGCAATCCAGTATATGTGTTAATTGTATTGAAAATTCGGCAATACCAAAACTATCTTTTTTTCTTAAACTCGTACTTGTATTGATCAGTTTATTGATATTTTCTAAGTGTACGATTGGAAAACTAAAATTAAATAGTGCGGATTGAGTTGTCGGTTCACACATTTAATTAAATTTTTAATTAACACTTTTTGATTAAATATTATGTTATACTAAACAATATATACAATATACAAATGAAAAGTAATGTATTATTTAACAAATAATTAACACATATACCTACACAATATGTACATTCATATATCTATGAATACAAAAACATTCAGTGCTTACCACTAATACTTAGAGAGTATTGTATGAAACCCTGTTTTTAATTATCAAGTCTTTTTCTTTTCTTTGTGTAATATTTTAATTTGTTTAAATTTATGTTGAATAGGTGTAAAAAATTAACACCTTCATATGCCATAAATACTGTAAAACGAAAAATAAAAGTAAAATAAATATTATACACAAAAAAGTACTAAATGAGATATTATTGTAAACATTAGAAACTTCCAAAATTAATTTATAATGAGGTTCGAAAGGATGTATATTATTGTGCATCAGATATGCATAAAAGAATGTATCTATATGTTATTTACCCTTTTAAAGTAACATGTGTTAAGTACTTAGGATCAGATTAAAATTTATATCATTCAATTATATAATATGTACAATAATTGATTTATAAATACTTTCATCATGTATATCATTTTGGCTATTAGCATTTAATTAGAATGCAATGCTTTTTACCAGAAATGGATATTGAAGTAATTGCTAATTAATACGAATAGATTCATTATGCACATTTGTAATTTTGTATTTGTAAAAGTTAAAACTTAACGTAAGCTTAGAATACGTGAGGTCTATAGCTGTTGAATCTATTGTCCTAATGGAATGCTACTGCCACTAAACATATAAATAGTACGAATCTGTATTAAGTTAGGTTAAGATAGATAAGGTGCGAATCTGTTGGAACACAATTAGTACATTTGATTCATGAGCTTCCATTGGGTATTTACATTAAAACGGCAAAAACATACTGTTGTTCATATTAAGAATAACAAATTAAATTATTTTACTTCAGTGCCCGCCCTTACAGCACCCAAGAAACCTAAATTTCTTTCTTTGTGATCAAGTGACCCCAAAAAAATATTAGTACGCGATACTTGACTATTGAAGACTCTATAGATCTAGTACTGAATAATAAGAAATCGTTGATAAATAAAGTTTAATTTCAATAATTTTTTTAAATATAATAGATTTTGTGATAAATATTTTTAAATTTAAAATTTTTGGTATTCTACTGTGTTTTATTTTTTAATAGAAATTCTTTTGTGTCCTAAAGTGAATTTTCGAATTTAACAATTCCTTACAATTCACGTTGAAAAAGACGATGATTCTAACAAAATATTTCATGAAACTGAAAACTAATTTCGTTGCATGAATTGGGTTAAACTTTCTCACTTTTTTAAATGAAGTGCAATCTAAAGTAAAAAAGAAACGAGTGGCTGGCAAATAAAGATAGAATAGAAATGTAATAAAAAGAAACGTAGTACTATAAATTTAAAATGATAAAAATTTTATTTTATTAAATTTCATAAATAGTTGTGGTAGAAATGTTAATAGATGATAAAAATGTGAAAAATTGTCTTTGGTAATAAATTGGTAATGAAAGTATTGTATATTCAGAATTGTAATAAATTTTTTAAAATTAAAAAGAGCGATAGTTTATTGCTATATTTTATTTTAAAGTTGAGTTTCGTCATTCGTTACTTCATTGCTTATATTTACAAAACGATGCTCAATTCTACTGACATCATACATGTTTCTAGGGCTTAAAATCAGTCAGAAGCTAAATTTATAGAATATGCTCAATACACCTAATACCAAATCTCTTTTTTCAGCACTGGTATTTTAATTATTGCTATTTGATTGCATTTTGGATTAGCGAAAAAAATAACATCAATTTAAAAACATGTGAAAATGCCAATTTTTCTTGCTTTATTTTTAAGTAAGTTAAAAACCACGGAACCACGTAAATAATAATAGCTATTGAAATAAAAGACCTAATATAAAAAAACCACACTATATCCTTTTTATACTACGACTGAAGAATATTTGCTTAATGTTGTCTCTTCCTTCTGCACCGTTTTTTTTTTGGCTAACTCAAGTTTTAAATAAAGTATAGTACACTATAAAGTAAACAGTTTATATCTGTATTATACACTTTTGATCATTTCCGAAGTTTCCGTTTAACATTTCTTTATTCTGCACCTTATAACATACTTTTAGTTAAACCCTTTTTGAATCTTAATAAAGAATTTATTAACTACGCTCTTGCTATATTTAAAATGATGTGTTATTTTGAATTTCACTCGCCATATTTTTCAAGGTAGTTATAGTCTAATAACTACGTTAAATGGTTGGAATTTTAATAACCCGGCCTTTTAACAACAGATTTTATATAGCAATGCCTATCGAAAAATACAACTATTTTTCTTTCACTTTTCCTTTTTCCACTACGCTATACCACATGTAGTATATAGTTTCGTCTTGGAGATATTACATTTTAAAGTCGAAAATCTTTACAAATCAGTTAATATAGTAAAGATTTTCTATAAATTTTATATGAAGTATTGTGTATTTAATTTAACAGCTTCAATTCAAAGCATAATTGATGATTCTCGTGCCTTGAAAAAACCGACTATTATTTTCATGCATTGAAATAACAGCTTAGATACCATTTAATATTGTGATTCACATAAACTCAGTTAAACACTTGGGTGATGCCAGGACTTAAGTTTAAGAGTTCTTATACACATATTTTTTTATTTTTTTAAAGAAAATATAAATACCAATGATCAGAGTCATACGATAGATGACATGCAGTCGTCATCGCTAGTTCAATTTATCATTAATTGAATATAGCAATTTATTTCATTATTTATTATTGTATTGAATTACTTATTATAATTTATAGCAAACTTTTTTTTTGTGTGCTTATTAATGTGAAATCATTTAAAATATGTGTTGTGTTAGTAAATTTATTTAAATTGAAACATTATTTGCTAATTTGAACTGTGTTAGTTTCGTTTTATCAGCGTACATTGACATTTGTCGTACTTGGGTTAAAATAGTGCACAATTGCAATTTTCTATTAGTTTCATTTTACACATTCTATTTACTACATAGTATTTATTTAAATTTTATTAAATTAAATCCAATTTGTGTTTAAATTAAATTTATGTACAAAACGACAACCTAAAACCAAAAAAAAATCCATTTTCTATGTAGTTGGGTTGGGTTGGGTCGGTTCGAGTGTTAATGGATTACGCGTATTCATGGTATGCTGCTTTTGTAGTTCAAATTCTATGGATTTGAATTCGGTAGTGCCTTCATGCCAGGAGTTAAGCAGGCATTACTTGATGCATTAAACATTTCATGCGCTCGGTATTTCATTTTCATTGCCCGTTAATTAATGCAAATGCATTACAACAATAAAAACATCAACGTTCCCGTTGGCTGGCAGTGTCAGCGATTCTTTAGACTTTTTAATTATGCTTAAATTGTGCGAAAACCTAAATAAAGCAATTTTGCACTGCAATTCTATAAACATTTTCTATGCAGTTGAATTAGAAAATTACGTGAAGTGCAATATTGAATACTTCCTACGCAAATTGACGTGAGAGGTGAGCGAACCTCAAGACTAATTGTGACTTGTGTGAAAATTAAATAAAATAAATTTTGTTATTACGTACAGGCAGACAATTTGTCTAATACAATAATTTTTTGAAAATAATATAAGAATTTATGTATATTAAATATAAATGTAAAATAACAAAATAATTTTACATTTTTTAGAGGCAATCATTCATAAAATCAAAGTTTTTCAGTCTAAATTAAACCGTGTAAACATGTAATATTTTATTAGTGGAAATATAAATGTGTTATAAGAAATATTTACAGTACATTATTCTTAATTGTTTATATATTTATTAAAGAATATTTAGTAACATATTTTTAAACAAGAATTTCATTAAACTTCTGTGGAAATAAATTTTCTTGAGAGTATAGATTTTAAGACGTCCGCAAAAAGTTTGCTCTCTGTGAGTACATATTCTTCATTTTTAAGCAACAATAGACACGTATTAGCTTAAATTTTTACTTTGGTGGTTCTGATGTTCAATGTATCCAATAACGGACCCACCAAAGTAAAAATTTAAGCTAATACGTGTCTACTGACACAGCGATACTTGGGTATTCCGATTGATTTAAACATCTTTTACAAAAATATAAATTGTTGATGTCATGAAATAAATCACTTGCTTTTCTGTTTAATTTATTGTTTTTTAAAATATCGCTTTATATATCTTTTTATTTTTTTTAAATAAAGCAAAGCTACTAAATTCAAAATTTGAATTTTATGAAGAATTTATTAGATTCTTGGGAATAAAAATCTTAATTCCAATTGTCGTTTCTGATTCTCTTTACGATAATCGTTTATTAAGTTAAGCAGCATAATGCCTAAAAGATATTAATTAACATAGACATTAATCATCATGTAGAATGTCATACATCATTTAATAACTCACATAAAAAATTGTTTAGAATTGGCGCCGTGAGGCGTTTCAATAAAGCATTAATTTCGTTTGAAACTCCAATTCCCTATCAAATTTTATGTTCACTTAACTAAGCTAAAAACCAAAATAAGAAATGCAAAAGAGCCGAATAAGTAAATAAAATGGAAAACGTATAAGTTGACAACAAATTTGAAGGCTTTGAATGTGCGAAACATATGCTAAAAATTAAGAAGACTTGTAAACAGATCCAAGATGTTTTCTGAATCCATCACGTCGACCGCAGATATTTTTCTGCTCTGCTGCTCATACGCTTGATTGCGTATTAAAATTTATAAAAACAGATACAGATACGCTCTGATACTTTTGTATGAGATAATAATAAAGCAAGCTTAAATATAAGTAGATATAAGATAAAAAAAAAATGCGGTAATAAATCTAACAAATTAATGGTTGACAATCACACAAGCACATCTCGTATTGGTCTGTGAACAAACGGCATAAAAAATGCTAAAGCGTATTTTTTGTTAGTTTTTTTATTGTTGTTTTTGTTTTTTGCAGTACAATTAATAGATACTGAAATAGAGAATTGTTGACACAAACGCAAAGATCATCAATACACAATTGTACGCTGCTAACATGCCAATTTGTCCCAAACAGGAAGTTTTGCACTGGTCTCCCAGGCGTACGCGTAGCTAGATATCAACAAGCACCAAAGTTCAGATATTTTATTGCCGCTTAGCATGCATTTATTGTTGCAAATGCAATAAATTTATGCAATTTAACGCAATGCGTTTAAGCAATTCTCTAAAGCCATTCTTCCTGACAATTGTTGCATTTTGAATATAAAACGGGCTTTTTTGTTTTATTTTGTAATTTATGCCGAAGCGCGTGTGACCCTAGTAAACTTTTGCTTTCCATGCAATTTTCATAGATTTAACGGTGCAATGACCACTTTGCGAACATTTTCATTGCACATTGAAATGCAATTAAATGCAACGCTTTACAATGTGTCGGCGATATTAATGACACTTTGCAATCGCTTTTGCCAACGAACACACAATATAACGCACAATATGGAAACACCATATAAAAATTTATATTTGAATAGAAAAATGTTGAAATTGATATTAATTTTCATTTTTAATTTGTATAATCCGTAAGTTGCTGCTATCAATGTTTACAAAGTTTTCAAATGATACACATAGTTCTAGATTGCGGTAGTGAAAAATTTATCAAGGAAGTATATTCTTATTACCACTAATTTATGCTATTATGATGTTTAGAGTTATATTAAAAAAAAAAAAATGTTTGCAGTAGGATCTAAAAACTACCTATAGTAAAGAATTTGTATCTTTTCATTTTCAACTCGAAAATGCAATTTCTATGTTAGTTAAATAGCTTTTCTGTTCTTAAGAACTTATCCATGTGAAGGATATTAAAGCTTTTCAACTAATTTATATATCGTTATTCAAATTTATGCATTTTAAGTATTTATATATCATGTATGAGTATGTCATATATATGATACAGCATAGCCGAAAAGAACAGCAATTTTTCAGATTGCTGTATTTTTTTAATTGAAATTGATTTGCATTTTTAAGGTTTTTCGATCAAATCGACATCATACTCAGATGAGACTATAATGCGAACCGATTCAGTAAATAACGAAGACATGCCATCATCGGACAGACTATGTAAGGTCTTATTCAAATCATCTGGTTCGGAAGACATGGTACCAAAGTTTTCAGTTATGTTGCTGCCAGTTGTTGTTTTGATAGCGGTGACTGTTGTTGCATTTGTATCATATGCAGTTTTTGTATACGTTGTTCAAGCTCTGCAATTTTGGTACCAACTTTTGGTTCTAGTCTCAAATATAGATCCATCATACAATATTTTTCAAAACTATTAAAATCGGAATGCTTTCTTACATAATAAAATCAACAATTATTAAACGAAATATAAGTGTAGTGTTGCCACTAGTTCATAATTTATAATTTGTAATTTGTATATATACAAAATAGTTTATGTAATATTTTTTAAAAAATTTTTTATAATTTTTTATATATATTATTTTTTATATATATTATTTTTTATATATATTATTTTTTATATATATTATTTTTATAATATTATTTTTTATATATATTATTTTTTAATATAATATTTTTTATATATATTATTAATTTTTATATGTAATTATTTTATATAATATATATTTTTTATATATAATTATTTATATATATTTTTTTATATATATTATTATTTATATATATTATTTTTTATATATATTATATTTTATATATATTTTTTATACATATTATTTTTTATATATACTATTAATATATACTATCTTTTATATATACTTTTTTTTATATATGTTATATTTTATGTATATTCTTATTTATATATATTGTTTTATATATATATTATTTTTTATATAATTTTGATATTTAATAATTATCATTAACCATTACTAAAACTATTAGTAATATTATTTTTTGTATAATTTTTACATTATATTTATTATTTTTTATGTATTTATTTTATATATAATTTTTTATTCAGTTTTTATTTATTAATTTTTTTTTTTGTTACACATTTTTATTATATTTTATTGTATATCATTTAAAAAACTATTTAGAAAACATAAAAGAGAATTTCATGGCAAGTTCTCTAACAATGTGAAATTCTAAAATCACAATTAGTTCGCTCACATGTAGTTGAATTTAATTACTAACAATATTACATGGAATTTTGTTCAATTGTTGTGCGTTGTTGCAAAAACTCTATTATACTAATTAAAAGTTAAAATTAAAAGTTTTTACTTTAAATGAAAAAGCATTGGTTCATTATGGTGAACAATTTTAAAAATCCTTCCTTTAATAAAAACATAGTTAAATTTATACTGTTGCAGTTAACAACAATAAAGTACAATTGTGAACAGGAAAAATAAAATGAAATATATTTATTTTATTTTATATTATATAAATATACTTTTAATTAGATTTGAAACCAAAAACTCAAATGAAACATTGTGGTTAAAAATATTGCATGCGTGTCCCTTCTTAACTCTTAAAAAGGGTTCCTTTACTGCTTTTAAGGTAAAATTAAATTTAATAAAAAAATGTATTATATATATGTACTTTCTTTTTCATAATTCTGTTATTGCTTTTTTCATATATTTCTATTAAGTTCTCTTTATATTAAGAAATGTAATTTCTCATTTATCGGAGAATAGTTGATTGTTTTTATTCTCAGCAGATCTTTCTCTTATCTCCAATTAGGTATTGTTTTGTGATCATATACCCTATCTTGAAAATTTAAGTTTTAAAATTAACCTGCTGCGCTATAGAGAAAGAAAATAATATTTTGAATATCTAATTTTGAGATGTTCGCCAAGCTCCTTGGATAACGGACTCCAAAAAAATGCTCTAAGGCTCTCCATATTTTATATAGGGGATATAGTAGAATTTCTTTATTGTAGTATTATTGTAGTCACTAAATTTAATTATAAAAGATTAAGCAAAAATTTCTTGTATATGCACATATATACGTATATAAATATATAAAGGATATGTGGAAAGTAGTTTTCATATTGGTGTTATTTTCAAGATCCTTATATATTTCTACACCCATATTATTAAAGAACTAAAACTAACTCTTTTATAAAGGTTTCATTATTAAATTTCTAGTAAGCAAAAATTTAATACACAAATACATATTTTTTATTTTCTGTAGATTGTATTGTTAAGTGGATGAATCCATTCCCTAATCGTCTTCGAATATATCCAAGAACTTTTTCTTACAATATTATTTTGTTCTGTAGCAGTTATCAATTCATTTAATTAAAAGTCCTTTTTATCATTTACCAAATGAATTATAAATAAACATATGCATTAAAGTGAATAACAGTTAAAGTGCCAGCTAACAGCATTAAAAGTAATCAAACCACTGGAAAGGATAAATAAAAAAACAATTTTTTCAAACCATCTTTCTATAAACATTTTCAATATTAAGAATTTTTTAGCTTCGTTATAAAAATACGACTTCTGTTTTAACAGTTGTCCATTGGAATGAAACCCTAAAAATGTAAATTAATAACAAAAAATTATAATAATAAAAGTAAAATTGAAATAAAATACAAAAACTGCGGAAAAATAATATACCGCGATGACCTTCCGGTGTTTTTCGCTTCATGAACAGAATGTTTTATGCCAAATTTTCCGCACAATCCACACGATAAAAGAAGCAAAAAGTAAAATAAAATTTTCTATAAACGGCAGAGAGAGAGGAGCTCATTGCATGCAATAATAAAAAATTCCCTTAACAAAAAAATAGACTTCAACCAGCTTTTGTGCTCATTTTTGCCTTGACGTTTTTGTCGAGTTCACAGCATGCTGATTATAAATAGGTTATGTAATGCGGTAAAATAACTGCATGAAATCCTTTTTTACAACTCTTTTAAACGAAACGAAATCTACATGTTTATTTGTTTATTTGTGTTTTTTTGTTTATTTCTCAAAAATTGAAGAACGCGATTTTGACATCAGAAAAGGTTAAAGGACGTTGTGTCATCAGATAAATTTTTTTTTAGTAATTTATTTCCATGCAATAAACGCTCAACATTTTCAGGCTCAACGTTTTCGCCTTACACTACATTTTATTTTAGCGCTTTTGACTGCATATTAGGCTTTGTACTAAAGTACAATACTCTTTTGTACGTGTTGAATGTAATATTTTTGCACTTGTCAAATTTTATCTTTTCAACTGTGTTCTGTTCCCTTGAGATACAGTAACCACCAACTTGTGTCGCACTTTACTTATTTTTTTATTTTTATTTTTTGCGTTGATATTTCATTTTTTCTTTTTTTTTTTTACTGGATTGTCTTTGTTTCTGGTGTCATTCGAGAAGTCATTTTTAATGCATTCTTTTAAAGAACTTGCCAAAGAGCTTTAAGTGCTTTTAGTGCTTATGTGTACTCTGATAATCACGTTACTTTCTGCGACTGTTTTTTAATAATAATGTTTTTGCCAGTTTTTATATAGCTTTGTGGAATAGTGAGTTTGATGGGTATCACCTATTTTAACTAACGAGTACTAACATTAGCTAGCAAATGCTTTAATACAAATCGATGTTATTATAATAAGAAATACATAAAGGATAGAGCCCTGAAATTATTTACGAAAAATGACAGGCTTACCAACACCGCGTTATCGAATCTCAGAATGGTTACAGGTCCCTCGGGGAGGTATACAGATCTGAGGTCAATTATTGTTTAGTCAGATGAAGTGATAAACAGTAATCCAGTCAAGGCGTAAAGAGGGGTTATGAAGAAACCCCGCAGTTAAAAAAGAAAAAAAGTGATCAAGTGCACTGACTCAACTAGCCTTAACATAATAAATAATAATTAGAAATAAAGATGGTAGTTTTTGCAGATGGTAGAGAGGGGTTATGAAGAAACCTCGCAGTTAATAGAGAGTAAAAGTGTTCAAGTGCACTGACTCAACTAGCCTCAACATAATAAATAATAATAAGAAATATATATGATAGTTTTGGCTCTGCCGAAGATATATTATCCTGTCTACAGGAATTGTAAAAAAGTTTTTAAAAGATCTTCTTTGTGGTAATGATTGAATCATTTTTTATTATTATTTTATTTTTAACATAATAAAAAAGCTTTTTTTTTCAAAAAATAAAAAACCAATCCTGTAAATATTGTATATATGTTACTATTGGGAGAGGGCAGAAAAACAGAAATAATATTCAAATGAGATTTGTTGTAGAATAAAAAAACTAAAATTTGGTTAAAGATATTGACATATAATTTTATTTATACCAAATAGTTTTTCATAGATTAAGATAAATCTGCAGTATTAAGTTGTAAGACAACTATATTAATATCTAAACCAAACGATATAATTCTTATCACACATATTGTTTTCTACAGCAGTTACCTGAATTCTGAATTAGAACTAAGTATTTTAAGAATCAAAAAAAATATATATAAAGAAAAACATGCTTCTAAATCGCAGGTTTATATGCCATTTGTATCTACATATAAACTGATCAATCCCATTTTTATTACACAGCATTCTATGTGTTGATAAGGTTTATAAAATGAAGATAAGGTTTCATTTTATAAATTAGCCTAAGTTCCAAATTAGAAGTACATCAGAATATAAAAAAGTAATCTTAACAAAAAAGTTTCTGATTTAGCAGTTTATATAACAGTTCTGTTTACGGCTAAGCCATAAAGTCTATAATTGAATATCCTCTTACACTTATATTCTCTTATACTTTATTGTGTTATTCTTTATTCTCTAATTCTTTATTCTTTTATTTTTTATTTCTCTTATGCTTTATTCTCTTATACTTATATTCCCTTATACTTATATTCTCTTATATTTATATTTTTTTATATGAATATAAGTATATTCTAATTGATTATGTAATATATATTCTTGATTAAAAATGAAGTAGTCAGTAGTCAAACTAATCTTTGTACAGTTTTTGTGTAAAATTAATTATTTATATCCTTTACACAAAAAAAGTGTAAAAAGTGTAAATTACGTTTTTTGAACTTAGAACTTTCTAATCATAAATAATAAAACAATTTGTTCTACAAGTTTAATACATATTACATGACTAAAAAGTGAAGTTAAAAACATTCTGTACACTATTGCATTTATCAGGAAATACTTTCTAATCACTATATAAAAAGATAGCTATGCTGTGATTTAAGAGGTCTTTATTATATTGTGTGAATTTTTTTACACTTATCTCTCAACATGTTGCGTGTCTATTTGTAGCTTCCCACATAATTTCGAGTCAACGTAGATTATATACGAGTATTTCCACAACTCTCTCACTAAATAGCCGCTGGCATTGTTTTTCCAAAAGTTTTCAACACAATTCAAGGATAACGTGTAATTTGGTAAACCTTTAATTTAAGTTTATATATTTGAAATGTGGTTTTTGAAACTTTTTCTAAACATGTTTTGCTGAGGTTTCTCTATGTAAGGATACTGGTTGGGTGCAATCAAACTTTATAGTGAGTAACAATTACGAGTATTTGTGTTTTAACTTAAATTTAAAATACTAAATTTTCAAAGTATTTTACAAGTGTGTTTTTATCTTCATCAAAGGATTTTCAGATATAAGAGAATATCTTATCTCATTGCATTTATAGTTATTCAACTGTAAAAAGCTTTTCAAACTTTTATTGCTTTTTTTTGTTTTTTGCTTTATTCCTAATTAAACCTTAACTTTATTCACAATAGTTTTGTAGTGCTCCTGGAAGGGAGTTCGTATGAATAGCGCTAAGAGCTGAAAGCAATTATGACTGCAAATTATAAGTTTAAGTGTTGGCTTACTTAGTTAAATACAAAAGTAGGTCAAGCGTATAAACAATGTGGCCACTTGTTAGTTAACAATAACTTTCCTTATGGCGTGATTCTGTGCAAAGTTAGCACGGGCTATGAAGCGGAAATTTTCCAATTTTCAACATTTTGCAATTGCCACTAATTGTACTTACCACTTTCTATGTGGTGTTCTACTGCGGTTAATACTGTTTGAGAATTCAAAGAAATTCTCAACAAACACCCCAAGTGTTTGCGTTTGAAATATTCGCAGTTTGATACGAGTATAAAATAGCAGCACTGATTAAACGCATAACCGCTGTGTATACAAGTTCTTATGTGCCAAATTTAAATTAACTTTCTTTTATATGACATAATTTGTTCGCATTTATGTTTGTCCCGTTAAAATTTTATTTTTACAGGTTTTATGCTCTTTTGATAGTTTTAGTTGTATATATAATATAGTGCGTCATCTACATATATCAATATATAAGTGACTTTTTGTTTTTTATATAAAAATTTTTTTGGAATAATTATAATATAAGTGCCAGTCAGTTGTTAATCTCGAAATATAACCTAGGTTATTGGGAATATTTTTCATGCGTCAGTCAGTTGTTTGTGCTAAAATATAGGTTAAGTTAATCAGCTGACAGTAACAACGCATAGACTTATTGGTCTCTAGCAATATTAGATTAGAATTATGTAGATTCTGTAGGTGACATTTATAGGTTCTTATTTAAAGAGTGTTTCAAATAACTATTTCTGAGATATAGACACCAAATTTTATTAAATAAAATAGTAAATTTAATTAAAAACAACGTCATTTAAGCATTATAACAAAACTCTTCAGATATAAGTTTTTTAAGTTATGATTTACATAGAAGCAAATCAGAGCTATCTAGGTTAATATCTGTCTCAACAGGGTACTTGATCATAAGAAGGCATAGAACTAGGATCGGCCTACCCTGTGGTATTTCCTGCAACGCGGATCTACCAGCTCTCACAGAAAGGATACCAGAACATCTGTTGTGTCTATGTTCAAGCTTAGAACTAGGCTTAAGTTTTTGGGAGTCCCCTTCTTAAACACACTCAGCGATAACTTCACCATTAGCATTGGCCAGACTCCAATCTTTATAAATACTTCTGGCTGGTTCTAGTTTAACCTTTTTCTACTTATTATTACCATCCATTTCAACTGACTCACTAACTAACATGATTTACCATCGTTCCGTACAGTGTATGATTTGAATATTTTAATTTTCCAAATATTTTTCATAATTTGAAATCAAATACAAAAATATTTGCTACGTTCGAAGTCTTTTCTATTAAAAGTATGTTTTAGATACTTTGTTTCTTATCTATATAATAATATGTTTCAATTTTTATGTAAAAAGCATTAAAATTAAGTTTACTGCTAGTGTAGCTACTTATAGTAAAAATGCATTATCTACGTGTTATATATTATATGTAATAATATCTTTTACAATTTTTAATTAATATATTATTGTTTTTTTCTTTCCAGGTAATTGTGTTTTTGTAATAAATTTAATTTAAAAGTAAGTTAAAAAATATTCTTGTAACTTGAAACGAATTTTGTGTACTTCATTTTGTATTGTTTATTTATATTGAATAGAGATATACAATACACAGTAAAGCAATATATAGCAATTAAAAATTTAAATTAAAACTTGGGTAATTTAATATTATTTGACAGCAATATTGTTATAATATAGCAATATTTTATTCAAATAATTCTGACATGACAAAACCACAACAAAAAATTTATATTATTTTACTTTTATTTTTAAAAAATGTTGAATTTGATATTCTATTTTGTGAAAATGTTCCCTTAAGTGTAACACAATTGAAATTTATTATATTGTATATAAAAACATTGAGTATGAGTAGAACAATTTTTTAAACGAACGTAATTCGATTTAAATAAATTTTCTTGTTTAGATTTGTTGATTGCTTTGGGGCAAATTGTTAAATTTAATTATAAATAAACAATAATCCAGTTGAGTTGTATTTTGTTTTTTTTTTCGTTTTTTACCTCAGTTTTAATTTGATTTTTGCAATAACAATATTTAATTTGGTAATGTTAAACCAAAATACATATCAGTAATAATTAATTTATATCTTACCCTAACCGATGGTTTAACTAAAACTAAAGTAAACTTCTGATATTGTCCGGCCAAGTGAAAATTTCAATTACTTGAAGTGCCTGTGCCAATGTTTATTTGGTAGTTTTAATAAATTAGTAACTATATATCTGTAGCGCGGTACAGATGTATCACTTAGTTGCTGTCTTTGCGATATTTATATATTGATAGTATATTGTTCATAGCGTATTTAAAAGTTTGTTTCTTTTTAAAGCTTAAATACTTTTTCTATTATTATTTATTTTAAGGAGGTTTCGAAAAGTAGTGAACTACAACAACAAAAATTTTTTCAAATTATTTTAATGAATTGAAATTTTGGTTGACCATACAGCTGTTTCGAGTATTGTCAAATACCCATCATCAGTGGTTTTGGAAATGATTCTTCAATTTAATTATTCGTAAGTAATTTTTGTTTTAGACTGCAAATACCAGGAATCGAACTCTTGCCCTACCAAATTAGAAGCTCAGAGTCAGCGCTCGTTTAGCAATTGATCCAAAGCCGTACTTGACTTTTATGTTCGCACATATTTTTAGAGTTTTGTTTTTTTGCTGTGCAAGTTTTGTTAAAAAATACACTTGCAGTGTTATATTAAACAAAGTCATCAACTAACTGTAGAATAATTGAATTAATTAATTATATTTTGTTATTTATTTTATAATTATTTTCAACTTTAAAAATTGTATATTATATTTCTTTATTATTTCCAATAACAAAGAGAGCTAAAAGTACTATTGTAGTTAAGTAATCAATAAATATGCACCTACATAACTGAATAATAAATCAATTCTTTTTAAAAAATTCAAAAAGCATAACGTTTTTAATTTCGAGATATGTATAATTTGAAATAACTTTGAATTGAAATATTATTGACGTGACCTTTATTCACGTTTCATATTCAATCTATTGTATCTTAACTGCTTTCCTGAGATACTCGCACTCAACTGTAGTTCACGTTATTAAACGCACATTTAGAAAAGTTTTAATGTATTTTTTTCGTACGTGACTTCGTCAAATTGTCGTTCGCTAAGAATTACGTCTGTAATTTTGTTGCAATATAGGACATGTAAACTTTTATGTAGCACGTTAGTGTGCATACTTTAGCTTAATTCAATGTCTTTCACAACATTGGCTTATTACAGCGTTCCATAAGATATTAATCCATTAAATTCTTGTAGTTTGCAAAAGTTTTATACACAAACGTTGTAAGCACCAAACTTTTGCACTGCATTGATGTGGGTTTTTTGACACGCTTATAAGTTTAAGTTTAACTTGGTTCTAAAAATTAACCCTGCAGTTAAAATATGTTGTTTTCATAAGAAAGTATGTATTGTGTTATGTAAATGTTTTAAATATTTATTATATTAAAATCGATAATTTTTGTATAGTTTGTATGTAGGTTATTCTATAAATATAACTTAAGTTTTTCGATTTGAAATTTATAAATAACTTTTTCTTTTTACTTAATATAATTCCTATTTTACTGCAACTTATGTAACACATAGATCTCATTTTTGTAATCATAAGTAGTATAATTTTTCCCACTTGCAAATTTTGTTTCATTACTCAGGAAAGAATACGAAGGACTTATTTTACAGGCTTAATGTATATTATTTTATATTTTATTGATAACACTTTTCGTTTAGATTTATTATATATATATTTTAATATATGGTTTTATATAACTAGATTCATAACCAAATATCTGGTTTCTTAATAAAATCATTGCCCTTTCACTGGCACTAGAGTTGCACAATTAAGTTACTGGGACTCACAATGTTATATTCACTGTATTAGTAACATAATAACATTATAAAATAGTAAAACAAAAAAACTTGTTTCAAGTAACAACAAACAAGAACATCTTTCATAGGCCCGGAATCCTTCTGCGGAGTAAAGAACAGTTTCAAAACCAGCATAGTTCGCTAAAGAGCAAAACAGAACCTGAGTTCTAGAGAGCCCAAAAAGAAATTTTTTTGAAATAAAAAAGGCTTATATAAATAAAAATAAAAAGGCTGAACATATAAAGACTGCAGCTGTTCTAAACTTAAGCAGAACAGATATTAAACTTTACCCTGAACTGCTAATAGGTCACTGAAGATTATTATAGGACCTTAAAAAGGTTATTCTAGCAAACAACGATACCATCTGATTCTATCAAGAGCAACAGAAAACAGCAGAACACTTTCTATGCGCTTGCCCAACCATGGCAAGATGCAGACTTAACTATCTATACAGTTTTAATCTTAATATTTATTATTTTGCTACAGGGTATTTCTTAGTTAACTTGAATTGATTTGCTTTGATACTATTACGCTTACAAAAAAGAAATCGTGGCATTTTAATTAACTTAAAGCAATTTAAATGTTGTTATTCAACTAAATTTTCAGTAATTGCCTGTTAATTATTTGATAAGTTGAGTACACGAAATTCAGATAAAAAATATTGAATGTTAGTACTGCACCTGATTTCTGCAGTGAATATTTCCAGATAGAGTACAATATTTTTGTGATTGTATTAAAATCTTTGTTAAAGAAAAATATCTTTACGATATACTCAATTTAACTTAAAATGTATTTAAATAAAATACTGTAAACCTTATTATTTAATTGTTTATTTAAAATATAATAAAAGAATAGTAATGGATTTTAAAAGTTATGTTAGTTCGAAGTTGATTTTTTGGAATAATTTTCGATCATTTTTGTAGAAATTCTAATCTTTTTCAAAACTCATTACAGAAAATAATTGAAAATAAATAATTACTAATATCTTTACTAAATGTATTCGTTTGAATACATTTATTTCATTTATGTACTAACTAAGAGATAACATATAAACTGTGAAAAGTAATCCCAAGTAAGCTTTTTTGACATAGGACCATATTTATTATTAATTATTTTTATGGACGTATTTTTTTTTTCATATTTTATAATTTTTTTATTTTTATAATTTAAACATTTGTTTGGTTATTTGCATATAAGAATAAATATTTATATTTATAATCATAGCTGTACATTATTTTATTTTTTTTCATTTATTATACAAATGAAATGATCAATATGTTGACATTTTGTAACAACAGTGACATTTATTTTGCAATAATAAAGCGTCGTTTATGTCACATTAAGCGTTTTTTCACATATTTTTGTAAAATAATTCACATATGCGCAGGGATGTCATCAGTTATACAACTTTTTCTTCATATGAAAACTTTTCATGAAGTGCAATTCTATAAAAAAAACGATTATATATTTTAAAAAAATTTTAATTAATTACGTATTGGCTGATGACATTTTATTATATTAAGAATATACAAAAAAAAACATATCAAAAAGCAATTATATTTTTTGCGTGATGGATGGTTTGTTCAACTTGATATCAACCAGGATTGGAAGAGTATTTAATCAATTTAGTGGTGTATTAGGTTGGAGGTCTATTTTTTTTTACAAATAATTTCAATGCTTTATCTTCTATCTATCTTTTTACAGTTGTAAGTTTAGTTTCATGTACAGATCTGAGTTTCTTATGTATTATGTGGTTTTTATTTTTTTTTCTCATCGCTTTTGTTTAAAAGTTTTTTGATAGTAATTTTGGCTACTTTTTCATATGAGTGTATTATATAGAAATCTAAACAAAATTACCATTAAAAAACTTCAAACTTGCCAAAATATAGCGATGAGAAAAATAATGAAAGTCGCAATAGTTATCCAGAAACTCAAATCTGCACAGGGAGCCAAGGCTTGCAGCTATAAAAAGTTATTATATAATAAGTTTGATCTTATCACTACTTTGTACAGTAACATCCAGTTTCTACTGCTCGATTGTCTGATTGTGATAGCAAGCACATTTATCTTTTTTCTCTTCTTGATGTGAGTGCTTCATTTGAAGCGGTTATGGCGTACGTACTTAACAGAATTGCTTTCTTCTTTATTATTCTAGTTGATTTTTAGCTTTTTCTATTATTTGATGGATGGCGTTTACATGTGGTTATAGTCGCAAGAAAAGGGGGGAGGGGAGGGACATGTAGAGAGAAAGATGCAAGCGTTTGTCAACAAGTGTCTACGTAGAATTTTAAAAATATGGTGGCCAGATCAAATATCAATTGAACGCCTGCTAAAGCAAACCACTCAAAAAGCAGCATAAAATAAGATAAAAATGATAAAGTGGAAGTGGATAAGCCTAACGCTTAGACAACAAAGAGATTCATTGATATCCACAAGGTAGCAGAAGACCTGGTGCGCCAGCGAAAACATGGAGAAGAACGGTAGAAAGAAAGCTAACTGAAGCACAATATATATGAAACGACATCTACAGAAAAGCACGAAATAGAGTTAGATTTAGAAAAATTTTTGAGGCCGTACACCTCACTGGGGGAAAATGGATAATAGTAATACTAAAGTTGCTTTCGTTTTCTCTGAATTTATTGAAGTAGCTTATTGGGTTGTCTATATTGTACTGTAATTTTTCTGTAATGCAATTTGCTCTTTTCTTTGAAAAGATGCGGATAGGTAAATAGTCAACGAATCTAACGAAAGATTCTTTCTGCTTCAAGAACTTGTATAGAGTTTTGCTAAGTTGGAGTGGGTGATGTTAGTCTTTCTTTTGGACAATTATAGTCTCAAATGCCTTAACTATCTTTTGATCTGGGGTTACTCACTATTCATTGAATAGTTTGTGCCATGCGTCTTGGTTGCAGTTCAGTGAAGTGGTTCTTGAAACCTATGTTGCTCTTCAGGAACGATAGTTGATGGTTATTGATTCTCTGACTATTGAGAGGAACACAATTTAATTTTTTGTCTAATGCTTGTAATAGCCTTATTAGATGCCAAATTTTAAATAAGGTGAGAATCGTTGTTAGTCATGTGATTATGACGATGGTTGCTGTTCTCCTGGTATTCGGAATAGTACCTACTTTGAGGATTATATTCTATTTATTGCACATATATTATAGGTGAACTTTGTAATATAAGTGCTAGATATTGTAAATTTAATCATAAGACACTTTATAAGATACCTATCTAATTCCTACTCCATAATCAAAAAAGTATCACGATTAACGGTATGGGAAGGAATATTTAAGAACTATTTTGTGTTAACTTGCTCTGACTTTCTAAAAATAGAATGTCTATACAAAGCTACAACGTTTGCTCTGCTTGTGAATATATTTACATTCCTAATACATATTAAAAAAGTACCTGCAAAATGTGTAAAATTTCATACAGTTTGAAACTTTATACGAGTTAATGTTCTTGTCAGACATGGTTAACTTCACTGTTAGAATACAAAAATATACATAATGCACACATGTAAAATATTAAAAAGTATGTAAAAATCTTTTTCTTCTCAAGTGTTTTAGAAGTTGTAATATGTCTGCGAAAATTATGCAGCAGACGTGTACTGTAAAGTACTTAAAACACATTTATGCCCTGATATTCAAAATGAAAATGCAGACACTTTTGTGTAACTGAATCTTTGGCTGGCTCGAATTTCGGTCTTCATAAGACTTAGAAAAAATTAATGCATGAAAATGGGAAATTTAAATAAAAATATTTGCATCAATGTTACTGTGAGGAAGTACGAAACTACTAAAGAAACTGTTTAAATACAGTATGTACAAGAAATAGTTAACAATTATAATTTTTATTTACTATTTCTATATGCACTTTTGTCGTCTTGATTTTTTCATTTAAATTTTTTAAATTGAAATTTGCCAAATTTACTCATTTTTAAAGTTTTGTTACAATGTCCGGTTCTTTCTATTTTACTGTTTAATTTTTTAATTGTTTATTATTTAATTGTTTATTATTTAATTGTTTATAATTTTTTTTTAAATTATTTTTTTTAAAATTATTTTATTTTCTGCTTATTATATTTTTCAACTATATTGTCAGTTCACTTTGTTTTAAAATGCTTCATAGTTGATGAAAAAGCTTAAGTGAAATAAAATTAAAGCTCTAAAATTAATTTTTATTTTTATATTCATTATTATATTGTATTTATTATTATAATAATTAACACATAAACAAAAATTAATTTTTAAGCTTTTAAGTTTAATTTCGCTTATGCCTTTTCATTAATTAGGCTTAAGTGAAATAAAATTAAAGCTCTAAAATTCATTTTTATTTTTATATTCATTATTATATTGTATTAATTATTATAATAATTAACACATAAACAAAAATTAATTTTTAAGCTTTTAAGTTTAATTTCGCTTATGCCTTTTCATTAATTAGGCTTAAGTGAAATAAAATTAAAGCTCTAAAATTAATTTTTATTTTTATATTCATTATTATATTGTATTTATTATTATAATAATTAACACATAAACAAAAATTAATTTTTAAGCTTTTAAGTTTAATTTCGCTTATGCCTTTTCATTAATTATAAAGTATTTTCTGTTTTATTTATTTAATGTTTGACTTATTTTATTTTTTACTGATTTATTTTTTTAATTTAATTTTAAATATTTTTAATATATTTTCTAATATTTTTTTTGTATTTCATAAATTGTAAATATTAAATACATGTGATTTATTTTACTTGCTTTATGTCATATTTTTTTTGCTTTTATTATTTCTATTACTTAAATATATTTTTTTCTTATTTCTTTCTTTGGTTGTATTATTCTTTGTTTATATTAGTTCTTATATTTTTTTCATCATTGTCATTTTGTATCTCATTTTTGGTGGATTAGTTTTTATTTTTTTTTCATTTATTGATTTCTTTATAATTGTTTTTTATTTTTAATTTGTATTTTATACGTATTCTTTAAATTTCTTTTCTTATTATACTCTTTGCACTGCATTAAGGATATATTAATTTTGTCAGTGTTCATGACTTAATGAAATAAACTTTAGAAAGTCTGTGGGTAAAAACCCAAATATATAAATCCAAATTGTTGTCGCTGCTGCAAGACACTTTTGAGCACAAATACAATCTTCCGTAACTCACAAGTATTTGTTGCCAAATCTCTATAACAAATCCTTAAAATTTGATAAAAATACGATCCGTAATTTGAATATAAGGGAAGTCATCGTATGAAATTTGTTGTCATACTCTTGTTTGAAATCTACAAAACAACAGAAAAAATCACGTCCAGCCATACTTTGAAAGAGACGGAATGCTATTAAAACTATGTGATGCGATTTAGATATTTCACTTACTCGTAAAAAAGTGAAAGGAATTTATTATGATAATACACGAGCATATTCTGTAATCAGTTTAATAAGATGAATTGAATACGAAATTGTTGTGTGTTACTTAGCAATCTACCTCGGCTTCAATCGAGTAAAATTGTGCTTAAGGACTTTCTTGTAAATTAATACATATACATAAATCAAGTACACAAATATATTGACAGCGATATCAAAATAATATTTGTGACAAGTCGCATATTTTTATATTCTATATACTAGGACAGTTCGGTTTTGCAATAGAACTGAAAGGTAAAAGTATTTAAAAGAAGTGTTATTCTAAAACATGAAATTGGGTTCGAATATTGGTTTTGGTAACAATAAATCGTGTTAAAATATCATTAGCTCAATTTAAATCAAGATAAGTAATATCAACTACTGCAAAATATGTTAGTAAATAAAATTCGTAACACTCTTTTCTCTATATCTTTGATCAATGACATTCTTTTCTCTATATCTTTGATCAATGATATCAATTTTTTGTGAAATTAGGTTTAAAATTTGTGTGAAATTGTGTGCAATCAAGTTTTTATTTAATTTAAAATGAATAAAATAATAATCGATTTATACTAATGAAAAGAAAAAAAAAACGTTTTTAAATATGTGGGCTCACTATTCACTTTAAATATAAGGTTTCTTAGTAACTCTTACTCCCAACAGTTATAGAATCAGTCTTGTTTTAGGTTTTCCTTGAAAATTTTCTGTCTTACAAATCGACTTTTCCTAATATATATTAACTATATTCAAAGTGTGTAAAAAGACTTAAACTCACTTAGAAAGAAATGTAAGAATATGATCACAGATCTATCAGTGTAAAGGGTATCGAACTTTCTGCAGAGCTATTACTTAGTTGCTTTATTGTTGTTATCACATTTTTTTCTTATTTTTTTATAAAATTATTTTTCGATTGTTTTCTTATTCTTCTTTCCAAAATATTGTTACTGGTGCATATTGGTATATCATTCTCGTATGCAAATTTCGTTTCCTTTGCTTTACTAAAATATCCTTTGGTGGCAATAATTCAAAGTACTGAAATTGCTGATTTCTACCACTTATATACATTGTCTGTGTTTCTACTAACGTCTTGCAATTTTCTTATAAAAGGCTCCAATTATACGTTGCCATAGGAAATATCTTTTATATTATTATAGAAATATTAGACAGAAAATTTATGAATTTTTTTTTTTTAAATGAGACACTTAGTAATTTTTATTTAAATATATTTTAATTTCAAAATTTTCAATTTTTCCATTTAACATTTTGATGTGTTAATTATAAACTTTGAAATTTATACACTATGAAATTTTGAAAAATAAGAAGTAAAGATGTTAGAAAATTAAAGCACTTTAAACATAATTTTCTACCAAAATCATACCTCATTATTAGAAACTAAAACAGGAAGGAACGTTATAAAAAGTTTTCATTTTTGGTGAAAAATTCTGTTTTGAACATACTTCAAAATACCATGTGGTAATTAGTGCTTTTTTATGTGTTATGTGTTCAGCAAGTGTTAAGTGGAAGCTTGAAAGTAATTAAGAGGCATTACAAATAAAAAAGGATGAACTTTTATACGCTCCGGAAAAGTTAAAACTTATTTTTCACACTTAATTTACCGCAAGAAAATAGCGAAATCATTAACGCAATCTGAAGTTTTTGTGTAATTTATAACGACTTGACTAATTGTTATATACTATATATTCGAATATATTCTCTTAATGTCTTAGATAATCTTTTTTGCTATTAATTTGTCGATTCTAATTAGTTGTTCAAAACAAATAATAAAGCGTAATAATTGCCATTAACTGCTTAATATATGTTTCTACGGTATATTTTTAATGCAAGATTAACAATAAATAAAATCGAAAACATATACGTTCGAACATATTTATTCGATTTATTATCCGTTGAATTGGTTTATTGTTTTAATCAACACTGTAAACCACTTAAATTTGTAAGATCCATGCTCAATTAGTCAATTGGGAAAGTTAATTTGGTGCATTTATGGTTTTCGCTTATGTTTTGTGAAAATAATTTTTAAAGATTATAAAAAAAGCTTACAAAAATAAAATACGTGAAGTTCTTCAGATGAGAGCTGAAAAGAACCACGAAACTGCAAACAGTTTATAAGAGATACAAAAATTTAAAAACAAAAAAAAAACAATGTAGTTCTCTAGATAATAGACACCAGAACAAAAGCGCTAACTCTAAGTTGGTCTTCCGTAATTATATTTAAAAATAGAATATTAAATAATTTTATTCTATACAATAGAATAGAAAGTAGAGAAATTTGTAATAGAAAGAATTTTAATAGATTATACACCCCTATTATAAAGCCATATAAAAAATAGTTATTTTCTTTTCATTACTTTTGATAATTAAAATTATTTGATCTTAATTTGATTTAAATAATAATTTAATATAAAATTAAAATTAATACTTCATTTAAACAGACTTTAGTGAAGAAAATTTTTAAAATTGAAATTAAGTTGGAATGTATTTAATACTTTTTATTTAGTGTCTCCACGTTTTTTGATTTGTTTCTTAAGACAGATTGATTTAATAACTCTAATAATACATATATAAAGCTATAAATATTATATAATATTAAAAAATTAAACTATTCATAACGAAGGGAAGTAATAAATATATTAGAAATTAATAATTATGTTAAGTTTTTAAGTATAAAGAAAAGATTATGAAAAATTTTTTAAAAGACGACAAGTGAAATATATCAAAATGAAAAAAAAAATATTTAACTAACAGAAAAATGTTAAAAATCGTATATTTGTATACAAAAGAAAGCGATTTTTTTTTATTTTCATGTATATTTAATTAATAGAAAGAGTATGTTGTTTGTATTAATGCTATTGTCAATCAATTAACATAATAAAGTTTAAACAAATATCCGGTCTAAATGTGAGAAATGCTACAATATCAATAACATAGATATTAATAAAGATATAAGTAATCTTTACTTAAGTCACACTCAGTTTGATGAAATCTGTAGTGATTACGTATTTTAATTCCGTCCCATACTCGTATCCGATATCATTGGTTGGTCATCATTTATATCTTTACGACCGTTTTTAGACCATTTAAAGAAAAGTGTTTTGTAAATGCTTTAAAACACTCAGTGCAGAAATTTAAATAATAAGAATGAAACATATTTGTTTACAAATATCACATATTACAAAAAATTTTACAATCATAAATACTATCAAAATAATATAGGTAAAAGTTTATTCAGTTGAAATATGCTTAAATATTTCGTTGTTAATTATTAAATATTTATTAAATTATACAATACTAACAATAAGCTTATGTTATTCAAAAATTCATAGTATCGAAATTCATAGTATTTGAACCGTTTATCAAAATTGAAAAACAAAATTCTGAAATATTTGAATCTAATTAGTAAATATTGTTTGTGTAATCTCATTGAACTGTATTTGCATTTGTGCATAGACAAATGAATCTCATACAAGCAATAAATCTAAAAATCATACAAATTGTAGCTAAAAATTGTTACAGATAAAATGTATCTACGATAATGTCAATGAATGAAACAGTGTGCTTTTGTGCATTTAGTTATACAAAAGATTTATGCTGACCGATGCATAAATATTAAAACAATTGAAACATCGAAATATATTCCAAAGCAAATATTTTATCTTGTATTCAAATATGTATCTGAAATCAAAATTCAAAAATTTCATAATAGCTGATGTTTTATTAAATTGTATTTTTGTTTTGTTTTTTTTTGTTAGAAATTCATTTCATCTATTTTATGGGTTAAAATACGAATATTAAATGCTATTAAAGTTGGAATGAAGAGAAAAACCTTTTATGTCAGCAAAATAAAATTAGCAAGAAAAACATTGATTTTTGTATATTAAGAGAGACATAGCAAAAAAGGTAAATAAACAAAACAGCTTAAATTACAATTTCTAAACAACATTTATAATTTTTTTTGATAGAAAATTCACAATAATTTTATGTTGATTAGAAGTTTTATATTCGTCATGAATAGTCAAGTATTAGGTATTAGTGTTAAAAAATAACAATTTTTAAAAGAAGTTTGAAATAATAAAAGAAGTATTTTAAGCAACAATTTGTCTCATATCAAAAATATTTCTTAATTCAAAAATATAATCCGAATAGCAATCAATAACAAATTAACTCAAACCTAATTGGCTTCACTTTAATCTGCAACTTCAATACTGCAAGCCTCAATAAACTTTATGTGAATAGGTTTCCTTTTGTTCTGATGAATGACGTTGGTTTATGTATTGTTTGAATTTTTATAAATGTTTGATATTTTATCATATATTTTCATATATATATACTTTTACTTAAATTTTTTTATAATTGCTTAAATTTTTTTTTACTTATTGCTTATTATGATTTATATATATTATATCTTTATATGGTTATGTATAGTTTTTTATATCATATTATTATGTTGAAGCTGTTTGAGTCAGTGCACTTGAGCACTCTTACTCTTTTTTAACTCGAAGTGTCTTCAAAACCCCTCTTTAAGCCTTGACTGGATTATTGTTATTATTATCATTTCATCAGACTAAGCAATAATTGACCTCAGATCTGCATACGTCCCCGAGGGACCCGTAACCATTCTGACATTCGATAACGCGGTGTTGGTAAGTCTGTCAGTTTTCGCAAATAATTTTAAGGCTCTATCCTTTATGTATTTTTTGATCGGATCAATCTTAAGGTCCCTGAGGATGTCATTCGTCCTAATGTACCATCGTACTTTGAAAAGTCTTCTCAGAGCTTGACTTTGTGCAATTTCTAACTGGCGAATAGTAGTGTTTGAGCTTTGCTAAAAGTTACACATCCATATTGATGTTTAAGCCATATGAAACGTGTGTCCAATGTGATGCCGAGATATTTAACGCTATTCTCAATATATCATATATATCTATATATTTTTTTAAAGTAATTTTTTATATTTTTATTTTACCTTGAACTATCTACTCCAAATTTTGCGGAAACTCGTTCACATTATTAATTGAATTTGAATTGTTATAAAAATTTTTTAATTGCTTTAATTTTTTTTCTATTCAAATTGTAAAATTCTCATTTATGTGTTTTTATTCTCCTGTATTGTGGACAAACATTTTTAATTAAATTAAAAAAAAAAAGGTAACAAGTATTCTGAATAATAGATAGTACACAAAGGTAATAAATTACTTTGCAAATAGAATTTACAGGAAAATGTTAAAACATTAAAACATTCTTTGTCCCAAGGACATACTATAGGAGGCAAGGTTATAATAAGTCATTGTCATGGTCAACGGTGGAAGGAATAATTTGTTATGTTCACAAATACAAGATAAAATTTTAAATGGAATTACAGAACATTACAATTAAATGTTAAAATACAAGAGTATTAAGCATTTAAAAACAAAATTTCGTTATAAGTTAAAAGTATGCAATAAATTCGTATTAATTTATCATTGAAAAAATGTGCAAAAGTTTACATTTAAAAAGTACATATTAGAGATAAGTAATAAAGCTATACGTACGAAAAAAATAAACTAAAGTATATACATATTAAAATAATTAAATCCTTTTAATAAAAATAAACAACTCACAAACACATAAAAAAAATTACTACAACGGTGAGTTATTACATAAATAAATAAATATTATTTTATAAATAAATTTATAAAAAATAATATAAAATATGTTTAACTGAAAAAATAATAACCTGATGCTGTCAGTTTATCCAGATTTTAAACGAATTCTCTTCTTCAAGCTTCTACCGGACAATACCACTATTAGTTCTGTAGTGTTTAATGATTAAATAGAATTAAATTGAATTATACACTCGCACACAAAGGTCAGAATTGATAAAATAGTTATAGTACAAGTTTGAAGTAGATGTTTTAGCACAACATGGACCATATCTACAGATTTGGCACTTTCGAATTTTCACCGGTCTCTATACATTATAAAGATCATGTTATCAGACAGTTTTCATTCCTTCGTCAGTGAAATTGTTGTGATTTTTACTATAAGTTAAAAATATGATATCGAGAGGAACAGGAAATACTCGTTTAAAATTTGGTCACTATCACGAAGATTTCCTGTACTTAGTCATGTTAGTCAAAAAATTGTGGTTTACTAATAAATGGTAGTACTTCCGTATTTAAGTGATAAAAGTGTATTTTTTGTGTACATATCTGCACAAAGAATATAATTTTTTTGATACCAAAAAGTATCAATATAGTAGTAAATAGTAGTAACACTATCAGATTGATAATTGTAATTTGACTCTCTGCATAACATGACCAAAAATAATCAAGAAAAATGACATTTAGTTATTTACCTTACAAAAAAAAATTCTACTGTAAAACTTAAACAATTGTTTTAAAATAAAACTACATTTAAAAGCATATTTAACAAAAAATAAAAAGCAAAATTAATGTAATAACAAATATAAAGATATTTATTTTCATAACATATATATACTATAGATATTATATTTATTTGTATTAATTTTACTTACATATTTTTTTAAGAAAGTTACAAGCATTTTAAAATTAATTAAATTCAAAAAAAAAAATTTTTTTTCATTTATATCAAGCGCTTTTTTATGATGTGACACAATTTCTTAGCAAAAATATTTAATATAAAAATAGTTTTAAAAAGTTTCAAAGTTACAAGCACTTTAGAGCAATTATTTTTAATAAAATATTGTCAAAGGAATAATTTTTTTAACAAATAGCGGAAAACTTCTTTATAAAAACTTAGTTTTAAAAATAAATTTTATTAAGGATTGTTGCCAACAATTTTTTCTTGTTATCCTTAAGTCAGTTTTACTAAAGAAAATAAACGAAAAAAAAAAGGTTAATAAATTCCATGAAAAGAATTTTGATTAAATGTAGGTTGAAGCTAGAAAATAATAAAAGAATACAAAAATAAAAAGTTGATCAAAAAGCAGAGCCATATTTTCGATGTTTCTCTCAAATAATTGATTGTCTCACTATATTTATTATGTCTATGCAGTATCCTGTTTAAAACGCATATTTAGGTCAAATTAATCCATTGCATGCCACAAAATATTAGTAGTCAATGTAGTTTTTTCCTTTTGGCGGTAGTTGCAAGTTTATATTCTATTTTTCCAGACCATTAACCAAAACAAACAGTTCATTTCTTTTTTGGGTATGAACGAATTGTTTATCATTCAAAGAGTATGTTGGTTGACATCAATCCAATTGCTACAATTTTCAATATTTATGAAATGAGCTTTATCTCTTAAGACTTTGTTTCCATGAAACAATGATATAGTTCCAGTTGTTGTAATACTGAATGTGGAAAATTTTTACTGATTATATTATCATTTGGTGCAAGTTGTTGTTGAGAAATTTTTCACTGCGACCTAGAGATCCATTGTGCACTTTACATGAATTCCGAGTTTTTTCTCCAATTCCAATTTTCTCAATAAATTATAGTATTGAACCTAGTTTGTCTTATTTCTTCATACGTATAAGATGCCTACCTAGGTATTTCATTAGTTAATGAATCAGTGTCGTGTAAACTATTCGCACATTATTTAGGGTCTCATTTATTGCAAAACCTTTAATTTCCGATTTAGTGAATTCTTAGTTTACTAAGGTAATAATTCAATCAACAGTGCCCTGCTAGAGTTCCCTAATAATTTTTAGTTGGTTTTTTAGTTAGTTTTTTAGTTCGTTTTGTGATCAGTTTTTTAGTTAGTTTTATACGACCCTTAAATAGTTGAAAGTCCATTGTACGGCTTTCACAATTTCAATTGCGATAGTCCTTGTAATTTTTCTATTTTCTCTTATCTTTTTCTATATGTGGATAAAATTACTTCTATTTATGGCACGGAATATTTCTAGGCCTATAAGCAACTCCATTGCCAGAAATTAAGGAGTGCACCAATAAGGTCTACATCCAATTACAATTAAGGATATTTAACTTTTTAAGTCAAGTTTTGTTGTCACCTGATGAAAATTGAGAGCCTTTATTGCTGGGTAGTCATCAGTTAGATGACGTTCTCGGTTAAAGTAAACGCACCTATCAAGTAATTTTTTGTTTAAATGATAGATGTGTTTTTATAAAGTGATTTCGACTACTCCAGCCCCGGTCTATAATTTCTTGCCTCGACTCCTACTTCAGTGAGGGAAGCGGGTGTATTATTTACATGTTCTAGTTTATCTTGTACGCTTTAGTTATGCCATTTCAATTAATTTTATTACTAAGTTTGGTTTTAATAATACTTATATCTTTTAAAATAATTGCATAGATACTCTTATTTTTTTTAATCTCAGCTCCGGTTTCCCATAATATTTTTAGACTGTCACCTGAAACACTTTTTTTTGTCTTCTACTTTTTTAAGCTGCTTTGTATTTAAAAAACAATTTATTTGATTAGTTTAAAATGTACGGAACAAAATACTTAAAAAGGAAACAGTAAGTAAAAGGTGGTACATTTCCGTTTTTTTTAATAGGAAATGTAAACAAATATACAAAAAACTAGAAATAAACCTAAAGTAGGAAAAATATTCCCAACAAAACAAAAAAAAGACAAAACTAAATGAGAGAGAAAACCATTTTACACAAAAGTGGCTGAAGTGAAATTCACACCAAATGTATTTACACAGAATGTTGGTAAATTAAAGTGCAATATTTGCAGATAACAAAGAGTGAAAAAATTTCATTAAAAAGTCTAGGAAAAGTAGAACAAATAAAAAAATTAATTTCCCGCAACAAAATAAAATAATAGTGACTAAATCTTTTCAAGCTCTTATTTTGTGGCTTTTACGATTAACTACATTTCACTTCGATAGTAAATACGAATAACGGCAGAGAACCATATGTCAGCAAAGGAATTGGATTAAATGAAAAACTATTGGAGAAATAAACTAAGCATTTGTGGGGATTTCAAGGCATCTGTTAACAGAAATTATATGTTAATACCATAGTGAAGGCAGGATTAAAGTTGAAGGAAGTTTAAAGATAAAAAATAGTTTTAAAATCTTTATTCAGAATTAAAAATATATTTTGAATTAAAAATATTACTTTTTAAATTTCTAATTTACATTTCTGTCTGAAAATAAATACAAAAAAAACCTTATGTTACCAACAAATCAAAAGTTACTATCCTCGTTTGTATTTCTTGCAAAATAGATTTGTTCTTGTGGCTTGCATAAATGTTTGTGTCCTCTTCCAAATCGAAGCTATGATGAGCTATGATTTTTGTGCAGTTCAATTCTCAAAGTCATTATTCAAAAATTTATTCCGTTTTCTATTTTTGAAATATTTTACTAAACAAATAATTTGTTTATATTTGTTCAAAGTTCCTGTGCGTGCTTCTTCACAACTTTTAACCTATTATTTTTCTAAATAATACAACAAAAAATGCAAAATGAAAAATAAAAATGAAAATAAATAATTTTTATTTGCCAAAAGTTTTTTATTTCATATCTCAAGTTTAATACAAATGCAAATCTCAAACTTTTTTGTGGTTGTAAATACTTTATGCTTGTTTTTGTATCTTCTAAATTTGAAAAACTTTTTCTGAGTAAATACTGAAAAATATAAATTTACATATTTGTAGATGTAGAATAAGTAAAGTAAATAGGATGCTTTAAAAAGATTTATCGTAAATACAAATAATACCTATAAACGCATATTTTACGTATTATAAGTTTTTAAAAACGTGCTTATATGCCAATGAAATTTCTTCTTTATGTGGTTTTGAATTTCAAAAGCATATGTGAAATGCACTTTAATGAATAGTTTCCATAGTTTCTTTTTAAATAGAATTGCATATAAATATCTTTAATTTTGATAAGTAATGTTTATATTAAAGAAATATAATATGTTTACAATAGTTGTACTCTTTTTCTTTCTATATTAAATAAAGTAATATATTTTAGTTTCAAAAGCAATAAACTTAGTTAAAATTAATATTTTAAATATTTTAATTTATTGTTGATTGACTTAAATCTATCTCAATTAAAATGTCGCAAAATACACAAGGGTGGAGAGTGCCTAATTTCTGCAGCCTTATATTTTTCTGTTAAGCTATTGTATTTTTAATAATCCCCTGACTATTATCCAGTATACAACAATACAGATTTTTGCATGGTTTCTTATATGTTGTGGCTCTTGAGATTTATTATGATTTAAATAAATAAAGTGATTTTGAAACTAATTATTTATGGAGTATTATGATTGAAACTATAGTAACAGTGTTTGAATTGTACATTTGCTGTGATTTAGTGATTTATGTGGAATATATTATGGATTTTTTTGGAATAAGTATTTTGAATATATATATTAGATTAGATAGCTGTATGAAGGTTGTCTATTATTGTGTTTATTATCTTAAAGGCTATTTTATCTAGTCTATTGCCGGGTATTGTAGGTATTTGCTAATGCAATTACATTTCATAGACATTTGCTAATACAATTTAAGCATTGATAGAGGTTATCAATATTTCGATATAAAATACGAAACTTTTTCTATAATAAAAAAAACACGCAAAGCATATGTCTTGAACGATAATCACAAATCTTTCGTTCATGAGTTTTGGCAACCTATCCTCAGCTTCAAATTTGATGTCACTTTGTATATGTACAGCAGTTCTATCTTATATTGAGGTCTTCCATGAATATATTTTGTTGTCCATGTACTAATCTAGTCGGTTTGAGGAACATGATATATTAAAAGTTATTTTTTTAAAGCGCAAATAAATAAAATTCTTACTCTAAATAGTTACCATTAGTTTCCTTTAAACTCATCTACTCGTACGTTAATGACATGTGTCTTTACAATCTACATAGGTTTGTAATATATCATTGTCTCAAACTTCGTAAAAGAGATATATTGTTTCTATTGAACATTTGAAATGCATTTGTGTATATTTATATGTAGTTCATATTTTCTAGTATTTATAATTTATATTTATTATTATCATAAATGTTTACCTTTATTAATTTTAAGTATTATTATTATATATAAAAATTAATATTATTGTTAATATTTGTTATTATTATTTATTATTATTAGTGTTATTTTTTTACTCTTTTCTACTATTATTTTATTTTGAAAATAATTAAATTGAATAATTAAATTTGTTTATGAAATTTCACTGCAAATTAACAAAATTCTAAGTTCGAACATAGAAGCCATATACGGCTTTGGGCCAGTTGGCTAAGGAACGCTGGCTTCTTACTTGGCTGGGTAAGAGATCTACCCTTGTTAATTACAGTCTCACACGAATAATTAAATATAAAAAATAATTATGAGATCACTGACAATGGGTATTTGGCAATACTCGAAAGAGCTGTATGGTTAGACAAAAATTCAATTAATTAATAAATAATACTATTTTATTGTAATTTATTATTTTCTTTTTTATTAACTTCTACATATTTTATTTTAATTTTTTATTTATTATATAAAATTTTTTATTTAGTTCAATTTGTGTTAATTTCATATGAAATTTTATGTTGCTAATTTTGGAACTCTTTTTTTTTAATATATAGTACTTCTGATTATAATGAAATATGCATAATATTTTTATAATTTTCTTGTTACACTAAATAATTTATTTTAATTATATATTTTTTTTATTATTCTTCGTTATTGTTATATGCTATTTTATAATAACAATAACTAATAAATAGTTTATTAAAAATATAAATATTAATATTTTTTATTTGGAATAGCCGATAAAGACAATAAACAAATTTTAACAAAAATCAATATACGTGCATATATTAATAATAAACTTTGTATTATAATTATTAAAGCAAATAATTTTGTTTGCTCCTAATTAAATAAAAAATTAAAAATATATTTGAATATAAGTTGTTCATTATGTCCAAATTATGAAAAGTTCAACAAAAAATTGCATATTTTATTAATAAATTTTTTTCCAATTTTTGCTTGTTCTACACGAAAGATTATTTAAAATTACGATAAAAAGTTTTGGCATAAAATTTTTTGTTTATATTAAAAACTTTAGCCCATAATTTTACTCTGTTTATGCCGCCGGGCGCTTAATTTTAACAATATTTACTTAAAAAATTTACAAACAAAAGCGAATTTATACGCTTTTAGGTTAATAAATTTTGCCTAAAGGAGCTCACAGAGCTGCGTGTAAAATATTAATTTAAATTTTTATTCAAATTCCACTTCATTAACACGATTTCAAAGATTTTCAATCCTGTCGCTTCTTGCATTTCTAAAGTTTTTAGCTGAACAATAGAGAAGGAAGGGGGAGGGGAGTATGCGTGCAAATCTACTGCTGAATTCATTAAAAATTTCGAATTTGTTTTTAACTTCTTTCAGCAAATATTTGACGTTTACTTAGAGCTTGACATTTTAATCAAGGCGCAATCAAACTTTTAAGTTCAATATTGAAAATGTGGGTTACGTTCGGCCTGGTTGGTACCACCACCACAATTTAAAATAATTTTACTTCCCCTATTTTATTGCACACTTTGCCTTCACTTAACATGTTTGATTCATATTTGCTGTCAATTTACTAACGAAACTTGACTTCACAAAAATGAGAATATTTTATAAAAAATTTTCTAATTTTAAGTTTTATCACTTATTCAGTTTACAAGAAAAGTGAATTAGTGAGTTTAGTTAGCAAAATGGATAAAGTAAAAAAGAGCAACCAAATTTTTATAAAAATTGGAAATGTTATTTAAAAATATTATTTATTAATAAGAGTATACAAATGTATTCGCAACAAAAATTAAAAAACTACACCTATATAAGAAATGAATATAGCATTCATATTAAACTATAAGATATTAAGAAAGTTATTGACGTAGAAATACTTGCAGAACCAAAGATTATCAAACAATAACCTCTTACTCTTTTCGATTTTTTTTTCCGACTACTAATATTCTCCATAGATCATTATTCACATCTGCTATTCATCTTCTCCGCAGATATATTATTTTCGTATTCCTGAGTAAATTGTTGGTATATTTTACTTTATTGTGTGTCATCAGGCGTTTTTATAATATGATTAACCCATTTTACTCTACATTCTTCATGTTAAAAATTTACTCTACATTCTTCAGGTTAATTAAGATTGAGAGAACGTGTGCTAGTACAAGTACCAATACATCATCTTTTTGCATTATGTTATCAGTAGAAGCTAAGCTACTTTAAACGTTGTTTCCAGTAGAATGGTTTGTTAAATCCTCTAAAAATGAAGCCCCTAAACTGCTAACGGCTAAAGGTAATTTATTCAAATTTTAAATTTGAAAATTTGATTATTATTTAAACATAAATAAAAACTACATTAGGCCTTTTCTTTTATAAGCATGTCGCAAAAGAACAAATAAAATTAGCACAACTTTCGATGGCGACTCTGGACGAATTTAATGTTGAAATTTCGATAATGAATAATAACACTTTGCAATTATTGGTGTGAATATTTTTTTTTAAATCATTCTGAATAAAATGTAATTTTTCGTGCCTTTTAACAGTAAAATAATTAATAGAAAAAATAACATATTGTTAAGAACAATGGCGACACGAAATACGAATAGTTAACGAAATCATTCGTTGACAGATAACTGAAAATTTCATATGTTCTTCCAAAAATCGTTCACAATAGACGAATTTTTAGTGTTGGCAACCATGTGATTTGAGCTTATTAGTTAAGCAATTTCAAAAAGGTTGGACTAAATAAGCCAGAAATGTTGTTGTTTCATATGTTATTTTTAAAATAAGCAATTGTTTTTTTGTGATAAGAAAGAAAAGGCCTATTATAATATTTTTATATTAAAAAGAAAATGATTGACAAATCCCACCTCAACATCACAACTCCTTCAAAATCTGCTCTCTGGAAAACGTTACCATTAAAGCACCGGCGCAATAGCACAAAATTAATAAAGTACTCTGACAAAAAGTTATGCAATATTAATTTATAAAAAAAAAATAAAATAAATAAATAGTTAATAAAAATTTATAATAATAATAATAACAGCTTATATAAAAAGTCATCATCATTTTATTTTGCTTAAATATTGATTCATTATGTTTTCTTTAGAAAATTTATTCACTTAATTTTGGTAAATAAATTAGGCAGAAAATTAATTAGCTTCATTTAATTTTACTGCTTATGTAAACACTTCGAAAATATATGACAGTCATTTTAGCAAAATTAAATTTGGTTGAATACAGCGGAAAGCACTGAAGACAAAAAAAAGAAGAGGAACTAGTCCTTAAATGAAAATTGTACATTAAGAACATTAAAAATGAAACGATACAATGTTCACGCAATCAAAGGACTTTTCACCATTACCAGCTTCACCGCACCACCAGTAAAAGAAATACTTTGGTTGTTCTAAGCAAAGCGGCTTTGTTGGAACCGCGTCGAATACATTTACTGTCTTGCACAGCTACATGATCCGCTTAGTAAAATGTAGCGCTCAGTCACCAGTAAAAGGAAGCAAGTATGCGATTTAGTGCCTGACATAACATTTAAAATTCCTGCCTTGCCTTGCCTTTGCTTTGGTTTTTCTTAAGTATTTCAATTTTTGCTTTACACTTTTTCACTCCACTCTATACATTGTTTTTCTTATTTTATTCTTTTAATGTCCTTTTCTCTGGAAGCATCTAAAACACAAACTTTAAGCGGAAATCACAAATTTTTGCGGACTCCTTTGCGTTTTTGTATGTGCATAATTTGCTTTAAGCTTCAAACGTCCTTTAAAAGCGGCATTTATTGTATCTTTTTTGTTGTTGCTGTTTTACTCTTCTTTTTCAATATTTTTTTTTTTTTTATATTGCTTTACTTTGTTAATTTTGTCTCTTTTGCATCTTTTGTGTTGTGTGAAGTGAAGAAAATTTTTATCCATGCCATAACATGAAATTGTTCAGATTTCACTGCTTTTCCTCAGGTTATGTAGATATCTTTTGATGGGTGTTATATTTGCAACTCATTTGTAAAATTCCTTAAATTATATACACTTTTTCTAAGTGAAAAATGAAATTGCTCAGTTTTGTTATTTTTATAAATTGTGCAAAATAACACTTAACAAGCTGGAAAAATAATTTACAATGGAGGAAACAGAATTACCAGCGGCAAAACAACAAAAGATTTAACAATTGTTTTACATTTTTTAAGCGTCAACATTTTGTATTTAAAAAAATTTGGAAGGAGTTAAGGGCGTATTTCTATATCATTGTTATTTGGAATTCAATTTAAGAAAGTTTCTAAACTTTTTTAATCTTATTGTATAATATTTCTATTAAAAAGTTTTTTATTCCTACTATGGCTATAAATTCATTGAACACTTTTCTTTCTGAAAATATTTAATACGTGTTTTTTATCTATACTGATTATAGTTAGAAGAGCTACTTCTTCATATATTTCTATATCTTATTGTATAATATTTCTATTAGAAAGTTTTTTATTCCTACTATGACTATATATTATTAAATACTTTTGTTTCTAAAAATATTCCATACGTGTTTTTTTTACTATACTGATTATAGTTAGAAGACCTTCCACTTCATATATTTCTATATCATAGATATGTAAAATTCAATTTACGAAAGTTTTAAAATTTTTTTAATTTTATTGTACATATATTTCTATTATAAAGTTTTTTATTCCACTATGGCTATATATCTTTAAATACTTTTGTTAAATTTTATAATTAATTATAATAATTAATATTTTTTTTTCGTATTTTTTACCTATACTCATCATAGCTAGAAACTACCTGTTCGTATTGAACTAATATTAAAAGCTAGAATTTAAGAGTCCAAAAAATGTATTAAGGAAAATATTCTTCAAATTTAGTAGGGAATGAGTGATAAAAGTAGGTTATTTTTTTCTGATTTTATGACAAATTAAAACAGTTTGCTTATAATCTTATTTGCATTTTTAAAACTGTAATAAGTTGACTTGTTCATCAAAGAAAATATATATATTATATATTTAAATTTATATAAACTAACACGCTTTTGTCTTTAATCACATGTTTAATATTTAAACAGAATTATTTGATAAATAATAAGTAATTCTTACACCATACATTTCGACATTAATTAATGACAAACCAGAGTTGGATTTACATTAATTAATTGTTTTATTAATTTTGAAATATAGAAGTATTTATATAAGTTAGTTAAGCTGATCAATACATAATACTCATTTGAGTCTTTCTAATAACGATACATTTTGCTAAGAAATCTAATACACCAAAACTTCCATCTGGAGTTCCATTAAACATGTATTTTTTTACAAAAAAAATATTTTTTTTCCGATTTTTGCATCAATATCTTATATATTGACCTGAATCTAAATACCAGATCAAAATATTAATACCATCAGCCTCTAACCTTGAATGTTAGCGACCACAACACAGATCTCAACGTTTTTTGTGTTAAAATCTGTATTCTTATATATTCAACGCATGTTTCTTATATATCTGCTTATTATATTGTTTAATCTTACAGAGTTTGTTCTTATTTTATGTAAGTAATATAAAAATTAATTTGAATTTTAATTAATTAAATTGTATTTGAATATAGCAACACTTTGATTTACATAAAATGTAAAACTTTTTATTGAAGCTGCGGTTTTAATATTTATTTAATATTAAAAATATTTATAATATTTATATACTTCTATGGTATGCTATAAAAATAACCTTTTACTAATTTCTAAATAGTTTTAGTATATTTAAAACTTATATTGCGCAGTCTTTCTTTTAAAGCATTTTTAACTAAACTGCAAAATATGTAATTAAAATTCATCATATAATATAGCGTATGGTTGTAAAAAATATAGGTTTTTTTAAATTGTTGTAGTCTATTTTTATATGTTGACTTTTCAGAACAATAAACCACATTTAATTTATTTTTGCAAATCAAATGTTTTTCAAACATTTTTATAACTGCAATTAATTATAAAATACAAAAGAACATTTAATTTATAATGTGTGTCATGATGAAAAAAATTCATCCTTTTTTACTTGAATTAAGCTTATGTGAAATATTTACTTTCATT
The DNA here is from genome assembly GCF_002237135.1 of Teleopsis dalmanni. Taxonomy (NCBI): domain Eukaryota; kingdom Metazoa; phylum Arthropoda; class Insecta; order Diptera; family Diopsidae; genus Teleopsis; species Teleopsis dalmanni. The sequence goes on from NC_051847.1 coordinate 153,326,803, forward strand.
AAAATCTACAACAAATGCACTTAAATAACAAATTGTAAATAGTAATGAAAAAATAATTAATTAATAATTAAATGAAAATTAAGTTAATGGAATGCGATATTAATCGTTTGCTTTTTTAACTGATGTAACACACAATTGAAATACTTAATATACTTAACTGCAACGCAAACATTAATGAGGCTCAAAAACACAATGCAAGCGAGATAATTTCTTAATTACTATAAATATTTCATATAAATTTTTAATATTTATTGTGTTTACTTTCTCTCTATATTTTTTCATTTAATTTTATCTATATAATTTTTATTTTTTTACTTTCGAAATTTTAATTTGCTTTTTTTCTTAATAAATAATTCTCAAGTTATTGTCCTTATTGTTTGAAAAAAAAACACGTAAGCCGAATATTTTTATAGTAATATTTATTCTGATTTCTAATATTGAAGTTTAATAAATTCAGTGAAATGAACAAATACCACGATGCAAAAATTACTTTAAGTGGAATATTATAATTTTGACAACTTTGCGACTTGAGCAATATAAATTTCTAGGATTTTAGAGTGCTCCAGGTTATACATTCACTAATTTTAAATACTAAAATTTAAATCGATTTAATACGCTATGATATTTCTGAAGAGAATCATGTAGATAATGTTGTCTTTAATGAATGCATAATTCGGTCTATAACTGATTGTGATTAAATCACAGATATTTTTTTATGAATGAAGTAAACCAGGGCATTTAGTTAGTTTACTATTTTACGCGAATTTACAGATTATTATAAAAATTTTTTATATTTTGTGTTTCTATATTCTAACAACAATATAATAAAACAATCTTTTTTCTACTTTCAGGTAAATATTTCTATTATACTAAAATTGGAATTTGTGTAAGTAATTCATTAAAATACACGACTATCATTAAAATACAGGACTGTCATTAAAATACTGGATTAATTTTGTGGTTCCGACAGTGTATATAAAAAAAAGACTGTTATAACTTAAATTTCAATCAAATTTTTACTTGAATATATTATTTGAAACATTTCTATTCTATTATTTTTAAGACCATAACTTTGAAAAACTATTAAATAAATAGTTTAGTTGTTTAAAATATAATACCTAATACTATTTTCGTACCTCATTCACAGCAGTATATTCTATACGGTATATCTGTCTTTTCGTTCTTGGTAAAATATAGAGCGTTATTAAAATTTCATTAACTTGAATTGCTTTATACTTTCACTTTTTCGTAGATTTTGCTTACATTTGCAAATCCTTATTATATGATGCTTTATCAGTTTATTCTCAACCATACTATTCTACTATCCTTCTTCCCTTTTAGGACTGTCAGTATATTTGATTATAGATTTTTCTGGTGGTGTATTCATTTCATTGGCGTCATTTTTATTTTCCAATAAAATCAAAAACAAGGACTATAATATCATCATTACCAACTAGAATAGCAAAACATAATGCAATAGACAAATATTTGTCCATTTTTAATATAATATATAATCTTATATATAGAATTCTTCTGTACGTGTGTTGACAGTGAACTCCTCCTAAACGGCTGAACCGATTTTGATGAAATTTTTTGTGGGTGTTCAAGTGGATTCAAGGAAGGTTTAGATTCACAATTTGGCCCACTGGTTAATGTCTTTTTAATTAATTTTTTATTTTTTGGTATCCATACACATTTATATTATAAATTTAAAATTTATTCATGCTTACTTTGATTTGTTTAAAAAGTTTAAAATCTTTAAAATGAATCGTAAAACTGCCGTTGCATTAAATGTCTATAATATATATGTATTTAGAATATATTGATGTATGTTAATATATTTAGAAAAATGTAACAATTTAATAGTTAATAATAGAATTGTAATAAAACTGTTTGTGTGAATGATGTTAAAACTGAAGTAAAGCCAACAAACTAAATTTAATTTTTTAAATATTATTTTAATAAAATATTTTAATTAATATTATTTTTTTCATGTATTGACACTGAACACAGTGTTGTTTTCTTTTGGATAATTCTAATAAAAATGTATCTTTGTGTTTGTGATAGATTCAATTTTAAACTTTTAAAAATAAACAACTTTATATTGAACCGTAAATAGTAGATGTGTACATTTTTCGGAAAATTTTGCTTCTTTTAAAAAGTTGTGTATCATTTTCTTTTTGAAAGAATAAAATTTACATTCTAATGATTAAATAACTTTCTAATCAAAAGAACTTGATAGCTCAATTGACTGGATTCTATCAAAATAAATGAAATTTTAAGCTTTAACGGCACATCAAGTCATTCAAAAGTGAAAGTGTTTAGATTTATCTGCTGTCTGTCAGTACCTTTTTTAAATTTAAGAGTATTTTTGGAGGTATATTTGTTTGAAAACTTAAGCATTAAAGTAAAACATTTAAGAGTATGAATACAAATATTAAATCCGTTGAGCAACACTAACATAACACTAAGAAGTCATTAATCAAATACTCTGAGCCAATTTTTCATCGCAACATGTTTAAGGAAAATGTGCAACCCACTTTACAAAAAAGATATTTAGATACTTAAAAATAAAAGAACACAAATGTAAAGAAAATGTTTGACATGAAGTGCTTATTAGCTAAATAAAGTCGTTCCATGGAAGCAATGGTAAAAAAAAAAATAAACTTAACTGCTGTCTAAATATATAAATATTTATTTAGAAAATGAGCAATTCGTTTGCAAAACTCAAGTATTTTTCATTTCAAAATGTAGAATAATACTTTGCCTTGCTTAAGATATATTGTTGCTCATTGTTCCGATGAAATCTTAGAATATCATTTCAATAAATTTAAACGTTCTTAGGGATTAAACTTACAAATATTTAAAAAGCAAATTTATTTTGAAAATTTTTTTGTAATATAATAAAATATTTCTCAGAAGGCAATCAATATGCATAACATGTTACAGAAACTGTAATGATATGTATGCATAGTGGCTAATGTGAAAGGATAAACCGAAATAGCATCAAGGATAATCCTTTTCAGTTTGTTTATTTTTTTACTTTCGTTTGGTACAGAATTCATAATAATGTTATTTATAATATGTGATATATCCCAATATATGTTTTGTACCATATCTAAATTAAAATCTTTTTTAGTTTTACTTATTTGTATTTTCAATCAACTTATGCAGAAAAAGGCAGTATGGTGCTTGTTTTTGTTACCTTTTTGTATATAAAAAAAAATTCTTTTATCAATATGAAACATAATGTGATGACCCAAAATAAATCAATAACTGCTCAGCAACAATTCTTGCTAGCAAAGTGGGGTTTCATGGTTAATTTGATATAAATCCGATTTTCGTTGGTTTCCTAAATAAGCTTATTTTGAACAAAAATATTTTTATAGCTTTTCAACTTTTAATAAATATTACATATTTTTAATACTCCAAAAGGTATGCCAAATTTTTTTATTTTGATAAAATACTGAAAGCACCACTTACATGGCAAAGGAACCCTCCATTTAACAAACCCTCTTATGCATTTTAATAAAAAAAAATATCTATACACATCTCGAAAAGGACATCGAAGTATTCGAAAAAGGATTGCACGTTTTAAGCATATTACAAACAAACTTTTTGATTGAAAGCTATTAAATAAACTATATTTGAATTTATGTTGCATTGTATTAGATAGTTTTTATCTATGGATTTTAGTCTGTATCTTTTTTTTTATTTTTGTTACTCGATATTTTTGTGGCATAACATTTTCTTTGCATATTTCAATATTAAATTAAATATTTGGTACTTTTGTTTACCCTTTTGCTTTCGATTCAAATAGTTTTAAAAAAATTCATAAAAAATAATTTCATTTGCTTTTTGGTAAAGAGTAATATATGCACAAAGAACGATATACGACAAATATATATTAATAAAACTTTAATAAAAATCTTTAAAAGAATGTTATCAATAAATTTTAATCTTGAAAACTATAATGTTCAAATTAATATGTATTTATATTAAATTTCATTTATTATTTTATCTTTTATTTGAGTTAATGCCAAACAGTACCTTTATTATATTTAGTAGATAAATCTATTTGTATCTTACTGGAGATGTGATGGAATTTTGTTGTTTATATTAATTAAACGTCTACTTTGTTTATTAATGTGCGTAGTTCTGTAGAACTTTTAATGGTTGCAAAGTTTCGACAAAGTTTGGGCTTAGTGTTAAAATTAAAATTAAAATCCTTTTCTGAAAAATTGGAGTGCTTTGCGTTTTCTATATTATTTGACTCTTACAAACTTCAAGTCTGTCTGTAGAACTATATATTTGATAAACCATAGAGTGTTTCTTCTCAACGCTATGTTTTGGTAATTTCAAAATTTGTGGATAGTTGGTTTAGTTCCTATTCCTGTAGTACACTATTTTATTTGAGTAAGCTTTATAGTATGTATTAGACAAATTAACAATATTCGGTCAGAACATTAGTAGTTTAGTTAACTGCAAGAAAATTATTACATATATATTATTAACCTTTTTTGGAAAAACAAGGCTAATATTAACAAAAATAGTGTTAATATTTACGTTTAAATTTTACTATTTCTTCAACTATTATTATTATTGGAATCTGGTTTGGTCTTAAATGTGATGTAAGGTATTATATATTGTTAACTTAAGAAATAAGCTAGTCATATTACTAGTTTTCAAATCTGTTATAATAAATATATGTCAAGTTTTATTAAATCTATTTTCTTTGAGACAAATTATTTAATTAAAACAAATAGTTAAGGATTTTTTTTATTTTTGCTTTATTGTGAAAAAAACTAATATTTTTAGTTTGAAACTTTTTTCTTCATTTTATTTTAAAGTTACTTTCATTTTATATTGCATAAAAACTATTTATATCATAGTTAGATCTCTTTTTGTATTATGTCTTTTCTTTGATAAATTTACTTACATTAAAAAAAGATGCAAATAAGTGTAAATAAACTATATAATTCTTTTATGTAAATTATTTTTCTTTTTGCTCCCAACTAAATAACATATTTTACTGATATTCCATATTCCATAATTTAAGTCTCTTTTTCTTCATTCATCGTTCATGAAGTAAAAATAGAAATAAATAAAAATAAAGTAATGTGTTCTCTACTGCCGCCTGCATAAGTTACTTCCGTGTACTTACGCATCCACTTTAATAAAAGCACATGTAGAAGAGCTCCTCAAACTTGTGCAGCACTTGGAAAAAATCACTTTTTGTGTCGACGTACTTCTTGTGGATCATGTCTCGACATCCCACATTGCCGGCAACATATTTACATTTGTTTCTTGATATAATACGTGCATAAAATCCAGGATAAAAATGTGTGTTAATTTTGTTTACTCAAAGTATTTGCCCTACGAATAAAAAATTATGTTATGAATGTAGCTGAACTAAGTTAACTTTTTATGCAGAAAAAAATTATGAATAGTTTCTTTTAGTCCTTTTGAATTATTATCACTAGAAGTATGAATAATTAAAAGAAACTCTAATCTGTTTTACATAATTTTATTTAATACGCTTAATGTTTCTCATTAAGTATTATAAAACGGAAATTGAAATTAATCCCTTTTACTAACATACTACTGTAATAAATAAATAATAAATAAGGAAATATATTTAATTTTAAAAATATGGGTTTCTAGATTGTGGCAGTCCCGTTTCTTTAGATTAGTAGTATTGTCACTGACATTGCTTTTGTAAACACCAAAAACTTACTTTAGTGATTTTTGAAATGTCTGATAGTCTCATTAATTTCAGGTGTGTGTAATGAAAGTTCTACTAAAAAATCGTTAATAATATTTGAGAAGGACTTCGATGAGGAGGCTGTGTTATAAGAATATCTTTAGAAGTGATGCAAACAAGTCGAGAAAGACAGAGAAAGTGTTGAAGAAAAAAAATTTTTCTTGATGATAATCCCCATAAACCGATTAACCACACAATCAAAATCAAAGATTTAGTGTTCAAAAATCGTCGATTAACGAAAAGAAATCTTGCTAATACTGTTTATATTTCATTTAGATCAATAGCCAAAGTCGTCTAGCATTTTGAAAAATATTTTATGCCTGAAAAGTTTGAATCTCATTAAAAGCTAAATACACACAAGTTTTTAAAAATACAGCGTCGTGTTCAAGACTGTCAAACAATGCTTTATGACTATCAGGATAAGTTGAGATGCATAATAACTAGATAGAAACTGTGTTCAATGTACATGACATAGAAACAACCAATCAATCAAGCGAAGACCGCGTAAATTGTGACGCAAGACCGAAAATATCGCGACAAAGTCCTACGAAAATCAACGTCATGTTAATAATTTTCTTAATTATAATGTTGTAGTGCATTATGAGTTCCATCCACTTTGCCAAACTGTTAGCAGAAAATATTTTTTAAGTATTACGCAGCGTTTTAGCTAAGCTATTCGCAGGAGTTGGACAGAATTATAGAATGACAATTCATGTTTTTTGGTACCACGATAATGCAGCATCTTATACTACATTGATTTTCCAAGATCATTTCGCTAAAACTTAGCTCAACTGTGAAACGATAAGCAGCCTTCGAATTCAACACCGTATAGCCAGAATAGCTTCTAGCTTTTCTCTAAACACAATAGAACGCTCTAGAGAAGTGTTTCGGCTCGATTAAGCAGATAAAAATCGAACCAATGCCATTTCGAAAATCTTCTCTATCAATTGATTCCAAGACTTGAAGAAATCGTTGCAATAAGTGTATTGTATCGCGAGTTGAGTACTTTGAAGAGGTTGAAATAGATTTTTAAGAATTAATATTGATTTTAAAAATTATAAACGATTCAATCTTTTTGTTTTAACACAGTGTTGCCAATTGTTATAAGTTATAAATACAACTTGTCTCCAAATATATTTATTGATGCAAAAATATGTTTTTATTTGTATACACTAAACAGTAAACTTTTCTCTTTAGTCGGGAATAACTGAAAATAAAATTATCAATTTATCCGCTTTTAAAAAAGATATGCCTGTCAAATTTCTTCACAAAATTTCAAGATTCTTAGTCTTTCATCTTCAAATTATTGAATATAAGAAATGCTGCTGACATTGTTATAAAAGGTATATCTATAATCAGAACAATGTGATAATCAACACACGGAAGTCAACTATATTGCTGATTTTATAATCCTGCCAAAGGATATTTGATAGTTCCTCAATAATTAAACACTAATTTTTTTTTCATCAGGTACTTTTCTATTCTATGTAAAAAAAGAACTATTTGTTCTTTGTAATCGTAAATTATCCTTAGTCTCCAAAAGCAGACGCCTCGCTACTGAATGCAACCTATCTGTAATCCCTGCTATCAGTTATAGGCGCTATTTTTTATAATACTAGCTACGGACAAAAAGTTTCACTATTTAATTTCTTTGTAAATTAACATTTGCAAAAATCTATTTTTGGCTTGCTCGATATAAAAATAAGCATTTTCTTAAATAATTCAAATTGAATCACAATCAAAAAAAAAAAATAAGGAATTACGCTGTTTGGAACGCAGTTCATGCAGGATGCGTCATTGCCCAATACTCTTGCTACAATAAGTTGGACAATTATAGTTAATAAATATCTCATGTCATCATGTTGACTCAATATTTTTGTGATAAATTTAAAGAAAATAATGCAGAGTTTCTGGTTTCTGGTTTCAGGAATTATGTGTGTCATACAAGTGATGCGACAATAAATTGTAAAAATGGAATATTGTTGAAAAATATATTAATCGCTATTCATCTTAATGGTTTAATATACGCCATTAAATCATTAAGATTTTTTATGAACTTTTCATAATATCTAAATGTGAAATTGTTCTTATACAATTATACAAAAAGCATGCTGTCAGATGCTGCTTTGGACGTTTAAATGATGCATTTACATATAAATCTTACCGATAGTACTGATCTCCACTAATTTATTTATGTGATTTAAAAATTTATAAGTGCTTTGGTTCTTTTTGAATACTGAGTATTTGGTCGATTCCAAAATTTTTTTCTATATTATCAGCTTATAATATATTCAGAACTTTAAAGGAGAGATTTACATTTATTTATTGTGTAACTCATATGTCTTTAGCATTACTATTTAGGATTTCGTGTAAACATAAGCCCAAAAAATTTTTTTTATATTTTGTCTTAAAGGCAAATTTACATTTGTGCATGAAATAATTGTGAGTAACATTATGACATGTCTTCGACTCGACATTGAATAAGTGCTCAACTCAGACATGTGCCAACTCCTCGTATCTGGTGGGTGGCAAATGTTTGTTCACAAATATGGTGTAAATAAAAAAAGATATTGTTTGTCTTTGTCGATTTCTTACATTACTTCAGCCTGCAAATAAAAGGGAATTGTTAACTTGACAATTATTGTTGTTGCTCCAAGGCGTTTCATAGATTATGTAGAAAGCACACTTATGCACTGTATTGCTTTGTTGACACGTATAATATACTTAACATAAAGAGGATGAGTCAAGTTAAACTAACTTTTACAAATAATGTACTTACGCTACTGTGTCCTACACAGATAGAGACATAATAGGAAAAGGTATACGCCTTGTTAAAATCGGAACATGAAATATTCTACGTAGGCAGTACATACTTGACATGTGCTTTGCATGTAAATACGAAACAATACATAGAAAAAATTTATTTTTAATACAGTCTTAGAATTTTTAGTTTTTGTATTAGAAATTCTTAACAACACACCAAATTTTTGTAATGTAATATCGACAGACTTACTGACAACATGTTTAGCTATGCTAAGAACATTTATAGATATTTTTTTTCCCATGCCTTTTAACCCATAAAATAAGGTTCTAACATCCTGTATTTACATTAATACTTTTTCCTTTTAAACATGCGTCAACGCTGAAATAACGAAATCCTGGTTGTTTTTTTAACTGTCTTTTAGTATATCTTTCTGTCACTCACTTTATCCGTTGACTATAGCACTCAATCCTTTTTTATTGTTATTGTTATTATTTTTTTAAAGCACATTTATCATGGCTTAAAGCACTCCTTCAACGTTGTCATGTTCATATGCAAAGGGTTTTGACTTATTTATGCTGCCTTTTTATTTCTTTTTTTTTTTCGTAAAAAACAATGCGTATTTTTCGAGTGTTTGAAGTATAAAAACTGTGTGGCATTCACGGAAAAATGGCTTCTTCAGATATTTTTTTTAGTATACCGTAAATACGTATGTAGATGGCTAGAAGCGTTCCAATTGTTATTGCAGCCAATTGGCAGCCCGGCTAAGGCAAACAAATAATGAATGCATATTCCAAAAAAAAATATACTTACAACACTTGTCAGTGTTTTAACCTTTTTCAACTTTGATTGAATGGGTTCAGATTTTGCTTTTCCCGCTTCGCTTTATTACATTTGGCAGGATATTAAAGAAACTTTCTACTCTCCTTTTTTATATTTTTAGTTTAAATTCGCTTTTTTATAACTTCATACACACTACATTTCATTGTTATTTCATTTTGGTGTTGGAATCAAATTTTGGTAAAATCGATTCTCTATATATATGAATAGTTATAATAAGGTCACACAACTCCTTAATTTAAATTTCCTCAAGTATGACACAATTTTACATTCTAAGATCCAGTTCAGATATAAAATACCTTTTGTATTAAATTTAATATCTGTTGTGCTGATTTGTGTAGTCACAGAATTTCGTGGGTTTCGTTTTCATAAACGTGAATGGAAAATCTTTGATAAATATTATGTTCCACCAAAATTATATATAAAGTTTTACTGATTTTATATAAGCTTTGCCAAAGCTTCCAAGTGATTCTAACCCTTGAGTTTTTAATTATACGGTAATACAATGAGCCTATAGGACTTAGTGGATTTTTTATGATCGCCGGTATAACCATTTAGGAGAAATTTAACACTTATCTACATAGCATCTAATATTTCTCGTTTTAAAAATGCTGATCATCGATCCATCAATTAGAATTAAGGTACCAATGATAAGCAACTTCACCTATTTGTTGGTGAATTGCAAAGAAATATATGTCGTCTTTAATAACTTATTCATTATACATTATACATTATGCATTATAATTTAGATGAGGTAGATATTACCTCATTAGATATTTTACAGTAGCTAATAACTTTGCAAAAAATTGTGATATTATATAGTGTTAAAATTAAAAAATTGTTATTAGTCTGATTAATAAAGAATTAGATATAATTAATTATGAATATGTGAACGAAAAATAAATAAATGAACATAATGTAAAATAATATATTAATGATATACAGAATATATTCAACCTTGATCAAAAACTCTCAAGACATATCACTCTAGGTTATGTTTTCACACAGAGATTGACAAATTTATTATTAGCTTTCTCTCTTAGTAATGGCTTAACATTTGCAACAATTCTCGCTAAGAATGTGATGTTTTTTGATTTATTTGATATAAACACGATTTTTTTTGGTTCCCGCTTTCTACTGGTCACAGTTGTCATTACTTTCTCTCTAAGTTTTAGTGTCATATCTAGACATTTGTAAAAGCTACACTGCTTTTTATTGTTCTAAAAATTTGAAATGAGAAAGCACTTTCCCTCATTGCCATTTTTATTCGTGAGTGTTTGATCAATAATTCAACTGTATTGGGTGAGTGCAAATTCTTTTCAATTGAACGACAAAAGAAACCAGTTGGGGAACGTGTTTTACTAGCAGTGAGGAAATAATAGAATAATTGAAGATGACTCTGATAGCTATACAAAAATTCGATTATAAAAAATGTTTCGAGGAAGTGCGCTCCAGACAATAGAAAGTACTTCTAAGGAGACATTCTCCATAATCAGGAATAATTTTCTAAAAGTTGTTTATATAATTTTCTAAACTTCCACTAAATTTAAAATATTCCTTTTTTTCAGTACATATAAAATACTTATTTCCTTCTACAATTTTATATAAAGATTTTTTGACATACTGAAGTTTTCTCTTTTGTGTTTAATTTTTGTACTAATAATATTATAACAAATTGTTGTGTTAAAGAAAAAAATGAAAATCCTTCAAGCATTTAGTAAATATTCTTTTATTTTAATTAATTTAATGTGTTCCTAAATATCTTCTATAATTTTGTTAAAGTTTCATAAAAATATTTCCCCCTTAAATACATAAAAATTCTTTTGGCTTTGACTTTATTTGTTATTCCTGGCTACATGGCCTTTTGGTCTTCTCTTATTTGTTGTTTGCCTTTCCGAAAATAAACTTCGAAAATGTCTAAAGATTGTCAAACCAAATTGATTAATAACACTTGATTTTTTCTTGACTCCTCTTGTTTTGTCTTGAGTTTGGGGAATAAAGGCTGCGTAGACCATAAAAAAGATTAATGTGACCATATTTTATATTAAAGTTGCGCATTGTGAGCATGGATTAAAATTTCTATTTCAAAAAAGAATATCTGCTGTAGTGGATTTGAGAAATTGTGGTCCTTTTCGATTATAGTAAAAAATATATATTTTTTGAATATATAACTTATTTCATAAATTGTTTTTCAATTCAAATTTCGCATTTGCATTTTAATGCTTTCCACATTCTACAATCAGTTTTGTATGTACATTTGCATGCTTTCAGTAAGATATATCTGACTATTAAAAATCTTTAAAATGCAAAATAGTTATTTTTTAAAAGATTTTGAATATTATTAAATTCAGTTACGATTACTTAAAAAAAACATACATTATATTATTTATAATATATAAATGAAGAGGTTTTTCGAACAGTAATGAACAACAACAACAAAAATCTATTATATATTTTTTTAATAAATTCACAGCTGTTTCGAGTATTGCCAAATACCCATCATCAGTGGTCTTGAAAATAATTCTTCTATTTAATTATTCGTAAATAATTTTTTGAGACTGCAAGTACCAGGCATCGAACTCGTGTCCTGCCAAATTTGAAGCTCAGAGTCAGCGCACATTAACCAACTAACCCAAATTATATATGACCCGAGTACATCTGTCTCCGTGTTTCTTTTTGATTTTTTACTATTTGATCATTTTGATCATTTTTTTGTTTTTAAGTGATTATTATGACACGTTCATTGTGGAATATTATTAAAGTTTTCTCAAAAGTAAGCTATTTTTTGTATTTGTTATTTTACCGTCTCTAGATCTCAACTTTTCTGTTGACTTTAAATATATATTTATATTTTCCCAATTTCTTCAGTGCTTAATTCTAGATTTTGTGTTTATTATACCAATACAGCATTTTTCTTTTCTGATTTTTCAATGGTTTTGTATTAATTAGCTGGTTCAGCTAAACTCTAACTGTAACCCATTTTTCTTTTAGACTTTCTAGCAGTAACCGGTTAAAGTTCAGAAATTGAAGTCTTAAACAGTTGATGCAATTTGTTTTCTTCTAAAGGGAACGAATTTTTTGTCTTGCTGTAAATAAGAAAATTAAAAACAAAGACAAATTAAATGTAATCTTAAAATTCCTTTGCACAAATTTTCTTTTTCCTTTTAAAAGTAGGGATTTTTACAATATTTTTTAAATATAATTCTTTACTACAGTTTTTTACTTCGTTTTGAGAGAGAAGAAGAGGAATTTGGGTGAAGAAGTCTTAAGTAAAGTGTTAATTCCTACCAATTTTGCTAAAGATGCAAAACGCCTCTTCCTTCAAATAAAAACATTTTTTATTAGCCCCTTGAAGTCCCAAAAAAAGTAGGTTGCAGAGTTGAGCTTAATAGTCTCAAATTATTTCCAGCTATTTCTAGACTCTTAAATGTCTAAGATTGATGTAAACCTGAGAGATTGATTCTGTAATTTGGGGCGAAAAAAAATCCAGTCTTTACATATTTAATTATGTTTCAGCCTTATTTTGTTAATTATTAATTTACATACATAAACAATAACTTAAGGTGGTTATTTTAGAGCATTCTATATATGACAAAATCAGGTTTAAATTTCTGGCTGCTTTAATTTGTGAACGTTGAACAATAATATATTATATTAAAAGTATTATAATAGTATGCTAGTGTACTAATACGGTTCTGGATTTATATAGTATTCAGGAACACTTATAAAAATTTGTATCTTTGTATAACTTTAAGTAAGGTTTATTAATTCTTAATTAATAAATAATAAATTTAGTTTTGTTATTAATCGCATTGAATAGATTAAAAAAAAAAACAAAAGAGAAATTAAGTTCGACACCTGCTTTTGGAACTTTGAAAAAAGAAACCTATTTTCTCACCTACATATTTAATAAATTTGTTCGCACTTCTACATTTAGTATGTAATTATCATTCATATCCAAATATTTAAAACGCCTCTAAAATTAACTAATTTTTTGTGTTGTTGTTCTTGCGTCTTAAAGGTATTGAAACATTAATACATAAATCACAACCCCCTTTTATTCCTTCACTGGAAAGATACATTTCACTAAAAACTAGTTAACTAAACCATAACTAACTCAAAGTTTGCATTCCAACAAAACCGAAGTGAACTAAAGCAATTAATATTTATGCTTCTGTAGTGGTATTTGCTACTTTTTTGTGTGTATTACAGCGCACAGCTGCACGTAAATGTGTCATTATGGAAGATACAGTTTTCAACCGCAGAACAGACAATAAAGTTTGTTACTTCAGCAAAAACTATTGCCAACTGAAAGGAATAAAATAAACAGAAACGAACAAAAAAATATGTAACAAAACAAAAAAAAAACAACAAAAAAAACAAAAACTGAAGAACGAAAGTTTGAGTATTTGAAATATTTACAACGCCACAGTATGTCTAAAATAATAGACTACGTTCAACATAAATTCAGTTTAGGAGGCAAAACAAAGTATCTAAACACATGCGATTTCAGTATATGCCATAAAGCAGATATATGAGTACATGCTTACTAATATACACATAGATACATTGATATTGCACAGTTACAGATAGCGAAACACGCTAATACTGTTGAAAGAGGAAAGTTTTCATTTTCCTCCTGGCTTAACCCTTCAACGAAAATTATTTGACTTTCTTTTGCCAAAGCGTAAAATAGTAAAATATTTATAAATTCCCATAAAAAAGAGTATTTTCAATGTGTTATGTGGAATTCCTTTCATCGTTGGGGTTGGGTATGACAAGTATTTATTTTCACCAGAGAATTTTGGTTTTCATATATTTTAACTTAATTAGTAGTTTTTGCGGTATAACTTATTTCCATGTGTGCCATTTATTATTATAATCTAATTTTTTGTTTTTCAGTTGAAAGATTTTTCTCGCATACGAGAAACCGTATGGTTTGAAGAGATGATGCTGTAAAGTTCCAATTTATAAAATAATATAGTTAGATTTTAATGGTCTTTGTTTTAGTTAAATTTATCGCAAAAAATCATATCTTTTTTAGCAGCTGTAACAATAGTACTAGATTTTTCTACATAATAAATGAATTTTTTATTTACCTTCGTATTCCCAAAATATTCATTTTTTAATTCAACTAAATTTTATTTAAAATATAAGCTGAATTTTTTACCCGCAAGCATTGCAATAGCCAAGTTCACTGCAAATTTGGTATAAAACATGTTTTATGGACTATAAAATTTGAGTATTAAGCAAATTGCATATAAAATTGTGGTATCTTGTACTCGTGCCAGTTGTGCCACCATAAGTCTGCCTTCCTGCATATGTTTATTCCCACTAACCCATATGGTAACCGAACAAATTTTAATAATTAAATATTTTTATTATTGTTGTTTTTGTTTCTTCTAACATTTTATTGTTTCTACAGAACCATATATCACATAAACTACTACCGAAAAAAAATCTTCGATTAGCTGCTGCCAGTGTAGCACATCCCAAACCGTTAATATTTGGTTTATGGTTGGCTCGTGATTTTATTTGTGCAATAATCGAAGTTATTAGAGTGCTTTTAGCAATTTTTCACAACACATGGCTTATATGTAATTGGTTCATTTAATTCTCTTTTGCAATATTGCCAAATAAAATAAATCTAAAATTTTCAGAAAGACAACCAATCGTTACTCTCATACTTCTATTGGTAAATAGCTTTTAAATTACTTTTATTATTTGAAACACCAAGCAATTATCTAGTTTATCTTACTTATGAAGAAGTTTATAATATAGTGCGAATTAATTGTTAGTTTTATAGTTGGAAAAACCACTTGCATGTACAGTAGTACAATACAGTACAATCAACCATGTGCAATAGAGCGGTCACACATGACGTATGAGTGTTATGTATTCGTTGGTAACATAAACTTCTTCTTAACAAAAAGAGTTATAAATTTTTAAATGTATGGTTTAGGTTTATTGTTATTATTTTTATTTTATTATTTATTTTATACCATATTTTAATATTATATGAAGTTAAGAAAAGAAAAAATTAGAATTATTATAAATTTGGTTTTTATAATAAATAATATAATAAAGCTTTAATATTTAAGCTCATTGTTAAAAGTCAATACTATCTTCTCTTTACATATTATAGTACTTTTTGGGCTAAATTAAATTAGCTCGAATTTTTATTACATATGCTGTATATGTTACAATGTTATGTCAATTTAGATGATCTAAACTTCGACCTAAAGATCTTTTGTGTGCACCTTTATGAGCTTTGAATACTTTTCTTAGGATATTTTCTTCAATAAATTCTTCAAAAAGTAACAACTTCTTTCTCATGACTTATTTCTTCATCCGATATATCATCCGATGTATTGTTTGTATCTTGAATTTAATCCATTTTACATATTTATTTAATTTTCTAGTTCTCTCATTAATTAAGTACATTTATATATATATATATATTAACTAAATTTTTGGTTAACAATATAGCCGTTTTAAATATCGCCAGATATCCGGTATCACTAACCTTTGGAGATATTTTATGTGCCATTGAACACGTAAGACTACATTTCATTTGCATTAATCAAACCCATGCCGCTGCAATTGTGAATTTAATTTTTTTTTTGGTTATATATCTTTATTGGAATCCACTTTTAATTTGTAAATAGAACGATTTTATTTTGCTTTCTACAAAGAAATTGTTTTTACGTTTGAAAAAAAATAATACATTAATTTTAAAACAAAACATTTTTCGAGAACTTGTAACAAATATTAGAAATTACAATGTATCTGATAGTGTTTAGAATTTTTAAATCTAAACTAATATAGTAATATAACTATATAAAAATTAAATTAAAATATATATATATATAAATCGTGAATCCAAAAATATTCAATTCAAAAATTAGCATTAATATATAAATTTATTTGTTAAGACTTATAAAATAATGTTAATTCTTATAAATTATTTATATGTACCTATTTTATATTTTATATTAATATAAAATCTATATAATTATAAAATAAATTTGTATATTAATTAAATTATGATTACTGCATAAAATATCTTTCTAGTCGTCGTGCATGTAAGCCTATCTATAAATCTATAATAATAATTATATTGTGATTAAATTAATTAAATTGACACAAATGGTGTCATTAACTCCAAATTTTTTTTTTTTTTTTTGGTTTGGCAGTAGGTGGAAGCATCGAAAGCCACCCACTAAACCACTTCTTAGGAATGAATGGCGAAGATTTCCACAGCATTGTGAAAACTTCATTCCAGTAATCAGGGGAAAGAGAAGAAAAAATAGACTTAGTACCTAGCGAGCTAGATTTATCTAAGCCAGAAAGCAAGGGCGTACATTAGGGAAATTGGGTGGGTTAGAAATTGAAGAAGGGGTGGGTTAGAGCAGATGAGCGGGGGCGAGGTTAACGGTAAACTTTGTGACTGAGGTCACGATAGCCGCGGTTATATAGGGGAATGGAGTGTAGGTTACGGTCAAAATTTCAATTCTGTTGTTCTTTAATTATATGGACTAATTAACTAAACGAAATATATCTAAAGACGACTGATTATGGGTATTGGGCAATACTAGAAATAGCTTTATTTAGAATCAAAAAAATCCAAATAAATCCGTTAATTAAAAAATTAAATTTTTGTTTTCATTTAAAAAGCAAAAACAATTAAAAAATTTTTTTTCAAACCTTTCCATTTTAAAAAATAATTCCTTTATAGTCATAAATTACTTTAAAAATTAAGTTTAAGTATTAATAATTGTTAACAGCATTTATATAGCTGTTGTTTATATGCGGATAATTTATTTATTTATTTGTGAGTTAACATTAAACTTAATTTTAAAGTTAATTAAGAATAAGGAACCGGACTACTTGGTCCTTCGCCATGTGCTTAATATACGGATAATTAAAATCAATAAATGCTTGTACACGTCACTGATGATAGATATTCGGTAATATCTGATAGAATTGTATAGGTTGTCAAACAATTCACATAAATAAAAATTAATATATAATTCTTCTCATTATATTGTCTTATTATTCGCTTTAATTATTCTATAAGTTAATTTAATTTAAATTTAAAATATTTCATCTTAAACTTAAAATCCCTTTTTTTTTCTTCAAATAATTTAAATTGGTCATATTTTTTTCAATAAACAAAACATTTAACTAATATTTACTGTTGATATTTGTGAAAGATTTATTTATTACTTCTTAATTGCTATAGATTTATATATCTGCAATATATCATAAGTGAATAAGTAGCTGCTATTTATTTATTGAATATTCATTTGGATATTTTTGTATTTATTTAAACTCAAGGCAAATTAGTTTAAATTTTACTTACATTCAAGCTGCACTCATGAACTAGAACCAGACAAGTATGCAAAATTGAAACAAATTGCTGCTCGTATAAAGCACAATTAATTATTTATTTTTATGTAGAT
Source organism: Teleopsis dalmanni (assembly GCF_002237135.1). Taxonomy (NCBI): domain Eukaryota; kingdom Metazoa; phylum Arthropoda; class Insecta; order Diptera; family Diopsidae; genus Teleopsis; species Teleopsis dalmanni. Next base: position 153,344,633 of record NC_051847.1, read on the forward strand.
TTGTTTTATTTGTATCTCAAGTTTTAAAATATTATATTTCCATTAAAATAAATTCAATTTATTCTAAATTCTATAGAATTTATGTTCTCAATGTGCTGTGCGCTTAGTATTGAGAAACTTAATCCAAAATTTATTTAAAATTGATGTCCCATGATACCACTTTAGTACAATTTATTTCATCTAAAAAAAAGTTTGGGTTTTACATTTTTTATGTTTCATTTTAATATAGTTCTCCATAATTTTTTCATATAATATAAATTTTGGACGTTTTATGATTCCTCTGTGGCGCAATTGGTTTGTGATTTTTCAAATTAATTTCTTGATTTATATTTTAGTGTGTTTTTTGAGAAAAAAGAAGTGATTAGTTTGCTTTCCTCGATTATAATAAAAATAATATAAATGTTTTGTTGAACTTCATTGCGTGCCATTGTAGAATTGATCTATATATAAAGTACTTTTAAATAAATATTAATACTTCATAATGAAGTATTAATGCTACATTACGCCAATTACGTTTGAACTGCTCAGGTTTCCTATTTACTCTCAAGGGACTATTGCCAAAGTATTATTTCGCTATCAAGCTGCAGTAAAAGATTGTTCTGTTTTAATCCATCAATAAAAACATGAAACGGTGGGTATTAATTAAATCAAATGAAATGCTTATTATAAAAGTTTATCCTTAAAACTGGTGCTCATTAACTCCATTAAAACTGTCATTTAATGGTTTTTCTGCAGTGAAAGCTGCAAATCCTTTTCGTAATCCTTTAGGTAGAAAAAATTAACTTATGTAACTTATTGTTATATTCTGTATTCTTAACTTATATTGCAAAAATGTTGGTAAATTGATTAATTTATTTTAAGAGCATATCATAATTGTAGAATATATTGTGTGTACTTATTATTTTCCCATTTATGTTATAAACGTTGCCGTTATGCTGGCTGTAATGATAGGAATACATTTCAAAAATAAAATAAAATTCTCATTTCCATTAAAAACCATACAATCTTTTTTTAATAATTTCTTTTTAAAATGGATCCTTATAATTACATTGTTTTTTTTGTTTTGTGTTTTTAACTGAATTTATTCATTAAATTTTATTCTGTGAATTATATTTTACAGGTTTGTGCACTATCAAAACGTGGCATGATGCTCCAACCGGATTTGCTTTCGTACAGTGAACCTATTGTAGCATCTGGCGCCATAGCAGCTGCTTCCGCTGTGGGCTCATCGAGCAATGTTTTGGGTGTACATCATCATCAGGGTTCACAGGGCATGGTGGCGGCGACGGCCACTTCGTCACTTAATACAAAATTAATACAGCAAAATGTTATTATTGCCAGTGTTGGACTAAGTTACGAAGATGTGTTGAATGATGATTTTCAGTTTGACATGGACGGGCATGATGTGATGGTATTTTTACATATACAAAAAACTGGCGGTACATCGTTTGGACGTCATTTAGTGCGTGATTTGGATTTAAAGGTGAGTTTTTTTAAATTTAATTTTTTATGCTTGTTCTTTTTAATTTCATTTTTCTTAATAAAACCCTTTTTTATTTATTAATATTTCTGAAACAACTTTACACTTCACTTTAATTTTCAAGAAAAACTCATTTTAATTTATATTTTACTTATATGCATACATATTAGGTTCTATTTATTTAACTTGGATGCTATTCTATATCTTATGCATTGTACAACACACATAGTTTGTTTAATTTAATTTTATTATTTTATGTACGTTTTCATTATACAAATAAATAGTTGTTGTATTGAAAGTATTTAACATTCTCCGCAATTAACCTTTGTGCTAATAATTAAATATTTCTGTCAAAAAGATTTCTACCAAATCCTAATAATGTCTACTAACTAAACTCCCTAAATCAAATCATTAATGTTTTTTATTTTAAAAATTACAATATTATAAAGTAAATAAGCTTTGATACAACTAATGTTAATTGCTTAACCAACGAGTGTACATAAAAATTGATTTTTTTTATTTTAAATGCAAGATGATCATGGGGTTGCTATCATTGCAATGGTCTATTGCGGCCTAAGAAGTAGTGAAGATGACACGTTTCCTCGTTTATATGCTTCTTAAACCCAATATAATATTCATGTGGTTGTTTGCTGATATTCTCTTTAATCGTTATTACATTGAATGGCGATGTATACCAGAATTTCTATTGTACCATGGTGCTCTCAATCAAATTTAGGTTCTGTTTACTAGCTCAGCCCCGTAGTTATGTTACATAATGCTAGACCGATTTTAGTATAAGTATAAGATTAAGATCTTATTATAGATAATAGTGAAAAAGGATTGTTCTAGTGTTCTTATATATTGATTTTTTAAAATTGATTCTCTTGGAAATACGCACTGTTCCAATTGTTGATAAATCTGCTACCATACAATTTATTTATCAAGTTAAGTACTATATAATATAATAATTTTATTAAAGTCTGCCATAATCACAATAAATTCTTAAAGTTTATATTTCAAAAATCGTCCGAAATTTGGACTATAAAATAATGTTTGCCCAGTATGCACCACACAAATTGACTGACGACTTAAAACATTACTCGTCGATCAAAACTTGTAACTGATTTTTTAGAACCAGATTTTTTCGCTAATGCTTAAACGTACTGTGAACGGATTGCCATCCGAAATGCTTGAACTGGGACTATGAAGAATTGGCACGATAGATTCGATATAGATATTCGTTCTTCGTTTTTAAATAGACAATGTCCACATTTTGCTATTATGTCAATCACGGATCCATATTACCGACGCATGTTATTACCAATAGATGGACTCACTATTTGTAAATAAGTTTTCAAATTAAATTTCTCTATATACTGAGAATGTTTAATATTTTCAATTTTATAAATTCGTATACTTCATCTTTTTTAAAATAATATCTTTAGAATTTATTATCACTGATTTTCTTATATGTGAAATATGATATTTAATTTGAAATTACTGACTTATGTCCCGTCTATGGTATACTAAATAATACTTAGACAAAATTACAAGCCCAATTAGAGACGGCTACACTGCCCAATTAGGGACTTTCTTTAACGCGTGTCTACTGTTGTAGCTGAATGTAAGAGGCGGATGAAACTCATCTCTTTCATTGCCCAGTACTTTCATTGCACAGTACTACATTGCTTGTATGCCCGAACCCATTCTGTGGCTTGGAAAAATGTAATTCCTTTCACTCATTCAGAAAGAAGAGAAAAAACAAAGAAAGGTATATTGTAATAATCTACCAAAATATCATAATTGAAATCGCTTATATGGACTTTCAACGTAAAATGTTTTATAGATTGTATGTCAATAAGTAAAAATAATTTAAGGACCATTAAACGAATGCTATTAAGGTAATGTAGGTTTAAGTATACCTTAAGGAATTTGGTACTTATATAATAAAACTATCAGGTTTTGTAGAAAATAGAATCAAACTTTAAAATATGTACTAGAAGTTCCCCTGGCGCTGATAAATAAAAGAATTACCTAGGTGGACATCTTATATCGGGTGAAGAAATAGAACTTTGTAATTAAACTTCAATACTACAAGTTATAGAAAAAAATTCACTAATGAAGTAGTTATTTAATGATACTCTATGAAAGGGGCACAATAGATCTCTAGGTCGCAGTACAAATTCCACAAGCGTAATAATAATAATTATCATTAGCATAAGCACTAAAACGACAAGATAATTTATGGTGCTTCCTTGTCTTGTATGTATGTATATATACTTATGTATATGTATGTAGCATCGCAATGAACTCAATCCTTGAGCATACCTTAGTCCATCTTATTTGTATAAGATGAGCTGCCACATGTATCTAGCTACTTACCTAACAAAAACAGATAGTTATTGCCAAATGTGTTAGTGCTTTAATTGAGTAAACTGTACATATTTTATGAAATACATTTATAAATTATTTAAGTTGATTTCAATTTTATCATATTTATATATATATCTTAAATATATTTTTGTTTTTAATTTAATATTTAACTAATTTATAATAAATAATTTATAAGGCTTGTTCAGGTTTATTGTATAATTATTTGTACAGTTTTTATTTTAATGAGATCTTTGTTATGTTTAAATTGTTTCGGATATTTATAACATACTAAAATGTTTAAAAAAATACTTTGTATGCACGTAACAGCTTTTCAGTTTAATTCCTATTAAATTACAATAAACAAAATAACAAAAAAAAATTGCTTAACAAATTTAATATTTTGATCTTGGCACAATAAAAGCTATAAAAATGCATAAAAGTTAAATTAAATTTACATGTGATGTGCATTTACTGCAAAGCAAGTTCAAATAATACATTTGAATATCAATTAGTATGTATTTCAATTTGCATTCGAAACAATCTCAAAAGTAGCTCATTTGTATGCAATTCCTCAATACGTCTTCATGCATTTTTGACAGAAATGACAATACTGAAGAAACCACAAACATTCGTTAAATGTTTCTGCTTCTCTGCAATGTACAATAGAAAAACAAAACAAAACCTCAAGACTTAAGTCTGCTGTTTTGTGTCTTATGTCTTCTGTCTGGTTTCAAGCTTCGTTAACAAATTTATTTATTACCTGTCTGCACCGAAATGCAAGCGAAGCACTTCATCTACAGACAGTCCCAATGTGTTGCAGATACTTTTGTTCATGAATGAAACATTAGATTTTGCAGTTTGTTTAATTTTAATACCGAGTATTTTGACATAATTGACAAATTTATGAGTATCGTTAAGCCAGATTTGCATATTTATTTTATTAATAAAAATTTAATTTTATACTATAAATGTATCTTTCACTTCCCAAAGTTTTGTTGACATTTTGTGATTTGATATTGAAATGAGAAGAAAATTGAAAAAATATTTAAAAAGCTAAGCTACCTGATGTTGTTATCTTGCAAATAATAAATAAATTTTTTTAATCTTCCTCTTCTTTTAATTTTCTGCTTTATTTTTATTTTTCACTTCCCGATTTTTTTTTTTTACTTCACAACATCCTTTTTTATCTGCTTTTTTTTCGATTTGTACACCACAAATTTTACTTCGTTTCTATTTTAATTTGCATACTATTAAACAATAATAAAAATTATAATACCTTTCTGCCCCTCTCAGCGTCCTTGCGAGTGCCAGCGGCAACGCAAACGTTGCTATTGCTTCCGTCCGCATCGCAACGAAAATTGGCTCTTCTCGCGCTATTCGACAGGTTGGAAATGTGGCTTGCATGCTGATTGGACAGAACTGACAAGTTGTGTGGACGTAGAATTGGATAAAAATGAAGGTGAAACTGCGAAAAGAAGATACTTTTACATAACCCTGCTGCGTGAGCCGATCGCACGGTACATGTCAGAATACCGACATGTGCGGCGTGGTGCCACGTGGAAGGGTTCAAGGCATTGGTGTCTGGGAAGACAAGCTAGTGCAAGTGAGTTACCGCCTTGCTATAAGGGCAAGGACTGGCTAGATGTGGATTTAGATGAGTTTGCTGCATGCGAATCAAATTTGGCAGCAAATCGTCAAACACGCATGTTGGCCGATTTGGCATTGGTTGGATGCTATAATAAATCATCTATGCCAGAGCATGAACGCGATCGTGTCATGTTAGCGAGTGCGAAACGAAATTTAGCAGCGATGGCATACTTTGGTTTAACCGAATATCAAAAGGTACAGTAAAAACTTTTTTTTGCTCATCAAACTTCTAATAATAAATTAAATTTTTATATTAATTTTTAGATCTCGCAATACATTTTCGAAGAAACATTCAATCTTCGTTTTGCAATACCATTCGAACAACACAACACCACAATTTCAGCTTCAGCGGTTCACAATTTGAGGCCGGATCAAAAAAGGCATATAGAGCAACTGAATAGTTTAGATGTTGAACTATACAGTTTCGCCAAAAATTTACTATTCCAAAGGTAAGTTCTTGAAAATTTGAATTGTTTTGAAATATATATACAAATAAAGATATGTATACATATCGAAATAACCATATAAGTGATAAAATTTATTTATATATTTATAAACCTAAATAATGTAAGGTTATCCATTTTGTGGTTCTAATGTTATAGCACAGTGCTGTATAAACAACACAACTACCTACAACGGCATAATGTGTTCAGCTTATGGTTTGCCCTTTCACAATATGAATCCTTTAACAATCGTATTATGTGATAAAATCGGACAACTTACTTCAAATAGAGTCACAATTTTTCATTAGTAATGAGGCTCATTCTTTCTTGTTAGGCTGTAAAAACTCATATATATAGTAACTGTAAAAAAGTATTTGTTTGGTGGGATATTTGGTTTGCAGATCTAATAGCACCATATTTTCTTGCAAAGGTGTGACAAACTTTCACTTTTAATCGCTACAACCACGTAGGTTCCACTTTTATTTTTAACGTGAAATTGAAGATATAAATATGTAGCTTTATCAGAAAGTTTTGTTGGTTGAGAAATTTGAGTAATTTCACTTGATTTCTTTTATAGGCTTATGTAAAGAATTGTGTTTCTATGACGACTAGAAATGCTACACTCATTAAGCTATGTCAGAGCTTTTGCCAGATATTTACTGAGAAGTCATTCAAAATTACCTCTAGTATCCAATATTTTGTGGAGACAATTTTAATAATGTATTGGCTAGATTTAAACAATATATTGAAGTAAATGTTTGATCCAAATCTAAATCACAAGTAATTTTTTTACGTTCTCTTTCAGAACCTTATATTCTTCAAATTATTCTTCAATCAAGTTAAAAAAAAAACTGTTAATTAAGAAATTAATTAATTTAGAAGACAATATACTCGTAAATAGTAGAGACTCAAGTTTTAAGTTAAAACTTAAAATTTTGTGATCTGGCTTACAATACAATACGACCAGATCTCTGTGTAAATCTACATATATCAAATTCTGTGACGCATTTATTCTATAACCATACACTTCGTTTAGAATACCCTACATGCATCCAGATAATTCGTACAACCACATATCCATCAAATAAATTGGATACCAGAAGATCAAACTTGCTGATACAGCTTTAGAGGATCTTCGCACTTTATTGAGGTAGGGTTAATTATAGCATTGATTAGATTAACTTTTAGCGTGATCCTCATTTCGTTGAAATCTACACAAATTAACTTGCTGGTATTTAATCTCTGGTGAGCCATTACCTAGCAATTTATTACGCCATCAACTGACGTTCATAATCTTTTTTGGTGACATTAATAGTTTCACTCATTCTGTTGGTTGGAGTTATATGGGTGATTCCCAGAGAAAGATCGTAAATTTTTAAAAGATAGCAGAATGGGATATACCTTTATGAAGTATTCTAGTATTAAATTTATTATAGTTAGGACCCAATGAATATTCTATAGAACTATTGATTATATTTAAAGGTTTTGTTTTTGTACTCCATTATTTTTATCTTAAGTCAGATCAATCTTTGACATATTATTTGATCTTGTTTTCTCTGTTAGAGATCATACTTGATGCCAGCAGCTACTTCATAATGGTTAACTATAATCAGCTCTAATAAATATTTTGGTCATATGGTACTTATTTTTTATCGTTATCAAAAAAGTTTTACCGTAAACCATATTTTGAATAGTTTGCATAAATGTTTTGCATTTTACATAATTTTTTTTTTTGCTGCTTCTTGGCAATTAGTTACCAAAATTCTCTCTAAAGAAGTTGTAATCCTTTTATATATTTTTTGGAGTAGGTGGTGGTTTTTATGTATGCTTATATCAGTATCTGTTTCTTATATTCTCCAATGCTATACACATCTTTAAGTAGTGCTTAATGTTGCTTCGATTTTCTTTAATTTCTAATGCACAATTATCAAATCTATTGTTAATTGTGATGCGTAAGAATAGATTTAATATAATTAAAAAATAGACATTCATAAAAAGACAATATTTTAAAAATTGTGGAATGCTTTTTATCTTATTAGTACGCAAATCCACAACTGTAAGTAGTTAGAGTTATCTGAGCGTTTTTATTATTTTTTATTTGAGAATAAATTTATTTTTTTTCGATATGAGTAAAACTATCCAGTAACAACACACTTTACGATACATTTAAGTATAGAAAAGTGCTTTTAATTTTACTATCCCATATAATATTTATATTCTTTATAAAGTTGTCATTTAATATTATTATTCCAATTCCCACACTTTGGTTTCTTTTTTTTTGAAATGCATTATACATAATCTTATAAGTGGTTCGAGTCTCGAATATATCACATATAAATAATGAATTTAAATTCAACTTACTTTTAGTTTGAAATGCCTTTGAAGTTTATATGCTTTAAGTTTTTTCGCTGCAATACACCAACTTAATAAAACAAAAACAAAATTATTTGATACTTACAGCTAATTGATTTCTTTTATTAATTTTACCAAACTTCTGATTGTTATTCATAATTGAAAATGATTAAATTACAAAGTAAATAAATTATGTTTATCTGACCTCTTCATGTTTATCTTTTTTACTGTTTGCTATTATAATGATAATAATCATTAATAATTAATGCTTTTACATTAATGAACTTTTTATTTATTTCTCTTATATCCTTTTTCAATTGACCTTTACTCACGTAATCGCATACATATTACTAATTAAATTCTTAATATGTTACTCAACTACTTTATATACGGTGATTTATAAATCAATTTATATTATTATTAATGCCCAAACCTCCAATCATCTTTATACGATTGGAAATTTGTCATTACCTTGCTTAAATAACCCAACAAGTAGGTTATCCAACCAAGCCTCCAGAATGTCGCTAAATAGCAACAAACGGATACAGTGATGATGGTCACTGAAACATAGATATAAATACTTAACCCTACACAAATTTATGATGGATAATTTGCCCCAACACAAAATAAATATATGCACAAAAAACTTTACATGCTAAATAAATAATACATATATATACACTAACTAAAAACTAAAAAGCTAAAAAACTGCAAATTGCAAACTTAACTAAAAAACTAAATAAAAATGTTATAATTATGCCGAAATATAAATTATGTAATAAAAATAACAACTACTGGTACACACTATATAAACTTGTAGACGTCAAATTTGTCAGTAAAAAAGTGAAAAAGCTTAAAGCAATTCCTTGTGTTGGTCAAAAAACCACCAGAAAACAGTTCTCTAATAGTTTCCACTAACGCGTTTCGCCTGGTAACTAGCCAGGCTCATCAGAGTGGATTGCAAAAAATATATAGTCTGTATTCATTATGTATTGTCCATATTCATTGTGTAGTGTCCAGATTCCATATCTATAACCTATACATATACCCATCATAAATAACATATTTACCTATGTACCACTAACCTCCTATGTTAATACTGTCACCAATAAAAACCATTATATACGGAATAAGAAAATAAATATTAGCAATTATATATATATAAATCTAACAATATAAAACATTTTTTTATTTATTTAAAAACCATTATCAATATATTATCTCATACCACCTACACAGAAGCATGGAAATCAAACTTTACCAAAAACTATAAATTCACCCCACTTTATAAACAGTAAAAAAATATATATATATTATAAATAATTAACCCTATAGTTTACATATATATATGGAACCACCTTATATCTGGATTACATAATTTACTTAAATCGCAAACATTAAATAATTGGACAAATTTGTAGTTATATCATTCACTTACCTCCAAAACAATTGGAAACACTTACTTGAAACAATACTGAAAATTACTGGAAAAACCACAGCTAACTCCTAATTATACAGTTTATCCATACCACAATCAGTATACACTTAAACCTGACCAAAGTCATAAATCCAAAAATACCTTACCTTACACTTTCATTATTTCAAAAAACCTATTTGTCTTCACTCCCACGTGAGACTTACATCTCATTATTATAAAACAATTTAAATCACATTCACTTTTCTTTCACTTTTTAACCTATATCTCCACTATCCATCAATTTTAATAATATAATTACTACTAAGCTTATAAAACTTAGCATACTCCCCATATGTTTTTCATTGTATATTTACCCAATGCAAAAACCTGTTTCTCCACATTATATTAAATCACACCTGCCAACTCATCTTTCTTATTCCCATTTCCCCACCTTCATACCTTACACTTTCTACCTTTTTTCCAAAGTTATATGCCCTGCCTTTTACCTATTTCAAAAAATATATGCGCCACGCATCTTGCGCCTTATTCCACTTATTATTTTTGCACATTGCATAAATCTTTTAACAAAAACTGGATTACTCAACTTACTGTTATGAAAAAAATTTTTTATCCAAATATATAAACTTTGAAAAAGAACACCCTTGAAAACCTAGTCATCATTCTTACTAAATACCATAAATTACAAATTCATAACTCAAAATACTTCACACAGAACAAAACCCAAGTTATACATGGTTTTTGTCTGGGATATTTCTCATGAATTGCAATTCCCAAAATCTTTACCACTTTTCCTTTTCCTGTTTTACTACTTTGTATCCATCCTTTTCCTGTACGCATGCTCTTTTGTATTTCTTATAGCAATTAATCACTATGTCCATCTCATCTAAGATCATTTCCTTATGTGCTGCTTATTACTTCAGTCATTGTTATTAAAGAAGTGCATTCCTAAGGTGCGAAGTATTTTTTATTTCTTAACAACCAAAAAAATATATTCATCATATAGAAAAGAATATATTCAACACATATAAAAAAATCCGAAAATTACACATTCATCACCTATATACAACAATTCATCTCATATATAAAAGCGCCATAAAACAATGGATACTCATACTCCAATTTCACAAACAAGCCAGCCAGGTACGCATCATACATCACATTTTATTATTTTCGCTTATTCATTTTCTAATTTCCTATTTATGCCCACTAGGTGTTCCTGCATCCATCTACAGCACTGCAAATCAGACATGTAAATTTTATTATATTTACATATATTCACTTTATATTTAATTTCATCATATCTTTATTATTTTTATTTTTATTATTATTATTGTCTTTATTATTTGTATCCTTTAAAAACCTTTTTTTTATAAAAAATTTTTAATCTTTATTATTTATACTTTTTAACTTTACTATTTATACCTTTCCAAAAAACATTTTTGTTATTATTTTTATCTTTATTATTTATATTTATTTTTTACATTCTTTTATATATTTTTTATATATTTTTATATATTTTTATTTTATATATTTTTTATTATTTATTATTTTTATTTTAATGACAATATCCTCATATATTTGTATGTTCCTCTTTTTTATCTTTATTATTTATATTTATATTTATTTTTTACATTTTTTTATATTTTTTTATATATTTTTCCTATATTTTTTCTATATTTTCCTATATATTTTATATATATTTTTCTTTATATATTTTTTTATATATATTTTCCCTATATATTTTTATATATTTTTTCTTTATATATTTTATATATTCTTTATTTTTTATTTTTTATTTTTCATTTTTATATATTTTATGACAATATCCTTATATATTTGCATGTTCTCCCTTTTTTTAACCATCTCTTCTTGCCATAATGACTTTTTCCACTTATTTGAAACTTTTCTAGTGCCTGTCCAGGATGATGTTTCTCTTGAATTAGAGAGATTAAACGATGACCAAGAATGTCTTCGTTTGTCCGCTTACGTATCCGGTATGGAATTGGCAATGGCACAACCTATCCCTAAAAAATTACCAAACCCCCTCCCATCCCCCACCATTAGTATACACCCACATCTTACTCGCCCAGCTGAATTTTCTACACCACGAATGGCCACTTCTCTCCCAAAACCTAGTTTTCTTGAAGTTTTGTATCCTCAGACAATCCCCGGTGGTTTTTTGAATCTGACAGGTCTATTTGTACCAAACGA